>NC_061514.1:97132439-97147154 GCF_022539505.1 Lolium rigidum | reverse complement strand
ATGGTTGGATATTTGATCCTCATCATTTCTACCGCCCCATAATTTTCGCGGTTGGATATTTGATGCTCGCCCCTCTGAAACACAATGGATATTCTGGGGCATTTGTATCCTTACATCTAAAACACAATGGATTCTCCTTCTTTCTCTGGCTACATGATGAGGATGTAGTATGTTCCACTGCCACTGTCTCCACAGGTTGCGGGGCAGAGTTCCCCGAAGCTTCAGCAGCCGTCACCACCGGCATAGTCCGCCCAACAGATTTGCTACTCTGCGCTGTTGGATTTGTGTTCACATGCATATTTTCATTGTGGCTGAAGTACCTCTGGTACCTATTTCCTGGGAGTACATGTTGTCTCTTCTCACTGGTTCCAACAGCAACAACAACCCTACCTAAATAAGCTCTACTACAAGATAGGCTCCTGCATGCTACAAATAATATTTTTGGTCTGCATGTACTGATCCAAGAAGCAGCTGTAGACTCCCGGACAGTAACAGCCTCCCTTATTGGATGGAAAGATTACCAACGCCTGCACACGAACAGCACTGATTATGGTTACCAGTTTAAAGTAGGTTAACTCAAAATTTCAAAGGAAGCTGGTACACATTTAGTTTCTGCAACTTTTTTTTTGTCTGAGTTTCTCAATAGTTTACACTTAATTTCACAGCACGAGCTTCAACTAATTTACCTGCTTCTGACAGGACTTCTGTATATGATAAGATCGATGAACTTTCAGAAGATCTTGTGAAGGCGCTAGGTACAGTCTTCGAGAGTCGAGAAGCAAAAGCACCTGCGACGACAAGTTCGTCCATTAGAAACGCCAGCCGATTAGATAGCCACACACTGATGAAGTGCAAAGAGGAACATCCAAGGCCTGAGTTCAGTGATGAGTGTTTTCATGCACACAAAACAGGTAGAAACATGGAGCAACCAGCTTCCGTGCTGATCTGGTCTCTCAAAATCCAGTGTGAAAAGTGAGATAACTTTCGAATAGAGTATGGGTGAATGGTTGACACGAGAAAACATTATCCAGATATGGATGGCATGAATTCAAATAATTTCAGCACCCAATAAATATCCGAGATAGAAACGGGTCAACAATAATAAGTGAATAAACTGAAGTATTTGAAACAAGACAGCCAGTAGATGGAGTGTGAATTTACCTGATTTACTCGAATACTGAAGTTTATACTGCTGACTCGCATCCGGCCAGGCTTCCAGACGATCCTCTGTGTATACATAAGCTCATTACTTGCTAAAGTGAAATGCCACCAATTATTAATCAACAAGTTCGGCATCATGGTGCATGCATGAATGAACTGGAAACTACATAAATGAAAGACTGCATGGTTCGAGTCTAGTTTACCAGTAAGATACAGTAACCATTCCTTTGCCTCTCTTAATAGAACTGCCATTGCAAAAAAAAGAGATTGCATCGATTCAAAGAAAGAGAACATATATTATTGACAACAATATATACAGAATTACAGGACAGGGAGAGTAAATATCAAATATAAGCACTTGACTTGGACATATGGTGATCTCTAACTAGAATGACATCATGGATTATGTGAGTGGATAAGGGTCAACAGTCAACACTGGTCCAGAGACAATTGAAGGTGTACAACTAATTTACCAAGATCAGTCAATAGTCTAGTGCGAGATTTTCCACCCAGCCTTGGGACAGTACAAGAAGTAGTCTGCGGGCCAGGAGCGCCTGCAATGAGTTCAGAAGTGAGAAATGCCAGCAAGTAGGTAGAAATGTGCACAGAACAACATCAAACATGATGAGGCCGGTGTACTGTACATCTATGCAGTTGTGAATTAATATGCACACCAAGCATGTATGTAAACTGCCAAGTAACTAAGAGACATGTTCAGATATAGATGGGACAACTTTCTGTAAAGAAGGGCAAACAAAAGGCAGAGTCGCCAAACAATAGTGGGCACAGTAGAATGCAGTGTGATAATGTATTAAAAGAAGCAATAAGAAAAACAAGATGGTAAAAGCAAAAAAAAAAGTTCTTTAACATAATGCAAAGCATGATGGAAGTATCAACATTGATTTGAGTTAGTTCATTCTAATTTTGTAGGGAAATAAGCAACAGTGCTAAAAGTGTGGCTTAAAAAATAATTATGCATGATTAGCCCACAAGTATTTCAAAAACAATTTACTGCCAATAGAGATCTTTTGAAATGGGACCAAGGATGAAGGTTTAGTGGATGAAACTTACCTTGGGTACATGCTGATCGAACTGGATCCCTTTGACAAGGCTTACCGGCTTCCACACTTTTATCTGAAGATCATGTAAGTTAATCAATTGCCATTATGAAGATCCTAATCTACAAGAAGTTGAGCACATATAATTGCTGACATATATTATGAATGAAGTACTGAAAAGTAAAATTAACAAATAGAGCTAGAGCAGGATAGGAGAGTAGTTGTATACCAACGAGGTCCACCAACCATTCCTTGGCTCTAACTAAGGCTTCTGGCATCGAGATACAAGGGAGGGAAAAAATAGTCATGTTAGTTCACAAGCATAGTACAATACATAATAGTTACTGGGCAGAAAAGGGCAGTCATGAGTTGTTTGTGACGATGATATGGTACCACGAGTAAACCCATGAGAGTGATCACTTGAAGGCGAAGAAGGCAGCCTGCAGAAACAAAGCAAGGAACATATATCTACTTGATTAGTGTGAGTACCATCAAGTCCCAGGAAGAGAGAAAAAAAAAACAGAACTGCAGAGCATTTCAGGTTGTGCCAAGAAAAGTGTATGATGTACATACATCTTCTTCTTCTGAAGATAAATCCCTGCAACCACAGACGCCGGGACCTGGCCGCCCTGTTTCTTGACGTGGCGCCTCGGACGGAAACTAGAAGAAGAAGAAGATGAAAATGCAGCGTATATCAGATTGACAGTCAGTCACTCGCTAGCTACTAAGGAATCAAGCCAATAGGTCCGGAGGGATTAGCTAATAGCGTGCCTAGCATGTCCAAATCCGAGGGGAAGTAGGTTCTGAGGATTCGTTGACCCGTGGCACGGGCGCATATAGTCTTTAAGCTCTGGAGTCCGATAAACCAATTCATGTATAACCAAGGACGCCTCGCGCCTCACACTGACCAGGTCGACGGAATCCCTGCTTTTATACCACCAACACGGTATATGTAAGTTTGAGGCTCAATGACAGAAACAATATCGATGAGTTGATTGGGATGATGATACCTGGACTCGATTAGGGAGGAGAAGATGGCGCGGAGCTTGGTGAGGGCTGGGTTGCTTGTCACGAAGCGGTTCGAGCACATAGTGACGGCCGCGACCACGGAGAGGGACTCCCTTGCCCCGGCGACGATGTCATCGATGGCCTTGTGCACGCGGAGGAAATGAAGGAGCGCGCGGCCGTGGACGCCCAGCGGACGGTCGGACGGCAGGAAGCGAGAGAGGTACTCGACGGCGTCGCTCCACTGGCCGTGGGACACGAGATGTTGCAGATGCATCACGTTCATGAGTACGGCCGTCTCACCCACGAATCTGCATGCATGTCCGAATCACTATGCAGGCATTAGAAGAAATCAAATCAATGGAGGAATTAAGCGGAGGGCACGTACGCTTTGTGGGTTTGGACGAAATCGTGGCTAATGAGGAAGAGGAGGAGGCGTCGCTGCCGAAGGCGCGAAACGCAGGGGTACTCCGCCAAACGCTTGCGCTTGCGGTCGCCGGCGACGGAGAACCCAAACCCACCGGCTGCCTTTCCCCCGCCGGGACTTTTACTGTGAGATGTCATCGCGCCGATGGGAGGGAGGGAGGAAGGGAGGGGATATTTAGGGCTTGTTTGGCTGTTGGGCCCGAAATTCCCCGGGAAAAGATTCCCGGCCGGGAATAGACTGAAACAGGAGCAAAACACCGGGATTCTATTCCCGACCTCCGGACTAGGGGAAAAATCTCCCCGGGAAAAGGCCGGGAATCCGCCGGGATTCGACTAACCAAACAAGCCCTTAGGGGTTTGGATTGGAAGCGGAGGAGAGGAAAAATGGGGAACATATTATAAACCTGGCCGATGCTACGTGGGACCCAGCTGCAGGCGGGTGAACACTTTAATAAATTTTTCAAATTTGAACGTTTTTAAGTTTTGAATATTTTTAAATCTAAACTTTTTCAAATTTTGAACTTTTTAAAAATCTGAACAATATTGCGGACCTCGTCGGAGATGGGGACGACGCGGCTAGCCGCAACGTCGCCAGAGGCGAGGAACGGACTGAGGGCTTCGAGTGTGTGGGGTCTTAGGGTTCGGGTGCGGGGGCTCGTCGGCATTGGTACTTGGAGTTTCGGGTAGAGGACGATCACTAGACACAGGGAGGTGGGGGAGTTTAGATGGAGGCTCGGGGCGGCGGAGGAGGTGGCACGAGCAGGGCGGGGCGGGAGCGCGGCCAGCCATTCTAATGACTCTTACTTAACCATAACTTGCATTGGTATACTTCTTCCAATAGGATAACTTCCTTATGGTTGTATCCTTTCTTTGGACTACCATGTATTGTATACCAATTGTGGTCTACTACCACCCATTATCTTAAGCTCCATTAGTGTTCTAATAATTTGGAATGAAGCAAGATAACTAATCAACTATACTCAGGAAAGATAGATAAGAAAGATTGACTCATGTGTGTCAGGATTCTTCTCAAGTGAATATCCATTTCAAGTCAAAAGAATAGTTGATTTAGCTAAGACAACTTCCTATAGACACTACCAAACCTATAGGTCTCCTTTAAAGGGTTTTAATCCTAGGGTCAAAGCATTTGCTCTGATACCAACTGCGGTGACCCAGCATACCACTGCATGGTGTAGTACGCAAGTCGTTGACATAACACAAGTGAAACACCATTCCACTCATATTACATCCCTCGGAGTGGTACACCAGAAACATATGCGAGTCCAAGGCATGTCTATAGAAGGATTTTGTGTTCCAACTAATGTTAATATCGCAATCCAGGTGAAACCTTGTTTTCAATTATGTAGTTCAGGAAAACTTAATTTATGGAGGACCCGAGGATATTTATGAGCTGATTGCAACAAAATAAAGACATTTCCTTTAAAAACCAAATCAAACCTGCCAAAGCAGAAGGTTTAGCGGGCATCCGTACGGGAGGGGCTGACCGTACCGCCTGCCCGTACTGTGCGCCGCCACCTTCCCCATATCAAGGAAAACCTTTTTGGTAAAGGGAAGAACATCAGAAACGCAACACATCAGCCACCATTCGCCCCATAACAAAAAAGATCATATCTGAAGAAGGAGCAGACCATCCTCGACTCCACCGAAGATCAATCTCATCAAGATCACCACCTCATCCATCACACCCCACTTATACTGAGAGAGAGAGAGAGAGAGATTCATACTTGTAATATTAGGGATTGAAACCTCTATTCCATCTTGGTTTGTATTTGATTTGATCTTCAACTATTGTGGATTGCTACGGTAATATCGATATGAACTCCATTTACTTTGCTATGATATCATTATGTTATTATCCTCTCATGTGTTAGTAGATCCCAATTGCGTGGGAGATGTAGGGGATTGGTGAGATGTGATGTGCCAATTCTATTCCATCTATTTGTGAATTTATGATTAAGATGATTGTATATGAGTATGAATGTTTATGTGCACCTAATGTTGTTATCTAATTTAAGGGCCGAGATAGCATGATCTCAAGAACGCATAAACAGAAACTTGTGTGCTAGTGAATCAGTGCCCCCCGAGTGACATGGCCGATATCAAAGAGTGAAAGGATCGTATGCCGCACCTAGAGGGGGTGTGAATAGGTGCTACCCAATTTTTATGTCCTTTTCAATTTAGGCTTGACACAAAGGTAAATTCTCTAGATATGCAACTATGTGAATTTCCCTAGAAGACAAGGTATACAACTAAACAAGATATAGCTAGGCAAGATATAATAATGCAATCAAGGATAGAGGTAACCGAGAGTGGAGCACGCGGAGACACAAGGGATGATTCCCGTAGTTCGTTCCTTTTAAGGGGAAATACATATACGTTGGAGGGGTGTGGTCGCCACAATGGCCTAACCAACGCCACGAAGGCCTCACCCTATTCTCCGGTGAGCAGCGCCACAAAGGCCTAGCTCACTTGTCCACTAAGGGATTTCCTCGAGGCGGAAACTGAGCCTTTACAAGGTTCTCGTGGCACACATCCGCAACCGAATTTGAGGCTCCCAATAGCTGTAACAACAACACAACATCAAGATCAAATCAACCACAAAGAACTAGGGTTTCCAAAAGGAACACTAGCAAAGGTTGCCCTCAAGCAAATGAGGGGGAAATGTAAATCACTTCGGTGAAGATGTAGATTGGGGTCTTCTCCTTCGATTCTCCAAAGATCAAGAGCTTTGGATGGTTGGAGGAGGAGATCAAGTGAACCTTGTGTTTCTTGTGGCTCAACAATGGTGGATGAACTTTGAGGGAGTGAGCCACTTGAGCTTGGGGAAGAAGGGGGTATTAATACCCCCCCCCACGCACACACAAAATCGAGCCGTTGCAGAAAATTGAGGCCGGGTAATCCGGCCTAAGTAAGGGTCGGATATTCTGCCCCCCCCCGCATTATTCGGGACAAATGAAAATATCCGGCCAACATCCAGTAGCCTCGGACCTTAAGTCCTTAGCCATTTTTCAGGGGCCGAATATGTGCAAATATCCGGCCCCGGATTATCCGGCTGGAGCCATTTTTCTCCTCTCTTTTTCTTGCTTCTCAACATGAATTCGATCACGATTAATCTCTGCACCATTTCAACTCACATCAATGTATAACACATGTTGTCATCAAACACACAAAACTATGAAGTTAGAGAGATGTTCTTTCAATCTCCCCCTTTTTGGTGTTTGATGACAACATACGGATTTACAATAAAATCACTAGTATGAACCATCATGTTGACAAAGGATAGAGGCACTCGCCCTACATGTGTGCATATAAGTAATTTGAATTTGAATACAAATGCACCACACATAGGTCCGAGAGGCCTCGAAACATAAGCTATGCAACATGAACAATAACATGAGACATAATCACATATAGTCAAGACAATGAGATAGAGATCATACCAATATGGTCATATAGAATGCCCAATTCCATAAGTCACACACCATATAATAATACATAGTCTCAACATATAGAGTATAGGATACCGAAATCCATAGTCTCTACATATAGAATACCGAAATCCATGTCTCACAAACCAAACTACAAGCCCATAAAATAGTTCAACATCACTAACATAAAGAAACACAATTGTTCAACAAATAAAAGGAGCCCAAGATTTCAAAGAATGGTAAACGAATATGCTTGTGCCCACCAATGCAAATCCCGGAGAATCTCTAAATAGAACTACTTCTCCCCCTTTTGCATCGAAACGCCAAAAAGGGAAAAGAGCGATGCTACACGCCCCAGGGGAATCACTCCGAGCCCGTCTCAGACTCATACTCGTCTACACTGTCCTTTGCGGCTGGTCGAGCGGCGCGGGAGATGCTTGATACGTCCAATTTGCATCACTATTTTATATCATAATTTGCTGTTATTCATTGATATATTTCATATTGGGACACAATACTTATGTTATTTCATCTATTTTGCATGTTTCATGATTATTTGGAGATCGAGCACCGGGAGCCGGGATTCTGCTGGAAAAAGCACCGTCGAGATGCAATATTTCGGAAGATCAACCGTGGAAGGAAGTTTTACGAAACTCCTATTTTTCCGGATGACGGAGGAAGCCGGAAGGGGAGCCAGCTGGACCCGAGGTGGGCCCACACCATAGGGTGGCGCGGCCCATGGCTTGGCCGCGCCACCATGTGGTGTGGAGCCCCCTCGGCCTCTTTCGCCTCCTTTTCTTCGCGAAACCCTTCGTCCCGAAGACCTAAGCCACGGAGGAATCCTCACGAAGGGTTACGGCCGCCTCGCGGGGCGGAGAACACCAGAGAGAAAAGAGCTCTCCGGCGGGCAGGAATCCGCCGGGGAAATTCCCTCCCGGAGGGGGAAATCGACGCCATCGTCACCGCCATCGAGCTGGACATCATCTCCATCACCATCATCATCATCTCCACCATCGTCACCGTCATCTCCACCGCTGGACATCGTCACCGCTGTAGCAATTTGGGTTTGATCTTGATTGTTTGATAGGGGAAACTCTCCCGATACTGATTTCTACTTGTTGTTTATGCTATTGAGTGAAACCATTGAACCAAGGTCTATGTTCGGATTGTTATTCATCATCATATCACCTCTGATCATGTTCCATATGATGTCTCGTGAGTAGTTCGTTTAGTTCTTGAGGACATGGGTGAAGTCTAATTGTTAGTAGTGAACTATGGTTGAGTAATATTCAATGTTATGATATTTAAGTTGTGGTGTTATTCTTCTAGTGGTGTCGTGTGAACGTCGACTACACGACACTTCACCATTTATGGGCCTAGGGGCATGCATCTTGTACTCGTTTGCCAATTGCGGGGTTGCCGGAGTGACGAAACCTAAACCCCCGTTGGTATATCGATGCGGGAGGGATCGCAGGATCTCGGAGTTTAAGGTCTGTGGTTAGATTTATCTTAATTACTTTCTTGTAGTTGCGGATGCTTGCAAGGGGTATAATCACAAGTATGTATTAGTCCTAGGAAGGGCGGTACATTAGCATAGGTTCACCCACACAACACTTATCAAAACAATGAAGATTAATCAACTGTATGTAGCGAAAGCACTAGACTAAAATCCCGTGTATCCTCGAGAACGTTTGGTCATTATAAGTAAACAAACCGGCTTGTCCTTTGTGCTAAAAAGGATTGGGCCACTCGCTGCAATTATTTCTCTCGCATTTTACTTACTCGTACTTTATTCATCTGTTACATCAAAACCCCCTTGAATACTTGTCTGTGAGCATTTACAGTGAAGCCTTCATCAAAAATGCCTGTCAACACCTTCTGCTCCTCGTTGGGATCGACATTCTTACTTATCGAAGATACTACGATACACCCCCTATACTTGTGGGTCATCAAGACTATTTTCTGGCGCCGTTGCCGGGGAGTGAAGCGCTATTGGTAAGCGGAATTGGTAAGGAAAACCTTTACTGTTTGTGTCTACGGGAGCTTCTATTCTTGTAGACAGTGTTGGGCCTCCAAGAGCAGAGGTTTGTAGAACAGCAGCAAGTTTCCCTTAAGTGGATCACCCAAGGTTTATCGATCTCAGGGAGGAAGAGGTCAAAGATATCCCTCTCATGCAACCCTGCAACCACAAAGCAAGAAGTCTCTTGTGTCCCCAACACACCTAATAGGTGCACTAGTTCGGCGAAGAGATAGTGAAATACAGGTGGTATGAATAAGCGATAGCAACGGCACCGTGAAAAGTGCTTTGCCCGGGACAAGTAAACAAGCGGTAGTAATGCGAGCAGTAGTAACGCAGTAAAACAGTAAACAAGCAGCGATAGCAGTATTTAGGAACAAGGCCTAGGGATTAGACTTTCACTAGTGGACACTCTCAACATTGATCACATAACAGGATAGATAAATGCATACTCTACACTTTTGTTGGATGATGAACACATTGCGTAGGATTACACGAACCCTCAATGCCGGAGTTAACAAGCTCCACAATAATGCTCATATTTTAGTAACCTTTAGTGTAAGATAGATCAAAAGACTAAACCAAGTACTAGCATAGCATGCACACTGTCACCTTCATGCATATGTAGGAGGAATAGATCACATCAATATTATCATAGCAATAGTTAACTTCGCAATCTACAAGAGATCATGATCATAGCATAAACCAAGTACTAACACGGTGCACACATCTGTCACCTTTGCACACGTGCAGGAGGAATAAAACTACTTTAATAACGTTGCTAGAGTAGCACATAGATAAATTGTGATACAAACACATTGCAATCATAAAGAGATATAAATAAGCACCTCACTATGCCATTCAACAGTGAATAAGTATTCTGTGAAATATAGCCTAAGAGACCCACACGGTGCACACACTCGTCACCTTTACACACGTGGGACAAGGAGTCTCCGGAGATCACATAAGTAAAACTCACTTGACTAGCATAATGACATCTAGATTACAAGCATCATCATATGAATCTCAATCATGTAAGGCAGCTCATGAGATTATTGTATTGAAGCACATAGGAGAGAGATGAACCACATAGCTACCGGTACAGCCCCGAGCCTCGATGGAGAACTACTCCCTCCTCATGGGAGCAAGCGGCGGTGATGAAGATGGCGGTGGAGATGGCAGCGGTGTCGATGGAGAAGCCTTCCGGGGCACTTCCCCGCTCCGGCGGGGTGCCGGAACGGAGACTCCTGTCCCCCAGATCTTGGCTTCGCGATGGCGGCGGCTCTGGAAGGTTTTCCGTATCGTGGTTTTTCGCGTCAGGGGTTTCGCGACGGAGGCTTTATATAGGCGAAGAGGCGGCGCAGGAGGGTCGAAGGGGTGGCCACACCATATGGCGGCGCGGCCAGGGCCTGGGCCGCACCGGCCTATGGTCTGGGGGCCCAGTGCCCCCCTCTGGTCCTTCCCGGGTGTTCTGGATGCTTCCGGTGAAAATAGGAACCCGGGTCTTGATTTCGTCCGATTCCGAGAATATTTCGTTACTAGGATTTCGAAACCAAAAACAGCAGAAAACAGCAATCGGCACTTCGGCATCTTGTTAATAGGTTAGTTCCGGAAAATGCACGAATATGACATAAAGTGTGCATAAAACATGTAGGTATCATCAATAATATGGCATAGAACATAAGAAATTATCGATACGTCGGAGACGTATCAAGCATCCCCAAGCTTAGTTACTGCTCGTCCCGAGCGGTAAAACGATAACAAAGATAATTTCTGAAGTGATATGCCATCATAACCTTGATCATACTATTTGTAAACATATGTAGTGAATGCAGCGATCAAAACAATGGTAATGACATGAGTAAACAAGTGAATCATAAAGCAAAGACTTTTCATGAATAGTACTTCAAGACAAGTATTAATAAGTCTTGCATAAGAGTTAACTCATAAAGCAATAAATCAAAGTAAAGGCATTGAAGCAACACAAAGAAAGATTAAGTTTCAGCGGTTGCTTTCAACTTGTAACATGTATATCTCATGGATAATTGTCAACATAGAGTAATATAACAAGTACAATATGCAAGTATGTAGGAATCAATGCACGAGTTCACACAAGTGTTTGCTTCTTGAGGTGGAGAGAGATAGGTGAACTGACTCAACATAAAAGTAAAAGAATGGTCCTTCAAAGAGGAAAGCATCGATTGCTATATTTGTGCTAGAGCTTTTATTTTGTAAACATGAAACAATTTTGTCAACGGTAGTAATAAAGCATATGAGTTATGTAAATTATATCTTACAAGTTGCAAGTCTCATGCATAGTATACTAATAGTGCCCGCACCTTGTCCTATTTAGCTTGGACTACCGGATCTTTGCAATGCACATGTTTTAACCAAGTGTCACAATGGGGTACCTCCATGCCGCTCTGTACAAAGGTCTAAGGAGAAAGCTCGCATTTTGGATTTCTCGCTTTTGATTATTATCAACTTAGACATCCATACCGGGACAACATGGACAACGAGATAATGGACTCCTCTTTAATGCATAAGCATGTGGCAACAATTATTATTCTCATATGAGATTGAGGATATATGTCCAAAACTGAAACTTCCACCATGAATCATGGCTTAAGTTAGCGGCCCAATGTTCTTCTCTAACAATATGCATGCTCCAACCATGAAGGTGGTAGATCTCTCTTACTTCAGACAAGACGGACATGCATAGCAACTCACATGATATCCAACAAAGAATAGTTGATGGCGTCCCCGAAACATGGTTATCGCACAACAAGCAACTTAATAAGAGATAAAGTGCATAAGTACATATTCAATACCACAATAGTTTTTAAGCTATTTGTCCCATGAGCTATATATTGTAAAGGTGAATGATGGAATTTTAAAGGTAGAACTCAAGCAATTTACTTTGGAATGGCGGATAAATACCATGTAGTAGGTAGGTATGGTGGACACAAATGGCATAGTGGTTGGCTCAAGGATTTTGGATGCATGAGAAGTATTCCCTCTCGATACAAGGTTTAGGCTAGCAAGGTTATTTGAAACAAACACAAGGATGAACGGTACAGCAAAACTCACATAAAAGACATATTGTAAACATCATAAGACTCTATACCGTCTTCCTTGTTGTTCAAAACTCAATACTAGATGTTATCTAGACTCTAGAGAAACCAAATATGCAAACCAAATTAGCAAGCTCCAAGTATTTCTTCATTAATGGGTGCAAAGTATATGATGCAAGAGCTTAAACATGAGCACAACAATCGCCAAGTATCAAATTATCCAAGACATTTTAGAGTTACTACATGTAGCATTTTCCAATTCCAACCATATAACAATTTAACGAAGAAGAAACTTCGCCATGAATACTATGAGTAGAGCCTAAGGACATACTTGTCCATATGCTACAGCGGAGCGTGTCTCTCTCCCACAAAGTGAATGCTAGGATCCATTTTATTCAAACAAAACAAAAAAACAAAAACAAACCGACGCTCCAAGCTAAGTACATAAGATGTGACGGAATAAAAATATAGTTTCAGGGGAGGAACCTGATAATGTCGTCGATGAAGAAGGGGATGCCTTGGGCATCCCCAAGCTTAGACGCTTGAGTCTTGTTAGAATATGCAGGGGTGAACCACCGGGGCATCCCCAAGCTTAGATCTTTCACTCTCCTTGATCATATTGCATCATACTCCTCTCTTGATCCTTGAAAACTTCCTCCACACCAAACTCGAAACAACTCATTAGAGGGTTAGTGCATAATAAAAATTCACATGTTCAGAGGTGACACAATCATTCTTAACACTTCTGGACATTGTATAAAGCTACTCGGACATTAATGGATCAAAGAAATTCATCCAACATAGCAAAAGAGGCAATGCGAAATAAAAGGCAGAATCTGTCAAAAACAGAACGAGTCCGTAAAGATGGATTTTATTAGGCCACCAGACTTGCTCAAATGAAAATGCTCAAATTGAATGAAAGTTGCGTACATATCTGAGGATCATGCACGTAAATTGGCTTAATTTTATGAGCTACCTACAGGGAGGTAGACCCAGATTCGTGACAGCAAAGAAATCTGGAACTGCGCAGTAATCCAAATCTAGTACTTACTTTTCTATCAAAGACTTTACTTGTCACAACAAAACTCAAAACTAAGATAAGGAGAGGTTGCTACAGTAGTAAACAACTTCCAAGACACAAATATAAAACAAAATACTGTAGCAAAATAACACATGGGTTATCTCCCAAGAAGTTCTTTCTTTATAGCCATTAAGATGGGCTCAGCAGTTTTAATGATGCACTCGCAAGAAATGGTATTTGAAGCAAAAGAGAGCATCAAGAGGCAAATTCAAAACACATTTAAGTCTAACATGCTTCCTATGCATGGGAATCTTGTAAATAAACAAGTTCATGAAGAGCAAAGTGACAAGCATAGGAAGATAAAACAAGTGTAGCTTCAAAAATTTCAGCACATAGAGAGGCATTTTAGTAACATGAAAATTTCTACAACCATATTTTCCTCTCTCATAATAACTTTCAGTAGCAACATGAGCAAACTCAACAATATAACTATCACATAAAGCATTCTTATCATGAGTCTCATGCATAAAATTATTACTCTCCACATAAGCATAATCAATTTTATTAGTTGTAGTGGGAGCAAATTCAACAAAGTAGCTATCATTATTATTCTCATCAAGTGTAGGAGGCATAGTATCATCAAAGAAAATTTTCTCCTCAATGCTTGGGGGACTAAAAAGATCATGAAAACCAGCTTCCCCAAGCTTAGAACTTTCTACATTATTATCAACAATGGTGTTCAAAGCGTTCATACTAATATTACTACCACCATGCAAATAAGATTCCATAGGTTTTTTAATTTTCGCATCAAACAATCCATGTTTTAAATCAGGAAATAGAATAAGAAGCTCATTGTTGTCCATTATGCCAAACTAGTGTAAACAAGAAACAAAAAGATGCAATTGCAGGATCTAAAGGAAATAGCTTCGAGCACAAACACAATGGCGCCGGAAAAGTACGTTACACGGAGCCGGAGTATGAGTGCCTTTTTACCTTTCCTCCCCGACAACGGCGCCGGAAAAGTGCTTGATGTCTACGGGAGCTTCTATTCTTGTAGACAGTGTTGGGCCTCCAAGAGCGAGAGGTTTGTAGAACAGCGAGCAAGTTTCCCTTAAGTGGATCGCCCAAGGTTTATCGATCTCAGGGAGGAAGAGGTCAAAGATATCCCTCTCATGCAACCCTGCAACCACAAAGCAAGAAGTCTCTTGTGTCCCCAACACACCTAATAGGTGCACTAGTTCGGCGAAGAGATAGTGAAATACAGGTGGTATGAATAAGCAGTAGCAACGGCACCAGAAAAGTGCTTTGCCCAGGACAGTAAACAAGAAGTAGTAATGCAGCAGTAGTAACGTAGTAAAACAGTAAACAAGCAGCGATAGCAGTATTTAGAAACAAGGCCTAGGGATTAGACTTTCACTAGTGGACACTCTCAACATTGATCACATAACAGGATAGATAAATGCATACTCTACACTTTTGTTGGATGATGAACACATTGCGTAGG
>NC_061514.1:97118531-97132339 GCF_022539505.1 Lolium rigidum | reverse complement strand
AAGAAGACTCAAGCGTCTAAGCTTGGGGATGCCCAAGGCATCCCCTTCTTCATCGACAACATTATCAGGTTCCTCCCCTGAAACTATATTTTTATTCGGCCACATCTTATGTACTATGCTTGGAGCGTCGGTTTGTTTTTGTTTTTGTTTTTTTTGAATAAAATGGATCCTTGCATTCATTGTGTGGGAGAGAGACACGCTCCGCTGTAGCATATGGACAAGTATGTCCTTAGGCTTTACTCATAGTATTCATGGCGAAGTTTCTTCTTCGTTAAATTGTTATATGGTTGGAATTGGAAAATGCTACATGTAGTAATTCTAAAATGTCTTGGATAATTTGATACTTGGCAATTGTTGTGCTCATGTTTAAGCTCTTGCATCATATACTTTGCACCCATTAATGAAGAAACACATAGAGCTTGCTAATTTGGTTTGCATATTTGGTTTCTCTAAAGTCTAGATAATTTCTAGTATTGAGTTTTGAACAACAAGGAAGACGGTGTAGAGTCTTATAATGTTTTCAATATGTCTTTTATGTGAGTTTTGCTGCACCGTTCATCCTTGTGTTTGTTTCAAATAACCTTGCTAGCCTAAACCTTGTATCGAGAGGGAATACTTCTCATGCATCCAAAATCCTTGAGCCAACCAATATGCCATTTGTGTCCACCATACCTACCTACTACATGGTATTTCTCCGCCATTCCAAAGTAAACTGCTTGAGTGCTACCTTTAAAATTCCATCATTCGCCTTTTCAATATATAGCTCATGGGACAAATAGCTTAAAAACTATTGTGGTATTGAATATGTACTTATGCACTTTATCTCTTATTAAGTTGCTTGTTGTGCGATAACCATGTTTCTGGGACGCCATCAACTATTCTTTGTTGAATATCATGTGAGTTGCTATGCATGTCCGTCTTGTCCGAAGTAAGAGAGATCTACCACCTTAATGGTTGGAGCATGCATATTGTTAGAGAAGAACATTGGGCCGCTAACTAAAGCCATGAATCATGGTGGAAGTTTCAGTTTTGGACATATATCCTCAATCTCATATGAGAATAATAATTGTTGCCACATGCTTATGCATTTAAGAGGAGTCCATTATCTGTTGTCCATGTTGTCCCGGTATGGATGTCTAAGTTGAGAATAATCAAAAGCGAGAAATCCAAAATGCGAGCTTTCTCCTTAGACCTTTGTACAGGCGGCATGGAGGTACCCCATTGTGACACTTGGTTAAAACATGTGTATTGCAATGATCCGGTAGTCCAAGCTAATTAGGACAAGGTGCGGACACTATTAGTATACTATGCATGAGGCTTGCAACTTGTAAGATATAATTTACATAACTCATATGCTTTATTACTACCGTTGACAAAATTGTTTCATGTTTTCAAAATAAAAGCTCTAGCACAAATATAGCAATCGATGCTTTCCTCTTTGAAGGACCATTCTTTTTACTTTTATGTTGAGTCGGTTCACCTATTTCTCTCCACCTCAAGAAGCAAACACTTGTGTGAACTGTGCATTGATTCCTACATACTTGCATATTGCACTTGTTATATTACTCTATGTTGACAATTATCCATGAGATATACATGTTACAAGTTGAAAGCAACCGCTGAAACTTAATCTTCCTTTGTGTTGCTTCAATACCTTTACTTTGATTTATTGCTTTATGAGTTAACTCTTATGCAAGACTTATTGATGCTTGTCTTGAAGTACTATTCATGAAAAGTCTTTGCTTTATGATTCACTTGTTTACTCATGTCATTACCATTGTTTTGATCGCTGCATTCATTACATATGTTTACAAATAGTATGATCAAGGTTATGATGGCATGTCACTTCGGAAATTATCTTTGTTATCGTTTTACCTGCTCGGGACGAGCAGAACTAAGCTTGGGGATGCTGATACGTCTCCGACGTATCGATAATTTCTTATGTTTCATGCCACATTATTGATGATATCTACATGTTTTATTCACACTTTATGTCATATTCGTGCATTTTCTGGAACTAACCTATTAACAAGATGCCGAAGAGCCGATTGCTTGTTTTCTCGCTGTTTTTGGTTTCGAAATCCTAGTAACGAAATATTCTCGGAATTGGACGAAATCAACGCCCGGGGTCCTATTTTGCCACGAAGCTTCCGGAAGACCGAAGGGGAGTCGAAGTGGGGCCACGAGGCGCCGCCACACTAGGGCGGCGCGGCCCGGGCCCCGGCCGCGCCGACCTATGGTGTGGGGCCCTCGTGTGGCCCCCGCGTTGCCCTTCCGCCTACTTAAAGCCTCCGTCGCGAAACCCCCGATGCCGAGAGCCACGATACGGAAAACCTTCCGGAGACGCCGCCGCCGCCAATCCCATCTCGGGGGATTACGGGAGATCTCCTCCGGCACCCTGCCGGAGAGGGGATTCATCTCCCGGAGGACTCTTCACCGCCATGGTCGCCTCCGGAGTGATGAGTGAGTAGTTCACCCCTGGACTATGGGTCCATAGCAGTAGCTAGATGGTTGTCTTCTCCTCATTGTGCTTCATTGTTGGATCTTGTGAGCTGCCTAACATGATCAAGATCATCTATCCGTAATACTATATGTTGTGTTTGTCGGGATCCGATGGATAGAGAATACTATGTTATGTTAATTATCAAGTTATTACCTATGTGTTGTTTATGATCTTGCATGCTCTCCGTTATTAGTAGAGGCTCGGCCAAGTTTTTGCTCTTAACTCCAAGAGGGAGTATTTATGCTCGATAGTGGGTTCATGCCTCCATTGATATCCGGGACGAGTGACGAAAGTTCTAAGGTTGTGGATGTGCTTGTTGCCACTAGGGATAAAACATTGATGCTATGTCTAAGGATGTAGTTGTTGATTACATTACGCACCATACTTAATGCAATTGTCTCGTTGTTTTGCAACTTAATACTGGAAGGGGTTCGGATGATAACCTCGAAGGTGGACTTTTTAGGCATAGCTGCATGCTTGGATGGCGGTCTATGTACTTTGTCGTAATGCCCAATTAAATCTCACTATATTTATCATGACATGTATGTGCATTGTTATGCCCTCTCTATTTGTCAATTGCCCGACTGTAATTTGTTCACCCAACATGCTTTTATCTTATGGGAGAGACACCTCTAGTGAACTGTGGACCCCGGTCCATTCTTTTATACTCGAAATACAAATCTGCTGCAATACTTGTTCTTTACTGTTTTCTCGCAAACAATCATCTTCCACACAATACGGTTAATCCTTTGTTACGGCAAGCCGGTGAGAATGACAACCTCATCTGTTTCGTTGGGGCAAAGTACTTTGGTTGTGTTGTGCGGGTTCCACGTTGGCGCCGGAATCTCCGGTGTTGCGCCGCACTACATCCCGCCGCCATCAAACTTCAACGTGCTTCTTGGCTCCTCCTGGTTCGATAAACCTTGGTTTCTTTCTGAGGGAAAACTTGCTGCTGTGCGCATCATACCTTCCTCTTGGGGTTCCCAACGAACGTGTGAGTTACACGCCATCAGAGGGCTCATTCGGTAACAATGAAATATCTTGCCTACATCCCGAACCCTCCCCACAGGCCCACCCACCCACCAACCATTCGCCCCATTAGCTCAAAAATACTCTCACACGCCAAAGCTCTGACTCTCTACAGTACTAGATCTGCTTCGCCGCCGGCATACTCCTCCACAGCGTAGCCTTGATCGTGTTGTCTGTCCACCCACCTGATCCACTCCCCGCCGCCCTCGCCACCGACGGATCCGCTTCACCGCCGACCTCGCCACCGACGGATCCGCTTCACCGCCGACCTCATCCACGAGCGTAGCAATCAACGCCTTTCCCGTCGACGCACCGGATCGTCTCCAACGGAACCGTGTCTACTTCACCGCGCCCCCCTCCACAGAAGCCGATCTATTCCACCGACTACCTCGGCGCAGCGGCTGTATCAACTTCACCGAATCCCTTGCGAGCCAACCAGATCTGCTTCACTAACGCCCGCTTCTACTGAAACGGGGTCGACTCATCGTCTCCCGCGTTCGCCGCCGCTGGAATGCAAGTTGCCGCCCCCGTCCACCCCGCCGCAGCTTGGTTAGTACGCTGGCCCGTTAGATCGCGGTGTTTCTTTAGCCATGTTTTTGTAGTTATTTGCAGATCTCATATGCCATTAAATTTCTTGATGTGTTACTTTGCATGAAGTTCGTTTAAATATTGTACAGTACCAAAGCATTATCCGGTCGCTACCATCCTGTTCATTCTACTGACACCTGTGTGCATCCACATATTTATAGGGGACCCATTCATTTGCTGCCAACTATTTTTGTACTGCATGCTATTCCTTTTATAGTCATGCTATGGGCATTTCCAATCTGGTTGTTCTTATACCACGTCATTAGCTCACCGCTAGCCGCTAGCTGTTTTCTCGTGTCTGCTATTCTTTTACTGCTTTTATAATCATGCTATGTGCATTTCCAATCTGCTTGCTCTTATACCTCGTCTTTAGCTTATAGCTATTTTTTTCCATGAATGCTCCTATCGCGCAGCTTGTATAGTTATTGTTGCGTGCATGTCTGGTCTTTGTATTATCGTAGACTAACTTGTCAATGTTATTTTTCCTAGGGATTGATCATGCGAACCACTTATTAGAATATCCAACATTAACAGCGGGGACGCTAGGGAAGGTTGGAATCTGAGTTCTTGGTTGGTAACTTTGGCAGTTTACTTCCGTTATTATCTATAACCTATATGCATTGTTCCTTATGCAAGAGATAAACACTTGGAACCCTGCCATAGCAATGACATCAATGCTTTACTATGTTTCTGCCTATTTGATATGCTTGTCTTGGAGCAACTGCGAAGGTGATTTGAACCTGACATTTGGTCATTCTTAATGCCAGTTTACTTTATGTGGAAAACCTTGGCATTACCCTACTCTAAATCTGAATGTCTGAAATTCGTATCTCATGCAAAGCAACATCTAGTTGGTTTTAATCCGATATCTGGTAAATATTGGCTTATTCATTTGGCAGCTCAATTTTTTGTTATTTGAAACCAGCTGACTTGGTCTTAAATGTGATATCTAAACACAGATTAAGGACAATGGAGCAGGAGGATTAGCATTTCACTTGTGGCTGAACCTAAAATGACAGGCATGTTGACCACGACTAGTGCACGCAAGAGAAGGACTCGCGGCGAGCCGGTATGTTCTGCTACATGTTGTTATCTTATCTCTACATTGCGTAATACATGTTTGAATAGTTAATTGTTGTAACTATTTTTGCAATATTACCGAATGCGGTTTTAGTGAAGCGAGTCATCATTAGAAGATAGTCGCCAAAGCGACCTCGTGCAACATTATGATGTAAGTCCGCTTAGTACAAGTTCCATACATTGTCTTATTTATGCAACTTGTTATTATCTTATATCTACATTGCATAATAAATGTTTGAATAGTTCATTGTTGTAACTATGTTTGCAATATTACTAGAATGCGGTTGTAATGAAGAAGTCCTTAGTAGAAGATAGAGCGCAAAAAAGGTTCCGGCGTGAGCCTATGCAACGATATAATGTAAGTCTGCGCTTAGTACTTGTGACTATCTCATATCGACAATGCTTAATACATGTTTGCATAGTTCATCGTTTAACTCTTTTTGCATTATTATCAGAATGCAGTTCTGATGTAGCAATCTTCATAAGAAGAGAGGCCCACAAAAAGTTCTGATCTTTGTTCTGATGCATCCTCTCATAGCCAGTCAACCTAGACCATTCTTTTCATCAAACAATGAACATCTCAAGGTCGTACTTTAGAAAAGACATGGTATTGCTGCTTTAAGGTCCGTAGGCGATATGTTGACCAAGAGTACACAAGATTCAATCAAGGCGATTGCCAAATGTCAACGTGTTATTGATGATGCTAATAGAAGTCCTCAATGATTCTATGTAATTTTTTTTTTTGGGCACATTAATTGCCTTGTAATTTTCCTAGTTATTTTATTTGTGTATCTAATTGTGTGTATCATTGATATCAGATTTTATGCTCATGAAATTTAATGCAAGTTGACTAGTCAAACAACCAGGGCCCTATAACAGATTGGGCCGGCCCATTAACGATAGTGTGGGACCCACTTTCATTTTGGGCCGGCTCACTTACTTCTCGGGCCGGCCCGTTAACGAGAAAGTGGGACCCACTCTGTGCTTTTGGCCCGGCCCACTGTCTTGTTGGGCCGGCCCACTTGCTACATGATGGACCCCACATACTAAATGGGCCGGCCCTTTAAGAGGAAAGTGGGACCCACTGCGTTTTGGGCCGGCCCACTAGCGTGTTGGGCCGGCCCACTTGCTATATGGTGGACCCCACATACTAAATGGGCCGGCCCTTTAACTGGAAAGTGGGACCCACCTGTGCTTTTGGCCCGGCACACTAGCTTGTTGGGCCGGCCCACTTGCTATATGGTGGACCCCACATACTAAATGGGCCGGCCCTTTAACTAGAAAGTGGGACCCACCTGTGTTTTTGGCCCGGCCCACTATCTTGTTGGGCCGGCCCACTTGCTATATGGTGGACCCCACATACTAAATGGGCTGGCCCATTAACGAGAAAGTGGGATCCACCTGTGCTTTTGGCCCGGCCCACTGGCTTGGTGGGCCGGCCCATTTGATCTAATGTGGACCCCACGCACTAAATGGGCCGGCCCGATTAGCAGGAAAGTGGGACCCACGTGCTAATTGGGCTGGCCCAATAACTTCTTGGGCCGGCCCACTTGCTTTAAGGTGGACCCCACTTGGTAAATGGACCGGCCCGATAACATGAAAGTGGGTCCCACATGTTTTGTGGGCCGGCCCTTTTGCCTGTTGACCGGTCAAACGAGTGCATTCGGCCCGGCCCACATGCTTAGTGGGCCGACCCATTAATGTTTTGACCACTCAACCTTAGAGGTTAGGCCCGGCCCACGTAACTAATGGACCAGCCCGGCTATATAGTTGACCGGTCAAACTAAGTCGGCTGGCCCGGCCCGCAAACTTAATGGGCCGGCCCGCTTAAGACGTGGCGAGGCCTCGTGTGGGCCTACCATCTACCACGGGGTTTCAGCGGTTAACGCCGTTAGCCGCCGATTAACGGCGTCCGCCACGTGTCGGCTTGCATGACGTCGGCGGTCAACGGGCTCCCGGAAACACTTACGCAGCGGTCCGATTTTCCGTGGCGGAAGGGCGCCCAAGCGCGACGGACCGAAAAAATCGTCGTAGGACTTTGCCTGACGCAGTTTCGACAACGGAACCCATATCGTCGGGTTAGGCCCATAGGCGACGAAAAATACCCCTTAGCGGACGATTTTGAGACGTTGTCTATCAGAACTTTTCTTGTAGTGAGGAATAGACTACTTTAATAACATCACTAGAGTAGCACATAGATGATATTCAACTAGATCACAAAGCTCATGATCACATAAAGATCACATGAGAGAGAGAGATGAACCACATAGCTACCGGTAGAGCCCTTAGCCTCAAGGGAGAACTACTCCCTCCTCATCATGGGAGACAGCGATGTCGATGAAGATGGCGATGGAGTCGATGGGGATGGCTTCCGGGGGCAATTCCCAGTCCCGGGGCGTGCCGGAACAGAGACTTCTGTCCCCCGAATCTTGGCTTCGCGATGGCGGCGGCTCTGGAACTTTTCTTGTATCGTGGCTTATCTTCTTAGGGTTTTCGCGACGGAGAGGCTTTATAGGCGGAAGGGCAGCCTCGGAGGGGTCCTGGGGGACCCACACCATAGAGGGGTGCCCCCCTTGGCCGCACCGCCAGGTGGGGTGGGGCCCCCTTGGCTCCCCTCTGGCCCCTCTGCGGTGCTCTGGAACCTTCCGTGGAAAATAGGACCCTGGGCGTTGATTTCGTCCAATTCCGAGAATATTTCCTTTGTAGGATTTCTGAAACCAAAAACAGCACAAAACAGAAACTGGCACTTCGGCATCTCGTTAATAGGTTAGTTCCGGAAAATGCATCAAAACGATATAAAGTGTGAACAAAACATGTAGGTATTGTCATAAAACTAGCATGGAACATCAGAAATTATAGATATGTTGGAGACGTATCAAGCATCCCCAAGCTTAGTTCCTACTCGCCCTCGAGTAGGTAAACGATAACAAGAATAATTTCTGAAGTGACATGCTACTTACATAATCTTGATCATACTATTGTAAAGCATATGAGATGAATGAAGTGATTCAAAGCAATGGTAAAGACAATGATTAAACAACTGAATCCTATAACAAAGACTTTTCATGAATACTACTTTCAAGACAAGCATCTATAAGACTTGCATAGGAGTTAACTCATAAAGCAATAGATTCTTAGTAGAAGGTTTTGAAGCAACACAAAGGATGATTAAGTTTCAGCAATTGCTTTCAACTTGTAACATGTATATCTCATGGATAGTTGT
Organism: Lolium rigidum; assembly: GCF_022539505.1. Lineage (NCBI taxonomy): Eukaryota > Viridiplantae > Streptophyta > Magnoliopsida > Poales > Poaceae > Lolium > Lolium rigidum. The sequence goes on along the minus strand of NC_061514.1, from coordinate 97,123,916 downwards.
CATCATAAAGCAATATAACAAGTGCAATAGGTAAACATGTAAGAATCAATGCACACAGTTGACACAAGTGTTTGCTTCTAAGATAGAAAGAAGTTGGTAAACTGACTCAACATAAAGTAAACGAATGGCCCTTCGCAGAGGGAAGCAATGATTACTATTTTTGTGCTAGAGCTTTTCATTTTGAAAACATAGAAACAATTTTGTCAACGGTAGTAATAATTCATATGTGTTATGCATAAGACATCCTATAAGTTGCAAGCCTCATGCATAGAATACCAATAGTGCTCGCACCTTGTCCTAATTAGCTTGGATTTACATGGATTATCATTGCATAACATATGTTTCAACCAAGTGTCACAAAGGGGTACCTCTATGCCGCCTTGTACAAAGGTCCAAGGAGATAGATCACATTTGATTTCTCGTTTTTGATAGATCTCAACTAAGGACATCCATACCGGGACAACATAGAAAACAGATAATGGACTCCTCTTTAATGCATAAGCATTCAACAACGAGATAATATTCTCATAAGAGATTGAGGATTGATGTCCAAACTGAAACTTCCACCATGATTCATGGCTTTAGTTAGCGGCCCAATGTTCTTCTCTAACAATATGCATACTCAACCCATTTGATCATGATAAATCACCCTTACTTCAGACAAGACGAACATGCATAGCAACTCACATGATATTCAACAAAGGTGTAATAGTTGATGGCGTCCCCAGAAACAAGGTTACCGCTCAACAAGCAACTTATAAGAAATAAGACACATAAGCTACATATTCAATACCACAATAGTTTTTAAGGCTATTTTCCCATGAGCTATGTATTGCAAAGACAAGGAATGAAATTTTTAAAGGTAGCACTCAAGTAATTTACTTTGGAATGGCAGAGAAATACCACATAGTAGGTAGGTATGGTGGACACAAATGGCATAGTTTTTGGATCAAGGATTTGGATGCACGAGAAGCATTCCCTCTCAGTACAAGGCTTTGGCTAGCAAGGTTGTTTGAAGCAAACACAAGTATGAACCGGTACAGCAAAACTTACATAAGAACATATTTCAAGCATTATAAGACTCTACCCTGTCTCCCTTGTTGTTCAAACACCTTAACCAGAAAATATCTAGACTTTTAGAGAGACCAATCATGCAAACCAAATTTCAACAAGCTCTACGGTAGTTCTTCATTAATAGGTGCAAAGTACATGATGCAAGAGCTTAAACATGATCTATTTGAGCACAACAATTGCCAAGTATCAAATTATTCAAGACAATATACGAATTACCACATGAAGCATTTTCTGTTTCCAACCATATAACAATGAACGAAGCAGTTTCAACCTTCGCCATGAACATTAAAAGTAAAGCTAAGAACACCAGTGTTCATATGAACGAGCGGAGCATGTCTCTCTCCCACACAAGCATGAATTTATTCATAGAATGAAAATAACAAAACGAAAATAAAAGCACACAGACGCTCCAAGTAAAGCACATAAGATGTGACGGAATAAAAATATAGTTTCACTAGAGGTGACCTGATAAGTTGTCGATGAAGAAGGGGATGCCTTGGGCATCCCCAAGCTTAGATGCTTGAGTCTTCTTGAAATAAGCAGGGATGAACCCCGGGAGCATCCCCAAGCTTAGACTTTTCATTCTTCTTGATCATATTGTATCATCCTTCTCTCTTGATCCTTGAAAACTTCCTCCACACCAAACTCAAAACAAACTCATTAGAGGGTTAGTGCATATTCAAAAATTCACATATTCAGAGGTGACATAATCATTCTTAACACTTCTGGACATTGCCTAAAGCTACTGAAAGTTAATGGAACAAAGAAATCCATTCAACATAGCAAAAGAGGCAATGCGAAATAAAAGGCAGAATCTGTCAAAACATAACAGTCCGTAAAGACGAATTTTTCAGGGGCACTTAACTTGCTCAGATGAAAAAGCTCAAATTGAATGAAAGTTGCGTACATATATGAGGATCACGCACGTAAATTGGCAGATTTTTCTGAGTTACCTACAGACAGGGCTACTCAATTTCGTGACAGCAAGAAATCTGTTTCTGCGCAGTAATCCAAATCTAGTATCAACCTTACTATCAAAGACTTTACTTGGCACAACAATGCAATAAAATAAAGATAAGGAGAGGTTGCTACAATAGTAACAACTTCCAAGACACAACAAAACAGTATCAAAATAAAAACATGGGTTATCTCCCAAGAAGTGCTTTCTTTATAGCCATTAAGATGGGCTCAGTAATTTTAATGATGCTCACATAAGGATTAGAGTTGAAGCAAAAGAGAGCATCAAAAGCAAATAAGAAACACTTTTAAGTCTAACCCACTTCCTATGAAAAGGATTCTTGTACACAAATAAATTCATGTAGAACAAAGTGACAAGCATAGGAAGATAAAACACAAGTAACTTCAAAATTTTCAGCATATAGAGAGGTGTTTTAGTACCATGAAAATTTCTACAACCATATTTTCCTCTCTCATAATAATTTCCAGTAGCATCATGAACAAACTCAACAATATAACTATCACATAAAGCATTCTTATCATGAGTCTCATGCATAAAATAATTACTACTCCCAACATAAGCATAGTCATTCTTATTAATTGTAGTGGGAGCAAATTCAACAAAGTAGCTATCATTATTATTCTCATCATCAAATATAGGAGGCATAGTATAATCATAATAAACTTTATCCTCCATAGTAGGTGGCACCAAAATACCACTATCATTATAATCATCATAAATGAGAGGCAAAGTATCATCAAAGTAAATTTTCTCCTCAAAACTTGGGGGACTAAAAATGTCACAACCAGCTTCCCCAAGCTTAAATTCTTCCATAGCATTAGCAATAATAGTGTTCAAAGAGTTCATGCTAATAACATTGCTACAACTATTTTGCAAACAAATTTCTATGGGTTTTTTAATTCTCTCTTCAAACACATCATGTCCTAATTCAATATAAAGTTCATAAAGATCTCTAATTTTTTTGTTGTTTTCCATTAAGCCTAACTAGTGAAAATAAAAACAAGAAACAAAAAGATGCAATTGCAGGATCTAAAGGAAATAACTTCGAGCACTCACACACCGGCAACAGTGCTAGAAAATAGCTTAGTAGTCGGAGGATGTGAATACCTTTTACCTTACTTCCCCGGCAACGGCGCCAGAAAATAGCTTGATGTCTACGCACACTTCTATTCCTGTAGACAGTGTTGGGCCTCCAAGAGCAGAGGTTTGTAGAATAGCAGCAAGTTTCCCTTAAGTGAATCACCCAAGGTTTATCGAACTCAGGGAGGTAGAGGTCAAAGATATCCCTCTCAAGCAACCCTGAAATTACGATACAAGAAGTCTCTTGTGTCCCCAACACACCTAAATACCTAATACACTTGTCAGATGTATAGGTGCACTAGTTCGGCGAAGAGATAGTGAGATGCAAGTGATATGGATGAATATGAGTGGTAATAACAATCTGAAATAAATATGGCAACAAGTAAACATGCAGTAGAACAGTAAATAAACGGAGTTTCGATATTCGGAAACAAGGCCTAGGGATCATACTTTCACTAGTGGACACTCTCAACAATGATCACATAACTGAATAAATAAATGCTACACTCTCTTGTTGGATAACAAACACCATTCATTGTGTAGGGCTACAAAAGCACACCTCAAGCCAGAGTTAACAAGCTCCACAACTTCATAAAGGAAACACACACGATGCGCACACCGTCACCATCACACCGTGGAGAGAGAATCCGGAGTTCATATTAAAGTAACCTCTAGAGTGTATAATAGTGTTACTCTGGATAACTCTCCTAATGGAATCACTAATCGTGTAGTGGCTACAAAAGCTCCGCTCAGAGTTCATCAAGTACTTGACAAACACCACTCATAGGGATATCCACGTCAAATCATAAATCCAAGATAATATATTTATCATAGTGATAGTTAACTTCATAATCTACAAGAGATCACAATCATAACCTACGCCAAGTACTACATGATGCACACACTGTCCTCTTTACATCATGAAGGAGGAATAGACTACTTTAATAACATCACTAGAGTAGCACATAGATGATATTCAACTAGATCACAAAGCTCATGATCACATAAAGATCACATGAGAGAGAGAGATGAACCACATAGCTACCGGTAGAGCCCTTAGCCTCAAGGGAGAACTACTCCCTCCTCATCATGGGAGACAGCGATGGCGATGAAGATGGCGATGGAGTCGATGGAGATGGCTTCCGGGGGCAATTCCTCGTCCCGACGGCGTGCCGGAACAGAGACTTTTGTCCCCCGAATCTTGGCTTCGCGATGGCGGCGGCTCTGGAACTTTTCTCGTATCGTGGCTTATCTTCTTAGGGTTTTCACGACAGAGAGGCTTTATAGGCGGAAGGGCATCCTCGGAGGGGTCCTGGGGGACCCACACCATAGAGGAGCGCGCCCCCCCTTGGCCGCGCCGCCAGGTGGGGTGGGGCCCCCTTGGCTCCCCTCTGGCCCCTCTTCGGTGCTCTGGAACCTTCCGTGGAAAATAGGACCCTGTGCGTTGATTTCGTCCAATTCCGAGAATATTTCCTTTGTAGGATTTCTGAAACCAAAAACAGCACAAAACGAGAACTGGCACTTCGGCATCTCGTTAATAGGTTAGTTCCGGAAAATGCATCAAAACGATATAAAGTGTGAACAAAACATGTAGGTATTGTCATAAAACTAGCATGGAACATCAGAAATTATAGATACGTTGGAGACATATCAATGCTATACATGAAGAACTCAATAACTTCAAGCGCAACAAAGTATGGAGATTAGTGGAGAAGCCCAAAGATTGTCGCAATGTTATTGGCACGAAGTGGATATTCAAGAAAGATGAACATGGTATTGTCATTCGGAACAAGGCAAGATTGGTGGCTCAAGGTTTCTCAAGTGGAAGGCATTGACTTCGGTGAAACCTATGCTCCCGTGGCTTGCCTTGAGTCCATCCGTATCTTGCATATGCTTCACACCATAACTTTAAATTGCCACAAATGGATGTTAAAAGTGCATTTCTTAACGGACCTCTAAAAGAGTTGGTATTTGTTAAGCAACCTCCCGGGTTCGAGGATCTCGAGTTCCCTAACCATGTCTATCAACTCGACAAGGCACTCTATGGCCTTAATCAAGCCCCACGTGCGTGGTATGAGCACCTTAAAGAGTTGTTACTAGACCGTGGATTTCAACTCGGGATAATTGACCCCACTCTTTTTACTAAGAGGGTTGGCGGGGAGTGATGACCCACAAGTATAGGGGATCGCAACAGTCTTCGAGGGAACTAAAACCCAATTTATTGATTCGACACAAGGGGAGCCAAAGAATAT
>NC_061514.1:97097349-97118431 GCF_022539505.1 Lolium rigidum | reverse complement strand
GAGCTATATATTGCAAAGGTGAATGATGGAATTTTAAAGGTAGCACTCAAGCAATTTACTTTGGAATGGCGGATAAATACCATGTAGTAGGTAGGTATGGTGGACACAAATGGCATAGTGGTTGGCTCAAGGATTTTGGATGTATGAGAAGTATTCCCTCTCGATACAAGGTTTAGGCTAGCAAGGTTATTTGAAATAAACACAAGGATGAACGGTGCAGCAAAACTCACATAAAAGACATATTGTAAACATTATAAGACTCTACACCGTCTTCCTTGTTGTTCAAAACTCAATACTAGATATTATCTAGACTCTAGAGAAACCAAATATGCAAACCAAATTAGCAAGCTCTAAGTGTTTCTTCATTAATAGGTGCAAAGTATATGATGCAAGAGCTTAAACATGAGCACAACAATTTCCAAGTATCAAATTATCCAAGACATTTTGGAGTTACTACATGTAGCATTTTCCAATTCCAACCATATAACAATTTAACGAAGAAGAAACTTCGCCATGAATACTATGAGTAGAGCCTAAGGACATACTTGTCCATATGCTACAGCGGAGCGTGTCTCTCTCCCACAAAGTGAATGCTAGGATCCATTTTATTCAAACAAAACAAAAAACAAAAACAAACCGACGCTCCAAGCAAATTGCATAAGATGTGACGGAATAAAAATATAGTTTCAGGGGAGGAACCTGATAATGTTGTCGGGGGTTTCGCGATGGAGGCTATAAGTAGGCGGAAGGGCAGAGTCGGAGGGCTGACGAGGGGCCCACACCATAGGGCGGCGCGGGCCCCCCTCTGGCCGCGCGGCCCTATGGTGGCGGCGCCTCGTCGCCCCACTTCGTATCCCTTTCGGTCTTCTGGAAGCTTCGTGGCAAAATAGGACCCCGGGCGTTGATTTCGTCCAATTCCGAGAATATTTCGTTACTAGGATTTCTGAAACCAAAAACAGCAGAAAACAGCAACTGGCTCTTCGGCATCTTGTTAATAGGTTAGTTCCAGAAAATGCACGAATATGACATAAAGTGTGCATAAAACATGTAGATACCATCAATAATGTGGCATGGAACATAAGAAATTATCGATACGTCGGAGTGATGTCTACGGGAGCTTCTATTCTTGTAGACAGTGTTGGGCCTCCAAGAGCAGAGGTTTGTAGAACAGCAGCAAGTTTCCCTTAAGTGGATCACCCAAGGTTTATCGAACTCGGGGAGGAAGAGGTCAAAGATACCCCTCTCATGCAACCCTGCAACCACAAAGCAAGAAGTCTCTTGTGTCCCCAACACACCTAATAGGTGCACTAGTTCGGCGAAGAGATAGTGAAATACAGGTGGTATGAATAAGTAGTAGCAACGGCACCAGAAAAGTGCTTTGCCCGGGACGAGTAAACAAGCAGTAGTAATGCAGCAGTAGTAACGCAGCGAGTAGTAACGCAAGTAAAACAAGAAACAAGCAGCGATAGCGATATTTAGGAACAAGGCCTAGGGATTAGACTTTCACTAGTGTACACTCTCAACTTTGATCACATAACAGAATAGATAAATGCATACTCTACACTTTTGTTGGATGATGAACACATTGCGTAGGATTACACGAACCCTCAATGCCGGAGTTAACAAGCTCCACAATAATGCTCATATTTTAGTAACCTTTAGTGTAAGATAGATCAAAAGACTAAACCAAGTACTAGCATAGCATGCACACTGTCACCTTCATGCATATGTAGGAGGAATAGATCACATCAATATTATCATAGCAATAGTTAACTTCGCAATCTACAAGAGATCATGATCATAGCATTAACCAAGTACTAACACGGTGCACACACTGTCACCTTTGCACACGTGCAGGAGGAATAAAACTACTTTAATAACATTGCTAGAGTAGCACATAGATAAATTGTGATACAAACACATTGCAATCATAAAGAGATATAAATAAGCACCTCACTATGCCATTCAACGAGTGAATAAGTATTCCGTGAAATATAGCCTAAGAGACCCACACGGTGCACACACTCGTCACCTTTACACACGTGGGACAAGGAGTCTCCGGAGATCACATAAGTAAAACTCACTTGACTAGCATAATGACATCTAGATTACAAGCATCATCATATGAATCTCAATCATGTAAGGCAGCTCATGAGATTATTGTATTGAAGCACATAGGAGAGAGATGAACCACATAGCTACCGGTACAGCCCCGAGCCTCGATGGAGAACTACTCCCTCCTCATGGGAGCAGCAGCGGTGATGAAGATGGCGGTGGAGATGGCAGCGGTGTCGATGGAGAAGCCTTCCGGGGCACTTCCCCGCTCCGGCAGGGTGCCGGAACGGAGACTCCTGTCCCCCGGATCTTGGCTTCGCGATGGCGGCGGCTCCGGAAGGTTTTCCGTATCGTGGTTTTTCGCATCGGGGGTTTCGCGACGGAGGCTTTATATAGGCGAAGAGGCGGCGCAGGAGGGTCGAAGGGGTGGCCACACCATATGGCGGCGCGGCCGGGGCCCGGGCCGCGCCGGCCTATGGTCCGGGGGCCCGGTGCCCCCCTCCGGTCCTTCCCGGGTGTTCCGGATGCTTCCGGTGAAAATAGGAACCTCGGGTCTTGATTTCGTCCGATTCCGAGAATATTTCGTTACTAGGATTTCCGAAACCAAAAACAGCAGAAAACGAGAACCGGCACTTCGGCATCTTGTTAATAGGTTAGTTCCGGAAAATGCACGAATATGACATAAAGTGTGCATAAAACATGTAGGTATCATCAATAATATGGCATAGAACATAAGAAATTATCGATACGTCGGAGACGTATCAAGCATCCCTAAGCTTAGTTCTCGCTCGTCCCGAGCAGGTAAAACGATAACAAAGATAATTTCTGAAGTGACATGCCATCATAAACTTGATCATATTGTAAACATATGTAATGAATGCAACGATCAAAACAATGGTAATGACATGAGTAAACAAGCTGAATCATAAAGCAATGACTTTTCATGAATAGCACTTTCAAGACAGGCATCAATAAGTCTTGCATAAGAGTTAACTCATAAAGCAATAATTTAAAGTAAAGAAATTGAAGCAACACAATGGAAGATAAAGTTTCAGCAATTGCTTTCAACTTGTAACATGTATATCTCAATGATAGTTTGTCAACATAGAGTAATATAACAAGTGCAATATGCAAGTATGTAGGAATCAATGCACAGTTCACACAAGTGTTTGCTTCTTGAGGTGGAGAGAGATAGGTGAACTGACTCAACATAAAAAGTAAAAGAAAGGTCCTTCAAAGAGGAAAGCATCGATTGCTATATTTGTGCTAGAGCTTTGGTTTTGAAAACATAAAGAGAGCAATAAAAGTAAAATTTTAAGAGGTGTTTGTTGTTGTCAACGAATGGTAGTGGGCACTCTAACTACCTTATCAACCAGACTTTCAAGAGCGGCTCCCATGAAGGACGTTATCTCTACCAGCAAGGTAGATCATCCCTCTTCTCTTTTGTTTACAAATGTACTTTAGTTTAGTTTTTCTTTATTTATGGATGACACTCCTCCCAACCTTTTGCTTACACAAGCCATGGCTAACCGAATCCTCGGGTGCCTTCCAACAATCACATACCATGAAGGAGTGTCTATTTGCAAAATTAAGTTGCTTACTGATGAATCAGAGCAAAACATGTGAAGAGATTTATTAATGCAAGTTAATTAATCGGGGCTGGGAACCCCATTGCCAGCTCTTTTTGCAAAATTATTGGATAAGCGGATGTGCCACTAGTCCATTGTGAAAGTACTGTCGAAGTAAATGACAAGATCGAAAGATAAAACACCACATACTTCCTCATGAGCTATAAAACATTGACACAAATCAGAGGTGATAAATTTTGAATTATTTAAAGGTAGCACTCAAGCAATTTACTTTGGAATGGCGGAGAAATACCATGTAGTAGGTAGGTATGGTGGACACAAATGGCATAGTAGTTGGCTCAAGGATTTTGGATGCATGAGAAGTATTCCCTCTCGATACAAGGCTTAGGCTAGCAAGGTTATTTGAAACAAACACAAGGATGAACCGGTGCAGCAAAAATCACATAAAAGACATATTGTAAACATTATAAGACTCTACACCGTCTTCCTTGTTGTTCAAAACTCAATACTAGAAATTATCTAGACTTTAGAGAGACCAATTATGCAAACCAAATTTTAGCAAGCTCTATGTATTTCTTCATTAATAGGTGCAAAGCATATGATGCAAGAGCTTAAACATGAGCACAACAATTGCCAAGTCTCACATTATCCAAGACATTATAGCAATTTACTACATGTATCATTTTCCAATTCCAACCATATAACAATTTAACGAAGAAGAAACTTCGCCATGAATATTATGAGCTAAGAACACATGTGTTCATACGAACCAGCGGAGCGTGTCTCTCTACCACACAAGCATGTATTTATTCAGAGAATGAAAATAACAAAACAAAAATAAAAGCACACAGACGCTCCAAGTAAAGTACATAAGATGTGACGGAATAAAAATATAGTTTCAGGGGAGGAACCTGATAATGTTGTCGATGAAGAAGGGGATGCCTTGGGCATCCCCAAGCTTAGACGCTTGAGTCTTCTTAGAATATGCTGGGGTGAACCACCGGGGCATCCCCAAGCTTAGAGCTTTCACTCTTCTTGATCATAGTATATCATCCTCCTCTCTTGACCCTTGAAAACTTCCTCCACACCAAACTCGAAACAACTCATTAGAGGGTTAGTGGACAATAAAAATTAACATGTTCAGAGGTGACACAATCATTCTTAACATTTCTGGACATTGCATAAAGCTACTGAACATTAATGGATCAAAGAAATTCATCCAACATAGCAAAAGAGGCAATGCGAAATAAAAGGCAGAATCTGTCAAAACAGAACAGTCCGTAAGGATGGATTTTATTAGGCCACCAGACTTGCTCAAATGAAAATGCTCAAATTGAATGAAAGTTGCGTACATATCTGAGGATCATGCACGTAAATTGGCTTAATTTTCTGAGCTACCTACAGGGAGGTAGACCCAGATTCGTGACAAGCAAAGAAATCTGGAACTGCGCAGTAATCCAAATCTAGTACTTACTTTACTATCAAAGACTTTACTTGGCACAACAAAACACAAAACTAAGATAAGGAGAGGTTGCTACAGTAGTAAACAACTTCCAAGACACAAATATAAAACAAAGTACTGTAGCAAAATAAACACATGGGTTATCTCCCAAGAAGTTCTTTCTTTATAGCCATTAAGATGGGCTCAGCGAGCTTTAATGATGCACTCGCAAAAGATAGTATGTGAAGCAAAAGAGAGCATCAAGAGGCAAATTCAAAACATATTTAAGTCTAACATGCTTCCTATGCATAGGAATCTTGTAAATAAACAAGTTCATGAAGAGCAAAGTAACAAGCATAGGAAGATAAAACAAGTATAGCTTCAAAAAATTCAGCACATAGAGAGGTGTTTTAGTAACATGAAAATTTCTACAACCATATTTTCCTCTCTCATAATAACTTTCAGTAGCAACATGAGCAAACTCAACAATATAACTATCACATAAAGCATTCTTATCATGAGTCTCATGCATAAAATTATTACTCTCCACATAGGCATAATCAATTTTATTAGTTGTAGCGGGAGCAAATTCAACAAAGTGGCTATCATTATTATTCTCATCAAGTGTAGGAGGCATAGTATAATTACAACAAAATTTACTCTCCATAGTAGGTGGCACCAAAAGACCACTATCATCATAATCATCATAAATAGGAGGCAAAGTATCATCAAAGAAAATTTTCTCCTCAATGCTTGGGGGACTAAAAAGATCATGAAAACCAGCTTCCCCAAGCTTAGAACTTTCTATATTATTATCAACAATGGTGTTCAAAGCATTCATACTAATATTACTACCGAGCATGCAAATAAGATTTCATAGGTTTTTTAATTTTCGCATCAAACCATCCATGTCTTAAATCTGGAAATAGAATAAGAAGCTCATTGTTGTCCATTATGCCCAACTAGTGTAAACAAGAAACAAAAAGATGCAATTGCAGGATCTAAAGGAAATAGCTTCGAGCACACACACAACGGTGCCAGAAAAGTACTTTACCTGAGACCGGAGTATGAGTGCCTTTTACCTTTCCTCCCCGGCAACGGCGCCAGAAAAGTGCTTGATGTCTACGGGAGCTTCTATTCTTGTAGACAGTGTTGGGCCTCCAAGAGCAGAGGTTTGTAGAACAGCGAGCAAGTTTCCCTTAAGTGGATCACCCAAGGTTTATCGAACTCGGGGAGGAAGAGGTCAAAGATACCCCTCTCATGCAACCCCTGCAACCACAAAGCAAGAAGTCTCTTGTGTCCCCAACACACCTAATAGGTGCACTAGTTCGGCGAAGAGATAGTGAAATACGGGTGGTATGAATAAGTAGTAGCAACGGCACCGGAAAAGTGCTTTGCCCAGGACGATAAACAAGCGATAGTAATGCAGCGGTAGTAACGCAGCGAGTAGTAACGCGATAGAAACGAGTAAACAAGCAGCGATAGCGATATTTAGGAACAAGGCCTAGGGATTAGACTTTCACTAGTGGACACCGATACGTCTCCGACGTATCGATAATTTCTTATGTTCTATGCCATATTATTGATGATACCTACATGTTTTATGCACACTTTATGTCATATTCGTGCATTTTACGGAACTAACCTATTAACAAGATGCCGAAGTGCCGGTTCCTCGTTTCTGCTCGTTTTTGGTTTCGTAAATCCTAGTAACGAAATATTCTCGGAATTGGACGAAACGAAGACCCGGGGGCCTATTTTTCCACGGAGCTTCCGGAAGACCGAAGAACATACGAAGTGGGGCCACGAGGTGGCCGAGACCACATGGCGGCGCGGCCAAGGGGGCCCGCGCCGCCCGTGGTGTGGGCCCCTCGTCCGGCCCCCGACTCTGCCCTTCCGCCTACTTAAAGCCTCCGTCGCGAAACCCCGAGGCGGAAAAACCACGATACGGAAAACCTTACGAGACGCCGCCGCCGATCCCATCTCGGGGGATTCCGGAGATCTCCTCCGGCACCTGCCGGAGAGGGGATTCGTCTCCCGGAGGACTCTACACCGCCATGGTCGCCTCCGGAGTGATGAGTGAGTAGTTCACCCCTGGACTATGGGTCCATAGCGGTAGCTAGATGGTTGTCTTCTCCTCATTGTGCTTCATTGTTGGATCTTGTGAGCTGCCTAACATGATCAAGATCATCTATCCGTAATACTCTATGTTGTGTTTGTCGGGATCCGATGGATAGAGAATACCATGTCATGTTAATTATCAAGTTATTACACATGTGTTGTTTATGATCTTGCATGCTCTCCGTTTCTAGTAGAGGCTCGGCCAAGTTTTTACTTTTAACTCCAAGAGGGAGTACTTATGCTCGATAGTGGGTTCATGCCCGCATTGACACCTGGGACAAGTGACGGAAAGTTCTAAGGTTGTGTTGTGCTTGTTGCCACTAGGGATAAAACATTGGCGCTATGTCCGAGGATGTAGTTGTTGATTACATTACGCACCATACTTAATGCAATTGTCTCGTTGTTAGCAACTTAATACTGGAGGGGTTCGGATGATAACCTCGAGGGTGGACTTTTTAGGCATAGATGCAGCTTGGATGGCGGTCTATGTACTTTGTCGTAATGCCCAATTAAATCTCACTATACTTATCATGTCATGTATGTGCATTGTTATGCCCTCTCTATTTGTCAATTGCCCGACTGTAATTTGTTCACCCAACATGCTTTTATCTTATGGGAGAGACACCTCTAGTGAACTGTGGACCCCGGTCCATTCTTTTAATACTGAAATACAAATCTGCTGCAATACTTGTTTTTACTATTCTCTCTGCAAACAATCATCTTCCACACAATACGGTTAATCCTTTGTTACAGCAAGCCGGTGAGATTGACAACCTCACTGTTTCGTTGGGGCAAAGTACTTTGGTTGTGTTGTGCAGGTTCCACATTGGCGCCGGAATCTCCGGTGTTGCGCCGCACTACATCCCGCCGCCATCAACCTTCAACGTGCTTCTTGGCTCCTCCTGGTTCGATAAACCTTGGTTTCTTTTTGAGGGAAAACTTGCTCGCTGTGCGCATCATACCTTCCTCTTGGGGTTGCCCAACGAACGTGTGAAATACACGCCATCAAGCATATTTTCCGGCGCCGTTGCCGGGAACTGAAGAAAAGCTACACCACAAAGATTTCTAACTCCCACGTCAACTACACGCCAAGCATATTTTTCGGCGCCGTTGTCGGGGAGATCAAGACACGCTCGCAAGGGGAGTCTCCACTTCTCAATCTCTTTACTTTGTTTTTGTCTTGCTTTATTTTATTTACTACTTTGTTTGCTGCACTTATATCAAAACACAAAAAAAATTAGTTGCTAGCTTTACTTTATTTACTGTCTTGTTTGCTATATCAAAAACACAAAAAATTTAGTTTACTTGCATTTACTTTATCTAGTTTGCTTTATTTACTACTGTTAAAATGGCCAACCCTGAAAATACTAAGTTGTGTGACTTCACTAGCACAAATAATAATGATTTCTTATGCACACCTATTGCTCCACCTGCTACTACAGCAGAATTCTTTGAAATTAAACCCGCTTTACTTAATCTTGTCATGAGAGAGCAATTTTCCGGTGTTAGTTCCGATGATGCTGCTGCCCATCTCAATAATTTTGTTGAACTATGTGAAATGCAAAAATATAAAGATGTAGATGGTGACATTATAAAATTAAAATTGTTCCCTTTCTCATTAAGAGGAAGAGCTAAAGATTGGTTGCTATCTCTCGCCTAAGAATAGTATTGATTCCTGGACTAAATGCAAGGATGCTTTTATTGGTAGATATTATCCCCTGCTAAAATTATATCTTTGAGGAGTAGCATAATGAATTTTAAACAATTGGATAATGAACATGTTGCTCAAGCTTGGGAAAGAATGAAATCTCTGGTTAAAAATTGCCCAACCCATGGATCTGACTACTTGGATGATCATCCAAACCTTCTATGCATGACTAAATTTTTCTTCGCGGAATTTATTGGATTCAGCTGCTGGAGGTACCTTTATGTCCATCACTCTTGGTGAAGCAACAAAGCTTCTTGATAATATGATGGTTAATTACTCCGAATGGCACACGGAAAGAGCTCCACAAGGTAAGAAGGTAAATTCTATTGAAGAATCCTCTTCCTTGAATGACAAAGTTGATGCTATTATGTCTATGCTTGCGAATGATAGGACTAATGTTGATCCTAATAATGTTCCATTAGCTTCATTGGTTGCCCAAGAAGAACATGTTGATGTAAACTTCATTAAAAATAATAATTTCAACAACAATGCTTATCGGAACAATTCTAGTAATAACTATAGGCCATATCCTTATAATAATGGTAACGGTTATGCTAATTCTTATGGGAATTCTTACAACAATAATAGGAATACACCCCCTGGACTTGAAGCCATGCTTAAAGAATTTATTAGTACACAAACTGCCTTTAACAAATCTGTTGAGGAAAAGCTCAATAAAATTGATATTCTTGTTTCTAGAGTTGATAGTCTTGCCTCTGATGTTGATCTTTTGAAATCGAAAGTTATGCCTAATAGGGATATTGAAAATAAAATTGTTACTAAAGCAAATGCCATCCAAGTTAGAATTAATGAGAATATAAGATTAATGGCTGAACTGCGTGCTAGGTGGGATAGAGAAGAAAATGAAAAACTAGCTAAAAAAGAAAATGTAGCTAAAGTTTGGACTATTACCACCACTAGCAATGTTAATGACTCATATGTTGCTGCACCTCCTACTATCAATGGTAAAATAATTGGTGTTGGCAATGCTTCTACTCCTAGTGCAAAGCGCGCAAAACTACCTGAAACTGCTAAAACTGTTGAAACTGCTTGTGATAAAACTGCTGAAATTTTTTTCCAACCTTGGGGATGATAATCCCATTGCTTTAGATTGTAATGATTTAGATTTTGATGATTGCCATATCTCTGAAGTTATAAAGTTCTTGCAAAAACTTGCTAAGAGTCCCAATGCTAGTGCTATAAATTTGGCTTTCACAAAACATATTACAAATGCTCTCATAAAAGCTAGAGAGGAGAAACTAAAACTTGAAACTTCTATTCCTAGAAAGCTAGAGGATGGTTGGGAGCCCATCATTAAAATGAGAGTCAAAGATTTTGATTGTAATGCCTTATGTGATCTTGGTGCAAGTATTTCGTTATGCCTAAAAAAGTCTATGATATGCTTGACTTGCCACCATTGAAGAATTGTTATTTGGATGTTAATCTCGCTGATAATGCTAAAAAGAAACCTTTGGGGAAAGTTGATAATGTTCATATTATGGTTAACAATAACCTTGTCCCCGTTGATTTTGTTGTCTTGGATATTGAATGCAATGCATCTTGCCCCATTATATTGGGAAGACCTTTTCTTCGAACCGTTGGTGCTACTATTGATATGAAGGAAGGTAATATTAAATATCAATTTCCTCTCAAGAAAGGTATGGAACACTTCCCTAGAAAGAGAATGAAGGTACCTTATGATTCTATTATTAGAACAAATTATGATGTTGATGCTTCATCTCTCGATGTTACTTGAGTTACACTTTCGCGCCTAGCCGAAAGGCGTTAAAGAAAAGCGCTTATGGGAGACAACCCATGTTTTTACTCCAGTATTTTTGTTTTATATTTGTGTCTTGGAAGTTGTTTACTACTGTAGCAACCTCTCCTTATCTTAGTTTTGAGTTTTGTTGTGCCAAGTAAAGTCTTTGATAGAAAAGTAAGTACTAGATTTGGATTACTGCGCAGTTCCGCATTTCTTTGCTTGTCACGAATCTGGGTCTATCTCCCTGTAGGTAGCTCAGAAAATTACGCCAATTTACGAGCATGATCCTCAGATATGTACGCAACTTTCATTCAATTTGAGCATTTTCGTTTGAGCAAGTCTGGTGGCCTAATAAAATCCATCTTTACGGACCGTTCTGTTTTGACAGATTCTGCCTTTTATTTCGCATTGCCTCTTTTGCTATGTTGGATGAATTTCTTTGATCCATTAATGTCCAAGTAGCTTTATGCAATGTCCAGAAGTGTTAAGAATGATTGTGTCACCTCTGAACATGTTAATTTTTATTGTCCACTAACCCTCTAATGAGTTGTTTCGAGTTTGGTGTGGAGGAAGTTTTCAAGGGTCAAGAGAGGAGGATGATATACTATGATCAAGAAGAGTGAAAGCTCTAAGCTTGGGGATGCCCCGGTGGTTCACCCTCGCATATTTCAAGAAGACTCAAGCATCTAAGCTTGGGGATGCCCAAGGCATCCCCTTCTTCATCGACAAATTATCAGGTTCCTTCTCTTGAAACTATATTTTTATTCGGTCACATCTTATGCACTTTGCTTGGAGCGTCGGTTTGTTTTTGTTTTTTGTTTTGTTTGAATAAAATGGATCCTAGCATTCACTTTATGGGAGAGAGACACGCTCCGCTGTAGCATATGGACAAATATGTCCTTAGGCTCTACTCATAGTATTCATGGCGAAGTTTCATCTTCGTTAAATTGTTATATGGTTGGAATTGGAAAATGCTACATGTAGTAACTCTAAAATGTCTTGGATAATTTGATACTTGGCAATTGTTGTGCTCATGTTTAAGCTCTTGCATCATATACTTTGCACCCATTAATGAAGAAATACTTAGAGCTTGCTAATTTGGTTTGCATATTTGGTTTCTCTAGAGTCTAGATAACATCTAGTATTGAGTTTTGAACAACAAGGAAGACGGTATGGAGTCTTATAATGTTTACCATATGTCTTTTATGTGAGTTTTACTGTACCGTTCATCCTTGTGTTTGTTTCAAATAGCCTTGCTAGCCTAAACCTTATATCGAGAGGGAATACTTCTCATGCATCCAAAATACTTGAGCCAACCACTATGCCATTTGTGTCCACCATACCTACCTACTACATGGTATTTATCCGCCATTCCAAAGTAAATTGCTTGAGTGCTACCTTTAAAATTCCATCATTCACCTTTGCAATATATAGCTCATGGGACAAATAGCTTAAAAACTATTGTGGTATTGAATATGTACTTATGCACTTTATCTCTTATTAAGTTGCTTGTTGAGCGATAACCATGTTTACGGGGACGCCATCAACTATTCTTTGTTGGATATCATGTGAGTTGCTATGCATGTCCGTCTTGTCCGAAGCAAGAGAGATCTACCACCTTCATGGTTGGAGCATGCATGTTGTTAGAGAAGAACTTTGGGCCGCTAACTAAAGCCATGATTCATGGTGGAAGTTTCAGTTTGGACATATATCCTCAATCTCATATGAGAATAATAATTGTTGCCACATGCTTATGCATTAAAGAGGAGTCCATTATCTCGTTGTCCATGTTGTCCCGTATGGATGTCTAAGTTGAGAATAATCAAAAGCGAGAAATCCAAAATGCGAGCTTTCTCCTTAGACCTTTGTACAGGCGGCATGGAGGTACCCCATTGTGACACTTGGTCAAAACATGTGCATTGCAAAGATCCGGTAGTCCAAGTTAATTAGGACAAGGTGCGGGCACTATTAGTATACTATGCATGAGACTTGCAACTTGTAAGATATAATGTACATAACTCATATGCTTTATTACTACCGTTGACAAAATTGTTTCATGTTTTCAAAATAAAAGCTCTAGCACAAATATAGCAATCGATGCTTTCCTCTTTGAAGGACCATTCTCTTTACTTTTATGTTGAGTCAGTTCACCTATTTCTCTCCACCTCAAGAAGCAAACACTTGTGTGAACTGTGCATTGATTTTTACATACTTGCATATTGTACTTGTTATATTACTCTATGTTGACAATTATCCATGAGATATACATGTTACAAGTTGAAAGCAACCGCTGAAACTTAATCTTCCTTTGTGTTGCTTCAATGCCTTTACTTTGATTTATTGCTTTATGAGTTAACTCTTATGCAAGACTTATTAATACTTGTCTTGAAGTACTATTCATGAAAAGTCTTTGCTTTATGATTCACTTGTTTTCTCATGTCATTACCATTGTTTTGATCGCTGCATCCACTACATATGTTTACAAATAGTATGATCAAGGTTATGATGGCATATCACTTCGAAATTATCTTTGTTATCGTTTTACCCGCTCGGGACGAGCGAGAACTAAGCTTGGGGATGCTTGATACGTCTCCGACGTATCGATAATTTCTTATGTTCTATGCCATATTATTGATGATACCTACATGTTTTATGCACACTTTATGTCATATTCGTGCATTTTCCGGAACTAACCTATTAACAAGATGCCGAAGTGCCGGTTCTGTTTTCTGCTGTTTTTGGTTTCAGAAATCCTAGTAACGAAATATTCTCGAATTGGACGAAACGAAGACCCAGGGGCCTATTTTTCCACGGAGCTTCCGGAAGATCGAAGAACATACGAAGTGGGGCCACGAGGTGGCCGGACCACATGGCGGCGCGGCCAAGGGGGCCCGCGCCGCCCTGTGGTGTGGGCCCCTCGTCTGGCCCCCGACTCTGCCCTTCCGCCTACTTAAAGCCTCCGTCGCGAAACCCCTGAGGCGGAAAAACCACGATACGGAAAACCTTACTGAGACGCCGCCGCCGATCCCATCTCGGGGGATTCTGGAGATCTCCTCCGGCACCCTACCGGAGAGGGGATTCGTCTCCCGGAGGACTCTACACCGCCATGGTCGCCTCCGGAGTGATGAGTGAGTAGTTCACCCCTGGACTATGGGTCCATAGCAGTAGCTAGATGGTTGTCTTCTCCTCATTGTGCTTCATTGTTGGATCTTGTGAGCTGCCTAACATGATCAAGATCATCTATCCGTAATACTCTATGTTGTGTTTGTCGGGATCCGATGGATAGAGAATACCATGTCATGTTAATTATCAAGTTATTACACATGTGTTGTTTATGATCTTGCATGCTCTCCGTTTCTAGTAGAGGATCTGGCCAAGTTTTTACTTTTAACTCCAAGAGGGAGTACTTATGCTCGATAGTGGGTTCATGCCTGCATTGACACCGGGACAGATGACGAAAGTTCTAAGGTTGTGTTGTGTCTGTTGCCACTAGGGATAAAACATTGGCGCTATGTCCGAGGATGTAGTTGTTGATTACATTACACACCATACTTAATGCAATTGTCCGTTGTTAGCAACTTAATATCGGAGGGGGTTCGGATGATAACTCGAAGGTGGACTTTTTAGGCATAGATGCAGTTGGATGGCGGTCTATGTACTTTGTCGTAATGCCCAATTAAATCTCACTATACTTATCATGTCATGTATGTGCATTGTTATGCCCTCTCTATTTGTCAATTGCCCGACTGTAATTTGTTCACCCAACATGCTTTTATCTTATGGGAGAGACACCTCTAGTGAACTGTGGACCCCGGTCCATTCTTTTAATACCGAAATACAAATCCGCTGCAATACTTGTTTTTACTATTTTCTCTGCAAACAATCATCTTCCACACAATACGGTTAATCCTTTGTTACAGCAAGCCGGTGAGATTGACAACCTCACTCGTTTCGTTGGGGCAAAGTACTTTGGTTGTGTTGTGCAGGTTCCACGTTGGCGCCGGAATCTGCGGTGTTGCGCCGCACTACATCCCGCCGCCATCAACCTTCAACGTGCTTCTTGGCTCCTCCTGGTTCGATAAACCTTGGTTTCTTTCTGAGGGAAAACTTGCTGTTGTGCGCATCATACCTTCCTCTTGGGGTTGCCCAACGAACGTGTGAAATACACGCCATCAGACACTCTCAACTTTGATCACATAACAGAATAGATAAATGCATACTCTACACTTTTGTTGGATGATGAAAACATTGCGTAGGATTACACGAACCCTCAATGCCGGAGTTAACAAGCTCCACAATAATGCTCATATTTTAGTAACCTTTAGTGTAAGATAGATCAAAAGACTAAACCAAGTACTAGCATAGCATGCACACTGTCACCTTCATGCATATGTAGGAGGAATAGATCACATCAATATTATCATAGCAATAGTTAACTTCGCAATCTACAAGAGATCATGATCATAGCATTAACCAAGTACTAACACGGTGCACACACTGTCACCTTTGCACACGTGCGGGAGGAATAAAACTACTTTAATAACATTGCTAGAGTAGCACATAGATAAATTGTGATACAAACACATTGCAATCATAAAGAGATATAAATAAGCACCTCACTATGCCATTCAACAGATGAATAAGTATTCTGTGAAATATAGCCTAAGAGACCCACACGGTGCACACACTCGTCACCTTTACACACGTGGGACAAGGAGTCTCCGGAGATCACATAAGTAAAACTCACTTGACTAGCATAATGACATCTAGATTACAAGCATCATCATATGAATCTCAATCATGTAAGGCAGCTCATGAGATTATTGTATTGAAGCACATAGGAGAGAGATGAACCACATAGCTACCGGTACAGCCCCGAGCCTCGATGGAGAACTACTCCCTCCTCATGGGAGCAGCAGCGGTGATGAAGATGGCGGTGGAGATGGCAGCGGTGTCGATGGAGAAGCCTTCCGGGGCACTTCCCCGCTCCGGCAGGGTGCCGGAACGAGACTCATGTCCCCCGGATCTTGGCTTCGCGATGGCGGCGGCTCCGGAAGGTTTTCCGTATCGTGGTTTTTCGCATCGGGGTTTCGCGACGGAGGCTTTATATAGGCGAAGAGGCGGCGCAGGAGGGTCGAAGGGGTGGCCACACCATATGGCGGCGCGGCCGGGGCCCGGGCCGCGCCGGCCTATGGTCCGGGGGCCCGGTGCCCCCCTCCGGTCCTTCCCGGTGTTCTGGATGCTTCCGGTGAAAATAGGAACCTGGGTCTTGATTTCGTCCGATTCCGAGAATATTTCGTTACTAGGATTTCTGAAACC
Source organism: Lolium rigidum (assembly GCF_022539505.1). Taxonomy (NCBI): domain Eukaryota; kingdom Viridiplantae; phylum Streptophyta; class Magnoliopsida; order Poales; family Poaceae; genus Lolium; species Lolium rigidum. The sequence continues at coordinate 97,102,436 of NC_061514.1, read as the reverse complement.
AAAAACAGCAGAAAACAGGAACTGGCACTTCGGCATCTTGTTAATAGGTTAGTTCAAGAAAATGCACGAATATGACATAAAGTGTGCATAAAACATGTAGGTATCATCAATAATATGGCATAGAACATAAGAAATTATCGATACGTCGGAGACGTATCACGGAGACGTATCAATGCGCAATGCATATCACTCCCCCAAAATGGGATGTTCCATTAATCACTCAAAGAGAGTCAAATAAGATATCATCAAGATGCATTGGGATCAAAACAATACACAAGTATATGATGAGTCAAACAAACATACTTGAATACACAAGATAGGAAATTAAGACACAACACATACAAACACATATTTGGTACAAAACCAAACATGCAAAAGGGGCAAGTTAACTTACAATAAATATGAAGAGTTGAAGTATAAGTTACCGCAAAGAGGAACATTGGATATAAGATATATATGATAATCCTTGTGATTTGGCTTTATGAAATATAATATATGAAGATCCCTTAATTTTTCATGAAGTAGCCAAGTCTCCAATGTCCACCACATGCACCTATTGATCAAGTTTGAGCTTGTTGGTCCCCAACCAAGTTGGGTCCTAAAAGTTTAGTCACAATAGGCTTGGCAACCCAAATGGTTCTTTTCTTGAAACCACTTTGAGTTCCAACAAACTTGGCAAACACATTGCCATCCTTATCCTTACCTAGAGAATAATAATCATCATCAATTATAGGGTTAGATAAGGTACCACTTAAACACGAAGAAGCAAGGTGCCCCTTCTCACGGCATAAGTAGCAACTGTTCCCTTTTCTCTTCTTTATTGTTTTCTTCTCTTGGGGAACTTTATCTTGATTCTTCTTGGGAAGTGGCCTATCTTCAACTTGATGTCGAGCTTGAGCATGACCTTGACCTTGTGGCCGTTTCCCTTGTTGCTTCTCACTTAAGTGCTTCTTCTTCAATGGACATGATCTAACATGATGCCCTTCAACCTTGCACTTGAAGCAAACAATCTTGGCCGAATCCTTGACTTTGTCTTGGCCCTTCTTCTTGTTGCTCTTGCTCTTGGACTTGTTCTTGTTATTGGAGTTGAATCCAAGTCCACTCTTGTCATTGGGGGATTGTTGCATACTCAACATCTTGTCAAGTGCGGATTTCCCTTCATGACGCTTTTCCAAGTCTTTCTTCAAAGAAAGGAATTGGGCCTCGAGCTCTTTTATTTCCTCTACATGGTTAGTAGACATACAAGTACTAGAGGAAGTAGAAGCTTCTTTGTTAGAGCAACAAGGCAAAGCAAGTAATCCAACACAAGGTGTATCACTAGCTTGACTAGATGGATTACTAGGAATAGCACAAAGCAATATATCATTTTGAGTAGAAGTTGTGCTAATTTCCACATGAGGATCACACAATGTTACCTTAGTGATACTTGCCTCATGAGCTAACTTTATCCCATCATAGGAGATTAGAAGATCATCATGAGAGCCCGAGAGCTTTTTATGACTTTCTTCCAATTCCCTATAATTGCTAGTTAGCAACTCAAGTTGAGCCCTTAGCTCAACATTCTCCTCTAAGGTAGATGCTTCACAAGAAGTAGAGTTAGTAGCACAAGCATCATCAATAGATTTCTCATTTTCAAGCTCATAGGGTTCAATTTTTTGTGTGAGCATAAAATTAGTATGCTTCCCATCTTTTAGCTCTTGCTTGAGGAGATTCAATCGCATTCTCCCATTTTCAACATGGGACTCCAACTCCACTATGGTTTCCTTGTATTTATTTAAGGCTTCCATAGAGTGTTCGAGATTAGCACGAGCTTCTTTATTACCATGAAGAGAAGTACCATCCCCATATCATGCAACAAAGTATTATATTCTTCATCATCATCACTCTCATCATTAGAGGATGTGTTAGGAGTCAAAGTAGGAGATAACTTTGATCCATTTGCCATAAGGCACATGTGTATACCGGAGGATGATAATGAGGATATTCTTGAATCCCCATTTGAAATCGTGTCTTGATCCATAGAGTGTTCGGTTTCCTCTACATTGTTAGTAAATAAACCACTAGAGGAAATAGAAGCATTTTGATTATGGAAACAAGACAAGGCAAGCATATCATCATGAGATCTATGTAAGCAATTTATACATGATATGCAAGGACTATCAACACAAGCATGTAGATTATTTTTAGTGCTATATGTGTTCAAGTCCAAAGAGGAAACATTGCAATGGGATAGAGATGAAGAATCATCACTATTGAGCACAATATTAATATTGCAATTTTCCTCACCACGCATCATATCATTACCTTGTGTCTTGCAACACGTTGGTGAAGTGGAAGAAGATGAGAACTCATCACGGCCGGAGGTGGAAGCAACTTGGAGCTCTTCATGATGTGAAGGGGAAGAGAGCTCCTCGGAGACACCACCGACCAAATGAGAAATGGATCCACCAAACATTTCCTTAAGCTTGATCCACATCTCATTAGAGGAATTTCGCTTTATATATATCAAGAACCTACGAAAAATCTGGTCTCAAGGAGAATAAAAGCTCATTAGATACTTTAGCTTCAAGATGTAAGTTTTTCTCATCCTCTAAACATAGATTTTGAGGATCCATCGGAGGAGAAAAACCTACATCTAGAAATCGCTCTATATCTGGACACAAGGTCTGAAGATTACAAAGCAAGCAATTTCTCCACAAAAGATAATTTGTGCCATTAAATATAATTGTGTCATTGTGCACTATATTACTAGCCGACATCTTTACTCTCAAGGCGGTGAAACCTTAAACAAGGAGAGACCTTGCTCTGATACCAATTGAAAGATCTAGATGTCGCCTAGAGGGGGGGGTGAATAGGCAATTAAAAACTCTTACTGATTTGTCTTGTAAGAATGCGGAATTAAACTAACGTTTATATTACAAGCACAAACCCTAAATATGCTAAGCTCAACTAAGTGTAACAAGAGCAACTAGAGCTAAGCAAGATAGGCACAAGATATATGTAGCACAAGCGATAGCAAGATATATGTACTTCAAGCACGATGGCTATCACAAGGAAAGAGAGCTCGAGTTTCCTTTGCAAGAAGGTACGTCACGTTTGGAGGAGTGGAGGTCCCACGAAGGATTCCCCAACGCCACGAAGGCTCACCCAATTCTCCGAGCCACACCCATGAAGGATAATGGCCCTTTCCTTATGGTTAGCTTTTCCTCCACTCCGGAGATAGCAAACTCCACAACCACTTCACAAGCTCCACGAAGGAGAAGCCCGGGCCCCTTCACAATCTTCCACGAAGAGGTCACCGGGACACCAACCAAGCCAACTAGGAGGTCTCCCTCCAAGAGTAACAAGCTCACGGTCTCTCACTCGAACTAATCGTAGTGGAGAGCTCAACACTATGCAATGATGAAAAGCAAGAACACTAGAGGTGTTCAAGTCCTTCACACTCAAATCCCACCCAAGCAACGAATGCTAGGATGAGATTGGAGAGGAAGAACAATGGGGAAAGTCAACAAAAGACTCCAAGATCTAGATCCAAAGGGTTCCCCTCACTTAGAGGAGAAATTGATTGGTGGGGATTGTAGATCTAGATCTCCTCTCTCAAATCCTCAAGAATGGGCAAGAATCATGGGAGGAATCAAGAGGGGAAGGTAGTTCTTCGAATAGCAACAATGGAGGTGAAGAAAGAGGAAGAACTAATTTAGCTCAAGGTGGAAGAAGGCTATTTATAGCTAGGGAGAAGAAATAACCGTTGGGGAAAAAAGAACACTTAAAATCGCACGAAAAAACTGCCCAGCCGGTGCACAGGCCGGCTGACTGGATGCTGGGCCGAGGAGGCCGGCCAGCAGTCCGGCCCAGTCGGGTCACCGACCGGACGGGGGAGGCAGGCCGCGCGGATGGAGAAAAGGCCCAGCTGGGGCGAGCTGGCCGCGCCCGGGGCGAGTGGGCCGCGCTGAGGCGGAGAGGCGGCCCAGCAGGCGAAGAGCCCGGTCGGGCCGAGCCATAGGCCGGACAGGCCGGCGCCAGCCGGCTTCTGGGCCGGACCAGACCGAAGACGCCTCAGTAAGAGGCCCGGCTGGCACGAGCGCCAGAGCCGGTCCAGACCGGGCGGGCCAGTGGGTGGGCCTGCAGGCCGGTTGGCCGGCTAGCCTCTCCCTCCCCTTTTTTTTCTTTTTAGTTTTTTCTCCTTTTTCTTTAATAACAAATGCTCCCGAACTCCGAATTGAATGAAACCAATTTTGTTTGAAAGATAACAACAAATGCTATCCTATAGAAAGTGAGAACACAAGAATCTGTAGGAGGGGATTTTATCATGAATATAAAAGTTAGAACCTTATATCATGAATAACCGGTAAAATCACCCAACCTTGAAAATACCATAGAAGAGTCATACGAACTCCGTTTTCGATGAACTTGGGCTTGTTGTAAAGCTAGCAACAAGATCAAGAACCTCACACAGATAAACACCAAGAAGAAATAGGGATATGCAAGGTATGCAAAGGATTGAGCTCCCTAAGATGATTTGATCAAGTTACCCAACCGAAAGCCCCTCTTAATAGTGCGGCTATCTATCCTATAATCCGGTCTCCCATAAACCACCTTGAGACCGGTAAAACGAAAACCTATCAAGGTCATACCTTTGCATTGCGCATCCCGCTTGATCTTGATGATAACCCTTCAAGCTCCACACAAACCGGAATGCCTTACTTGATCATCGTTACTTCGTGAAGACTCACAAATGCTCCCCCATACACTATGATGGGAAAGCTCCATTGATGCACATCTTCACATGTCCATTATCACCAAATGGACGGCAAGCTTCAAGCATGTGATCCACTTGAGATGCTGATCTTGAACTTGCCCTACTCAACCTTGTATCTTCTCATACTCTATCATAATATCTTGAGGTGTATAAAGAATTCTTCACTTGGAATCAAGCTCTCAAGATCTTGATCATTCATTGCTTATTACATAAGATAGAGCATGGCTAATATTGAGTTCCACATAAGAACTCCATATTCATTTCTTCTTCTTGATCATGTCACTGTTATCACCAGAATTTGACCGAGTCAGAGGTGGGCCGCGATCAA
>NC_061514.1:96797845-97097249 GCF_022539505.1 Lolium rigidum | reverse complement strand
CAAAGTACCCTTCCGGTGTAAGTGATTTACATGATCTCAATGTTGAAGGACTAAGGCAACTATGTATCGAAAGCTTATAGCAAATTGAACTTAATGACTTGATCTTATGCTACGCTCATTTGGGTGTGTGTCCATTATATCATTCAACTAATGACATAACCTTGTTATTAATAACATCCAATGTTCATGATCACGAAACCATGATCATCCATTAATCAACAAGCTGGTTATATGAGAAGCTTACTAGGGACTCCTTGTTGTTTACATGACACACATGTATCAATGTTTCGGTTAATACAAGTATAGCATGGTATGCAAACATTTATCATAAACACAAAGATATTATAATAACCACTTTATTATTGCCTCTTGGGCATATCTCCAAAAGGTAGATCCTATCTGAATGATTGACCATATAGACCTAGTAACCGGATAGCTGAAAAAAGGTGTTTTATTGTCTCTTCTTCATGATAAAAAATACATTTCGTACAGCCCTGCCAGTTGCGTTTTGCAAGGTTATCTTTAGTTAGAATCACACCCCGATGAAGATACCATGCAAAGACCTTTGTTTTCAGAGGTATTTTCATCTTTCAGATAGATTTATTATTAACAACCGGTTGACTGGGTATAATTAAAGAAATGTACATGGAGCTGACCGAGAATTTACCATTCTTGGTAAGGCTCCAACGGAATTCATCGGCTCCTTGACTAACCTAACTGGATTGAAGCTAACCTCTGTAGAAATTCATTCCAAGTAGCTAGTATGGAACCAATAAGATCACGCCTGAACGATAGAGAGGGTGGACAAGTTTTCATCACCTTCTGTAAGGTATCAACCTTATGTCGAACAATATTGTACAAAGCCGGATATTGCTCTCGAAGAGTAGTTGTACCCAACCATCTATCCTCACAGAACCTTACTCAGACCCATTCCTGATGGAGAAGGAACTAAATGCGAAAAAGTGCTTCTTAGTTGCTATAATGCCAGCCCAAAAGTGTAAATCTCCTGGTTTCCAAAGAACCTGAGATATTGCATTTGAGCCCACATATTTTTTCTGCAATAGTTGCTGCCATCCTGCATCCTCAGTTAACAATCTGGCTAGCCATTTTCCTACCAAACATCTGTTTTTAACTTCAAGATCATGAACACTTAGTTCACCTTAATCTTTTGGACGACAAACAACACTCTATTTCGTCAATTGATGTTTTTTTCTTCTCATTATCCCCTTGCCAGAAAAATCTTGATCGAAAATAATCCAATCTATGCAAGACTTATTTAGGCATCTGGAAGATATGATATACAATACCATATTTGCAATTACTAAATTTACGAGAACTAATCTTCCCCAAGGGATAATAATTTTCTTTTCCAACTATTCAGACATTTCTGAAGTCTTTTCTCGACAATTTTCCATTCAACCAACGTCAGCCTCTAATAATAGATCGGAATACCAAGATAGCTAATTGAAAAACACCGAAGCCCACATCCGAATAACTCGGCATATAGGTTAGCATCGTCTTTGGTTTCACCGAACAGAACAATTCACGTTTATAGAAATTAATCTTAAGACCTGCTCGAACGCTGAAAGATTCAACTTCAGATTTCTTGTTGTGTCATTGGCATATTGAAAAATGGAAAAGCCCCTATCAACCAAATGAGAAACTACCCCTTCAAAGTGACTATCAGTTTAGCCCGCTCAATTATAATACTATGTAGCAAGTATATCCACTACAATGTTAAATGGATTCCTTGCTCAAACTTTTTATTTTGTCCGGAACCTTTCGTGAATTGTGAGAGCGAGCCCTTTGCTTCGTTTATCTGACTTTTCGGACTCGCGCCGCCGCCTCCTGATTCCTGAACCTTCGCCACCTTATCCTGACGTTCCGAGCTGGTGTCCGCGGAGCGACTCCAGCAGCTGAACAATCGGCGGGAGCAAGCAATGGAGGAGAAGCTGTCCGAGGCGTCGAGGCGGGCGACGCCGTCGCCCATCCAGCAGCTCTCCCACCTCGCGCAGCGCGTCGGCGCCGTCAACCTCGCCGAGGGGTTCCCCGACTTCCCCGCGCCCGCCCATGTCAAGGCCGCCGCCACCGCAGCCATCGCTGCCGACCTCAACCAGTACAGGTCCGCCTCCCGCGACTTCATTGCCACTGGCTCATTCACCCTACCCTCCCTATAGTGACGCGCATTTTGGTTGGTTCAAGGCATGTGCAGGGGATCTGCGACGTGCTCGCGGAGACGATGAAACGGGACCACGGCCTCCGCGTAGACCCACTCACCGACTTCGCCATCTGCTGCGGGCAATCCGAGGCCTTCGCCGCCGCTATATTTGCAAGTAGCACATGCGAACTACCAATGCTCTTTCATTCTGTATGTAAGTATGAGCTACTGAATCGTGGCATCTCATTCATTCTGTTCATGCAGTCATAGACCCAGGGGATGAGGTTCTGCTCTTCGACCCCGCTTACGAAACGTACCAAACGTGCATCGAGCTGGCCCGGGGTGTCCCTGTAAGTCTTTCATCCAGTTCAGGGGTTTTTGGTCTAGCAGGAACGGTGATGGCCTTATGTTGGCTAATGACATGTTTCGGTAATTTAATTTCTGTACATGAAGGTGTATGTGCCGTTGGATCCACCTTCGTGGACACTGAACGAGGATAAGTTCTTGAAGTCGTTTACGAGTCGGACAAAGGCCGTGATCTTAAATAGGTGAATGGTTCACCACATTGTTTTTAAATAGGTGAATGGTTCACCAACGATGGTATTTCACTTTGTTACATGGCTACATCTCATTACCGCAGCCCACATAATCCAACAGGGAAGGTGTTTAGCAAGGAGGAGCTGCTTGTTATTTCTAAAGCTTGTCAGAAAATGGACTGCTTTGCAATAACAGACGAGGTAAATCTGCGCAATGATTTATACAGAAATAGCTTGTGGCACATAAACGTCTTAAACAAATTTCATTATTACGTTTGTCCGTTGTTGAAATTAGAAGTCTGAAACTCTGAAAATGTTCCAGGTTTATGAGTATATTACTTACGACGAGAATAAGCATATCTCTCTGGCTTCTCTTCCAGGAATGCAAGAGAGGACCATCATCACATCCTCACTGTCAAAAACTTACAGTGTAACTGGTGGGTATTACTCATTTGCTTGTGACGCAAACAACCATACATAGCTGTATTCAGTGCAAATTCTTTCTAGTGATTTGGGATGTTAACTATGACCTGTGCAAACTTACTAGGTTGGAGAATTGGCTGGGCTTGTGCTGTAGCAAAGATAGCAGCAGCAATAAGAAATATCCATGTCAAACTGACAGATTCAGCTCCTGCACCATTCCAAGAAGCTGCATTAATTGCATTAACCAGCACACCAGACTACTATGAGTCCCTTAAAACTGTAAGGTTTAGTGTTAATCGTTCATGATTAGGGTTATTCTGGCAAAAAAAAAAAAAAACTACTCATGATCATGTGACTGTACCTTGGACAGGACTATGCAGTGAGAAGAAACTTCATTCTTCAGTTGCTCAAGAATTATGGTTTACACATTAGCTTCGAGCCACAAGGTTCAGTCTTTGTGTTTGCTGAGCTGCCCAAGTCTTGGCAAATTTCTGATGTGAGTTTCCTTTACGTACTTAATTACTGTTGAAGTATACGACACCAGTATAATCTGGCAGCTCAAGCAACAATTTTCAATTGAATTGGGGAGTAAAACAAGATATTATTTGAATGGCACTTGTTGTTTTATAAGCCCCTTTGCAGACAAAATAAACCATGTGTTATAAAGAAATACAATATCTCATGAATGGTTTACTATATAGATTTTTCAGATAATGTTGTACTCCCTCCGATCCGGAAAATATGTCGAGCAGGTCATTTTACGAAAACAACCTTGCATTTGTCTTTTATACAACCCGCACTCCAGGTCGCTGGGAGTGAGCGCGCGTGGATCTGCTTGGCGCATGGCAGTTGGTGGTATTGGCCAGACCCAGTTAAACTGATGGTCTAGTTTCCTGATTTCCGAGTGGTGTAAATGTAAAACGTAATTGTACTAACATCCCGACTCTTTTTTCGGATATGAGGAAGTACTAATATTGTCAGACTCATCAACTTAGGTATATGTGAGAATACTGTCTATTCACTATATATTTTTCATTATCCTATCAGTGAAATGCTTTCGAAGTAACCAGTGGAGTACTAAATCTCAAATATTTGAAAACATCTCTCTGTGCTGTGCAATGCAGATAGATTTTGTGACGAACTTGATCAACAATGCTGGTGTGGCGGCCGTACCTGGCCGTGGCTTCTTCCACACAGACTCCGACGACCAAAGCTACCATCACCGGTATGTTAGGTTCGCGTTTTGCAAGAGCGATGAGACCCTCAAGGCTGCTGCGCAGAAGATGATGAAGCCAGCCGAGAGCAATGGAAGAGAGTTGCATGACACTCCTCAAAGCTCTTGAGTTTCGAAATAGTAAGGTGAGAGGAAAATCATAATATCCTCTACATCATTTCGTTCACCAGAAATGCCATCCATATCTTCTATACCAGCACTGTTAACAGAGATTTGAGTATTAACACTATCATTTCAAATATGAATGAACAGGTGCAGTATCAGATGCTTAGAGACTACAGTCGAAGGGCGGCATGACTATTACCCCCAGCACCCGAGCGTAGCCCTGTTAACGATCCAACTAAACACATTTGTTGATGAATTCCAGCGAAGTTAAATCCAATCTATCTCAAGCCAAACGATAGGTCATTTCAGAACCGTACAAGTACAAGATAGTAATTTCGAAACTTGTGTGATGGTTTGCAGTCGATCAATTGTTACTGAATAGTCATAACCACTGTCTTGTCAAACAATAGGGCGATTTCGAGAGTGCTGAGTGATTACAAGGCTCTTTTGGCAGATAACCGGACAGATCCTGTACTTGGTTTCATAATCACTGTCAAGAGTGCAGACTTTATGAGCAACCGCCCAGCTCCGTCATCCGGCTTACGTTATGACCGGAGCATCCTCGGGATAGGGAGACGGCAGCCGGCAGGCAGGGCCGGTCCTGAGATTTCGGAGGCCTGGGCAAAACTAAAATTTTGGGTCCTCCCTACTACTTTTTTTTGCATGTATGAGATGATGAAAAATAAATACTTTTAAGTATACACAACATCAATATTCATGTAAAACAATGTTTGCATGATACCTTAAAATTTTCTTCGACAATCCCTAGAAGCAAAGTCCATGACGATGGAATCAATATCAAACTCGTCCACTAACTTCTTGTTGATGTATAGAGTTGCCAAACTAGTTAACCCCGCTCCTACAAATAAGAACAACAACTACTAATCAAAATTCAGAACCCGAATTATAGGCGAGCATATAGTAGAATTCCAAGAGAACTCCAGCGGGCGTTCTTACCTTCTATCTTAATCTAATACGCAGATTGGATGATTGTCTGATTGACGACTACCGGACTGGGACTTCCAACTACGACGACAACTGGCCGGCGGACTAGCAGGCAGCACCGTAGTCCGCAGGAGGGCAGCAGTCAGTAGATTGTCTCGCGGTCGGTACGTCGTGATCGGCGAGAGCTAGGGCAGGCAGGTAATCGAGGCGTCGGGCTCGGAAAAATTGGCGATGTTTCACGTATCGATAGATGGAACGGATTTCAGGCGCTGACTCAAGTCGTGGCCAGCCAGCTGGATTGGAAACCAATAGGAAAAGAAAAGGTCCAACTATAGACCAAACCCATATAAAATCGTAAAACTGCTCTCTTTTTTCTGCAATGTATAGTAAGTCTATACAGAAAATATGGGCCCCAATTTTTCTGAACCAGGGGCGGCCGCCCCGCCAGACCCTCCCAGGGCCGGCCCTGCCGGCAGGGGGAACCAAAGGTCTGGTGAGCTCGACACTGACGTTGAAAGCAACGATGTTAGAGCATCTCCACTCGTCCCCCCGACGAGGCCCCCGAGCGACGTTTTTTCCATCCGGACGGCGTAAATCGGCCCAGTCGCGCCCCCGGTTCCTCGTTTTCGTCCGGATTTGGCCCTTCATCCATCCGGTGAGCCCACGCCATCCCCGGTCCCCCGGGGCGCTCGGGGACTCCGGACGAAAGATTTTGGCGCGAAACGTCGTGTGGACCCGCGTAGTCGGCGACAGGAAAACCAAATCCTGTCGATTTTCCCTCCAATTTGCTTGCTTATCCCCATTCCCTCCAATTTGCTTGCATATCCCCATTCTCTCCCGCCGAATTTGTCCATTCTCGTCGTCTTCCAGTTCCAGTTCCCGGCGGCGTCTTCTCGTCCACCACCACTTTCCTCCTCGTCTTCTCGTCCACCGCAATGTCGCCGAAGGCGACGACGAGGAAGCCACGGGCGAAGAAGGAGCGGCCGCCGGGCATGACGAACGCACAGTGGGCGGCGGACGAGAAACGGCGCGAGGTGGAAACAAGCGGCAGGGCGGAGAGGGTGAAAAAAGCCGCCGCCAAGAGGGCGGCGGCCCAGACGAACAAGCGAGGAAGATCAGCATGGCCTTTAGCGGCGGCGGCGGCGCCATGTTCCCCGGCCAATGGCCGGCGCAAGGTACAAGCAGTTCCCCGTCGTCCTTCTCCCCTTCGATGTACTCGCCGTCGCCGCCCGCCATGTTCCAAGACGGCGCCTACATCCAACCGTCCAGGTTCACGCCCGAGCTTGACGTCGGCAGCGGCGGCCAGTTCGAGGGCACCTCGCCGGTCATGCGACGAGGGCCGCTCCCGTTCGGTGCGATGGCGGCGCCGAACGAAGAGGATATCCACGAGATGATAACCTCCGGCTCCATGGCCGCCGCTGCGAGCCCGAGGTTCTTCATGGCCGCCGCCGCCGCGAGCCCGGGGTTCTTCACGCAAGAGGAGGCAAGGGCGACGGCAGCTGTGGCGGCGCGCAACGAGTATGTGGAGGATGTGGCCGACGGAAGCCAAGCCGTCGAAGAAGAAGCACTACAAGAAATGTGTTAACTTGTGACCTTCTCGCAATGACCCTCGGAAAAATCGTCATGATTCTATGACGATTTTGCACTACATGGTCGTTAGCTATTTTGCGGGTTCAAAAGTACAAAAAATTGCGACGATCTAAGTTGAAAACGTCGTAATTTGCTTCCATAAAATCGTCATAGTTGGAAGGATTTGATCTACGACGTTATTTCTAGCCGAGTATGACAAATTAAGATCGTCATGGCATGTATGACAATTCGAAAAACGTCGTAGCCGCTAATACATTGTTATGAGTTGAAGGCCACGTCATCCGCTTTGCCTACGTGTGCTATCTATGTGTCGCTTTTCAGCTACGTGTCATTTCTGATCATTTATTTGAACTCACTAATATGTGGGACCCATTGCCAGTGAACTCTTGGGCTACTACTGTGTTATTCTATATTTTTGGGCTGTTGATTTTTCTTCTCACGAATAGGCCCATAGCCACAGATTCCGGCGGCCACAACGAATTGGGCCCCATAGCCCGTCGCCCGTCGCCGGAATTGGCCCCCGTAGCCCGTGCAGGAATTGGCCCATACAGGAATTAATTCTTCGGAATTGGCCCCCGTAGCCCGTGCAGGAATTGGCCCATACAGGAATTAATTCTTCCTGCAAAAATATGCGCCGGAAGGGAATCGAACTCGCAACCTGTGGCTGCCGAGGACTAGTCCCGACCGCTGTGCTAGCACAGCTGTTTGGTGAAAGACGGAAGTTTTGCTATGTATCTATTACGAGAATAGAGCACCGGCACAAGAGCCTGTAGTAACTTAGCAGAAATTTCCCCGTCTCGTGCAGTCGTGCTTGGTATCTGCGGGGGCGAGCGCAACCGGCGGGGGCCGGCGGCGGCGGACGCTGACAGAGGGGGAGACGGCAGCGGCGGTGGTGGTGGTGCCGACCCCGCGGCCGAGCAAGTGGGAGGCCTCCTCGTCGGTGGATCTGCTCGACCACGTCGCCGTTCGCCTCAGCCACGACGGATTGTCGCCGCAGGACTCCCCTTCGGCGGACACCTCCCGGTCTGCACCCATCTCCCCCCTCCCCTCTCTATCTATTATTTTGTAGCAGTCTTGCAGATAGTTTCAGATGAACAAAACCTCTTCTTTTCTAGCAGGTTTTCAAGATTATGTGTGCAAAAAGAATGGTCTTTGTTCTACTTCCTCATGCCCTGTCTCTCGCAAGTATCAAACATATGTAATTGACGAGTAGTGTTATCACTCTATACTAGTATAAATAAGAATTTCAGGGACATATCTAGCAAAATCATGAGCTTTTTCTGTTGAAATAACTATACTGATGCCAATATCTCCTGATGGAAGGACTACAGCTGTACCATATGCTGATGAACAAAACCTCTTCTTTTTCCTAGCTGTGTAATTTTTTTAGCAAATTGAAATAAATTGTATCCCTTTTCCTTGGATTGTTAGGAGTGATTCACAATGTGTCGATTTTGATTATGCCAGGCTAGAAAAAAACACATGCGGTACATTTGTATCCCTTTTCCTTGGAAAATATTGATTTGTACTCAAATTCTTTGTTCTCATTTTGGTTACATCTGCAGTACATACATCTATTAGTACAAACATAAGAAACTATACCAAAATGAGAAATACATAGATGTCCAGGGTCATGGTTTACTAGCGAGAGGGGTTCTGTCAAAATTATGTTCGTCAAAATTCCGTGCACTACCTTTTCTACTTGCCCTACACATTGAGTATCTCCTGAACAATGCTATTTTCTTGTACATACCTTCTGGGTGGCTGCTGGTGCTAGCACTTTGCAATATTATTGCACATCTTTGAAAGATTTATCTATTTTAGTGTTTCTTTGGCAGATGGACGATAGAAGTTGGATTACTAAAGGAGCTAGAAGGCTTTCCAGTGAACATTTGAAGGGTGTTGAAGGGTTCATGCAACATGTTAGCACAGTTTTTGGCAAAGACGTTGCCATTCTTTGCCCATGCTGCCAGTGCCTCAACCGTAATTCACTGCCTCAAGGAAAAGTGGAATATCATCTGCTTCTTAATGGGATTGCCAGCACATATGATAGGTGGATCCATCATGGAGAACCTTTACATTCTCAACCTGAACATGATGAACCTGAACATGGTCAACCTGATGCACAAGCACACCATGCCAATGATGATGGCATTGATTTCTTAGAAAATATTCTGCAAGATAATGCTGGTTTGGAGGAAGAGGATGGTTATGAAGATGATAGAATTCCTGATCTGTTGAAGGATATGTACATGTCTGAAGACCATGTTGATGGAGAGAAGTCAGTGTTTGCCGACATGATTGAAGAGGCAAAGCGCGCAGCTGTTGAAGGCGGTAAATTCTCAAGATTTACCTTCACCGTGAAGTTACTCCATGTCAAGTCTTTCTACCGGATCAGCAATGCTGCATTCAACGCAATCCTCCGTATTCTGACCTTGCAATTCCCTAATAGCTCAGTTCCGAGGTCTTATGATGAGGCATTGAGCATAATCAACAAATTAGGGCTTGGTTACGTTTCAATCCATGCGTGCCCAAATAATTGTGTCTTGTTTCGGAAGGAATATGCAAAGCTTGACAATTGCCCAAAATGCAATGCCTCGAGATGGAGAGATGCGGATGGGAAGAAGCGGATACCGGAAAAGGTATTGAGGCATTTTCCATTGACTAAAAGGCTGCAAAGGATGTTTGTTTCGAAGAAAGGATCGGAGGAGGTACAGTGGCACAAGGTCAAGCGACAGCCCGTGGATAATGAACTCAGCCATCCAGCTGACGGAGATGCATGGAAAGATTTTGACGAGTAAATATCCAACTTTTGCCGCCGATGCAAGAAACATTAGACTCGGCATTGCGACAGATGGTTTTAACCCGTTTGGCATGAGCAGAAAGTATAGCATGTGGCCCGTATTTGTGGTGCCGTACAACCTTCCACCATGGGCATGTATGGATCAGTCCAACTTCATGATGGCTTTGTTGATCCCGGGTCCAAGCTCTCCAGGAAAGGATTTCGACGTCTTTATGGAGCCCCTTGTGGAAGAGTTGCTCCTGCTCTGGGCGGGTGTACCTACCTATGGTGCCCTGAAGCCAGCAAATAAGTTTGATATGCGTGCTGCAGTAATATGGTGCATCCATGATTACCCGACACTGCATACTTTGTCGGGGAGGATCACAGCGGGCTATCAGGCATGTGTGCGGTGTGACAAAGAACCTTGTTCAAAGAAAATAAGGAACAAGATCTGCTTTATTGGGCACCGTCGTTTTCTTCCTAAAAACCATTCTTGGCGAAAAAGCAAAGACTTTAATGGCCATACTGAAATCCGTAACAAGCCAGCGGAATTCACTCAACAAGAGCTGCAGCAACAACTTGAGAAGGTCAAAGATGTGAGGCCAGGAAAGCTTCAAAGGAAAAGAAAGCGTGAGGAGGGTCAATGTTGGAGCCGCAGGTCCTGTTTGTGGGACCCGCCATATTGGGCAGATCTGAAGTTGAGGCATAATCTTGATGTAATGCACATCGAGAAAAACATATGTGACAATCTGCTTGGGACATTTCGAACATCGAAGGGAAGACAAAGGACACGTTGAACTCTAGGCTTGATTTGGAAGATATGGACATAAGAGATGATTTACATCTACGGCCTGTCGACAGTGGAGAATCGTGGGAAATGCCAGAGGCATGGTACACAATGAGTAAAGAAGAAAAGCTTGCATTCTGTGAGTTCATAAAAGCGGTGAGGTTTCCAGATGGGTATGCCTCTAACCTGGGAAAATGTGTTTCGGCTGATGGATGCAAGCTTCAAGGGCTGAAGACGCATGACTGCCATATCTTGCTCCAACGAATCTTACCGGCAGGCCTCCGAGGCATCATGCACAAGGATATATATGAAGCGGTTGCTGAACTTGGAAATTTCTTTAGAGAATTGTGCTGCAAAACACTGAAGCGAGATGTTCCGGATAGACTTGAAGCTGAAATCCCAGTTATCCTTTGCAAGCTTGAGAAGATCTTCCCGCCATCATTCTTCGACGTGATGGTTCATTTGGCCGTCCATCTACCAAAAGAGGCAAGGCTTAGAGGCCCTGTGCAATACGGTTGGATGTATCCAGTTGAACGAAGGTTTCTTACATGTAAGCGTTATGTGCGGAACACGGCCAGGCCTGAGGGATCGATTGCCGAAGCATATGTTGTTGATGAGTGCCTGACATTTTGCTTGAGGTACTTCGACGATGTGGAAACAAGATTCAATCGTCCAGGCAGAAACAGTGAGCGGGATGATTCGCACATTGGTGATGTCTCGGCTTTCAAGCATGGCGTCAACTTTATTGGAGGGTCCGAATACTTGGATGCCGGTGCTCGAATATGACAAGATGGTTTGGTATGTGCTGCGAAGTTGCCCCCAGGTTCTACCATACATCGAGTATGTCTCTTCATCTTGTGTGCACCCATATTCTTCTTATGCTCTGAAGGAACCCATATTGATTCACCATTTTTTATTGGCACTGCAGGTTGTGCAAGGAAGAGTTGAAGCAGCAAAATGAACAGATCAACACTGATAAATGGCTTGCGAAGGGTTTTGCTAAGTGGTTTCGGACTCATGTGAGATCTTTAGCATTGGATCAATTGCCACATGATTTTCTATTGTGTGTTACTCACCCTGGTTTATTTGTGCAGATTGGAGAATTGCATGTTCGGGGGAATGCCGGTGCTTGATATGTTTGCTTTGGCATCCCCGCAGATAGGAGAGTGAGGAAGTACTCAGCATGTATTGTTGATGGTGTCCGGTACCACACCGTTGACCGAGAGAAAAATAGAAAGACACAGAATAGTGGAATTGTTTCCGAGGGAGAACATGAAAAGGAGTACATTGATTTCTATGGTCAGCTCGGGGACATCATACACTTGCAGTACAACTCCAGTGGAGGTATCCATCGTTCGGTCGTTTTGTTTCGATGCGACTGGTTTGATCTTGGTGGCAAGAAGACCGGAGTCAATGATGATGGACATTTCAAAAGCATTAACACTCGGAAGGTTCTGGTATAAGAATGATCCGTATATTCTTACATCACAAGCCACGAAATGCTTCTATGTGCCAGACACAGGTTTGCGTGGAAATTGGCAAGTTGTGCAAAAATTTCAGCATAGACATTTGTGGTCTGTGACTGAAAATGAAATGGAAAAAGGTCCCAGTGGTGGTGGACTAACCTACCAGGATGAAGACATGGAGGAAGTTCCGATACGAGCTAATGAATCCAATGTGAGAATCATATTGCGAAGGGACCGGCAATCTGTGTTAGTTGATGCTGCAGTTGTAGAAAGAATTAAGAAAAGGAGGAAGGAGGTAGTGGATGAACATGACGGCGAGGATGGTGAAGAAAACCAGACTGATCATACGATGTTCCAGTATTGTGAGGATGATGAAGAAAACAGGGCTGGCCATCGAGTTTCTCGTTTTGATATCGAAGATGATGAGTAGATCAAATAAAGGAACAAGCAGCTTGTGGTGTGATGAAATTTCGAGAGAGGAAGGAATCCCGAAGCCTCGAAGTTTCCTTGTACTTGATATTCTTGTATCGGCATTTGCTGTAATGCTTGTAATGAAGTTTCTTTGTAAGCCCGAAGTTTCAAAGATCAACTAAGATCCTTGCATTTGTTGTAATGCTTATTTGTCAACAAAGTTTAAATCCTTAGCCAAGATCCAAGAACCTCCAGGTCTGTCAAATTGCTTAAGATCCTGGCATTCTTTGTACTGGCATTTGCTGTAATATGCTTTTTTGTCAAGAATTCTTGTTACTGGATGCTTGTAATGATGATGCTCTTGCAATGATACATTGACTTCAGTTGCTGTAATGCAAAAAATAGTTTAATCCTTAGACCGCATCCAAGAACGTACGAGTCCGTCAAATTGCTTAAGTTCCTGGCATTTTTTCAAAAATGTGGACAACCTAGGATTCGAGCACGGGATCACCAACATCTTTCGAGTGTGCCTTGCCATTGAGCCATCTGTACTCGATCTTGTTACAATCTGCTTCACCGGTATTTTTATATATTACATCCTTCTGTCTTTTGTTCAACAAGTTAAATCTTGATCTCTCTGATTTATTTGAACAATTGTTAAAATTCGAAGATCAAGAAATGAGAATAATCACAGTACACATAAACAGTATTCACAACACCATGGTTGATCACAAATAGATAAAGCACAACATCATATATTATGTAGTGAACACTTACAACTCCAACACTAGCACACACGGTCTGGGTAGTAACACTGGAAAAAGGCAAAAGCCTGAAAAAATAACCAAAAAGGCTGAAAAAAGGAAAAAAAAGCCAAAACTAATGGGCCCAGCCCATAGTGTTAAAAAGCTAAGGCCCATAAGATAAACGGACAGAAAAAAGCAAAAAACCCAAAAGATAAACGGATCGAAAATGGGCAAGGCCCAGGAAATAAAAGGCCAGTATTAATGGGCTCGACCCATGTAGACAACTGAAATGGACCGGGCTGATTTCTGATCACGACATTTTCAATTCGTCACCATTTTGCCACGTCAGACAGGCCACATGGGATCTGATGTGGCACGGGCTGATTGGGCGTGACGATATTAGAACGTCATAGAAGTTATGACGATGCAGTATCATCGTAGACGATCATGACGATTCCAAGTAGATGGTCATGTTGGTTGATTACTGACGCTCCGTTTTTGACAATTTATTTTTTGTCATAAAAACGTCATATATTAAAAATAATGACGATACTGTGACAAAAATGGAGTGTCGCAAGTCAACATATTTCTTGTAGTGAAGACGAAGAAGAAGAAGAGCCAACTCAAGCCGCCGCCAACCTGTCGAAGGGGAAGAAGAAGAGGAAGAAGGACTCGCCGCCTGCCGAACTGCGTATCAAATGGACGCCGAAGGAAGAGGAGTGCCTCGCCGAAGCTTGGATGACCGTGTCCATGAACGGCATAAACGGGGCCAATCAGACGTTCGACACATATTGGCTTCGAGTGAAGCAAGCGTACGAGGAACGCAAACTCGTCGATCCCTACTTCAACAAGACGAACATGAACATGTACCGGGGAGACAAGGCAATGGCCACCCATTGGGGGATCATGCAGACGGCGTGCAACAAATGGCACGACATACAGGAGGAGGTCGAAGAACGGCCGATCAGCGGCCACGACTTGGAGCAAAAGGTATGCTCCGTCGACCCTGCATCACCGAGGTACATCGTTGTGAGCTCACCCGTATCGCCGTACTCTTTTTCCCCAGCTGCGCCGTGCTTTGGACATGTACTCGGACGACACCGGCATGCAGTTCAAGTTCCTGAACGTCTACGCCCGCCTCGAGAACTGCGAGAAGTGGAAGGAAACCCGCATGACCCTCTCGAAGAGCAAGACCGAGCCATACAACCCCGACGCTCCGGCGGCTGGTGCGGCGGAAGGGCGCCCTGAACAAGGCCAGAAGAAGCTCAAAGAGCTCAAAAAAAGGGCAATCCCGCCGACAGGATGCAGGCGTCGATCAACAAGTGCTGGGCCGACTTGAGGTCGCACGCCGACGGGAGGAACGACAAGTTCGACGGCAGGTGGCGGGAGATGCTCGCCAACCAAGGCGCCCGGATCGCCTCGCCGAAGACGACGGCGGCGGCGAAGAAGAGGAACACGGACTTGGCGTTCACGATGGGCGGCGGCAACATGGAACCGATGGACGACGAGACGAGGAATTGGTACCGGGGCCACCGCAGCGACATCCTCCGAGCCACTCCGGCCGAGTCCTTCGTCGTCTCCGAAGGAGATATGCCCTAGAGGCAATAATAAAGTGGTTATTATTTATATCTTTATGTTTATGATAAATGTTTATATATCATGCTATAATTGTATTAACCGAAACATTAGTACATGTGTGATATGTAGACAAACAAGAAGTCCCTAGTATGCCTCTTAAACTAGCTTGTTGATTAATGGATGATTAGTTTCATAATCATGAATATTGGATGTTATTAATAACAAGGTTATGTCATTGTATGAATGATGTAATGGACACACCCAATTAAGCGTAGCATAAGATCTCGTCATTAAGTTATTTGCTATAAGCTTTCGATACATAGTTACCTAGTCCTTATGACCATGAGATCATGTAAATCACTTATACCGGAAAGGTACTTTGATTACACCAAACACCACCTGCGTAAATGGGTGGCTATAAAGGTGGGATTAAGTATCCGGAAAGTATGAGTTGAGGCATATGGATCAACGATGGGATTTGTCCATCCCGATGACGGATAGATATACTCTGGGCCCTCTCGGTGGAATGTCGTCTAATGTCTTGCAAGCATATGAATGAGTTCATAAGAGACCACATACCACGATACGAGTAAAGAGTACTTGTCAGGAGACGAGGTTGAACAAGGTATAGAGTGATACCGAAGATCAAACCTCGGACAAGTAAAATATCGCGAGACAAAGGGAATTGGTATTGTATGTGAATGGTTCATTCGATCACTAAAGTCATCGTTGAATATGTGGGAGCCAATATGGATCTCCAGATCCCGCTATTGGTTATTGGTCGGAGTGAGTACTCAACCATGTCCGCATAGTTCACGAACCGTAGGGTGACACACTTAAAGTTGGATATTGAAATGGTAGTACTTGAATATGGAATGGAGTTCGAATATTTGTTCGGAGTCCCGGATGAGATCCCGGACATCACGAGGAGTTTCGGAATGGTCCGGAGAATAAGATTCATATATAGGATGTCATTTTATGTGAATTAAAATGTCGCGGAAGGTTCTATGGAAGGTTCTAGAAGGTTCTAGAAAAGTCTGGAAGAAACCACCAAGGAAGGTGGAGTCCACATGGGACTCCACCTCCATGGCCGGCCAACCCTAGTGGGGGAGGAGTCCCAAGTGGACTCCCCTTAGGGGCCGGCCACCCCCCATATGGGAGGTGGAACTCCCACCTTTGGTGGGAGTCCTAGCTTGGCTAGGTTTCCCCTCATATGGAAGGTTTTTGGTTCGGGTCTTATTCGAAGACTTGGACACCAACACTTGGGGATCCACCTATATAATGAGGGGCCAAGGGAGGGGGCCGACCACCCCAAGACCACAAGCTGGCCGCCCCCCTTGAAGTGGCCGGCCACCCCTCCCAAACCCTAGCCGCCCCCTCTCCTCCATATCTTCCGCGTAGCTTTAGTGAAGCTCCGCCGGAGTTCTCCACCGCCACCGACACCACGCCGTCGTGCTGTCGGATTCAAGAGGAGCTACTACTTCCGCTGCCCGCTGGAACGGGAGGTGGACGTCGTCTTCATCAACAACCGAACGTGTGACCGAGTACGGAGGTGCTGCCCGTTCGTGGCGCCGGAACCGATCGTGATCAAGATCTTCTACGCGCTTTTGCAAGCGGCAAGTGAACATCTACCGCAGCAACAAGAGCCTCCTCTTGTAGGCTTTGGAATCTCTTCAAGGGTGAGACTCGATACCCCCTCGTTGCTACCGTCTTCTAGATTGCATCTTGGCTTGGATTGCGTGTTCGCGGTAGGAAATTTTTGTTTTCTATGCAACGTTATCCTACAGTGGTATCAGAGCCGTGTCTATGCATAGATGGTTGCACGAGTAGAACACAATGGTTTGTGGGCGTTGATTCTCTTGTTATCTTTAGTTTGAGTACTTTGCATCTTTGTGGCATAGTGGGATGAAGCGGCTCGGACTAACTTTACATGACCGCGTTCATGAGACTTGTTCCTCGTTCGACATGCAACTTGTATTGCATAAGAGGCTTTGCGGGTGTCCTGTCTCTCCTACTATAGTGAAGATTCAATTTACTCTTCTATTGAAAACATTAGTATCAACGTTGTGGTTCATGTTCGTAGGTAGATTAGATCTCTCTCGAAAACCCTAAACCACGTAAAATATGCAAACCAAATTAGAGACGTCTAACTTGTTTTTGCAGGGTTTGGTGATGTGATATGGCCATAATGTGATGATGAATATGTATGAGATGATCATTATTGTATTGTGGCAACCGGCAGGAGCCTTATGGTTGTCTTTAAATTTCATGTTGAGTAGTATTTCAAAGTAGTTGTAATAGTTGCTACATGGAGGACAATCATGAAGACGGCGCCATTGACCTTGACGCTACGCCGACGATGATGGAGATCATGCCCGAAGATGATGGAGATCATGTCCGTGCTTTGGAGATGAAGATCAAAGGCGCAAAGACAAAAGGGCCATATCATATCACATATGAACTGCATGTGATGTTAATCCTTTTATGCATCTTATTTTGCTTAGATCGCGATGGTAGCATTATAAGATGATCCCTCACTAAAATCTCAAGATAATAAAATGTTCATCCTTAGTAGCACCGTTACCAAGTCTTGTCGTTTCGAAGCATCTCGTGATGATCGGGTGTGATAGATTCAATAAGTACATACAACGGGTGCAAGACAGGTTTTGCACATGCGGATACTAAGGTGGCCTTGAAGAGCCTAGCATGTACAGACATGGTCTCGGAACACGTGATACCGAAAGGTAGAGCATGAATCATATGGTTGATATGATGAACACTTTGAGTGTTCGCCATTGAAATCACACCTTTTCTCGTGATGATCGGGTTTAGGTGCGGTGGATTTGGTTCGTGTGATCACTAAGACAATGCGAGGGATATTGTTTTGAGTGGGAGTTCACTTAGATTTTTAATTATGTTGAATTAAAATTTGAACTCAATTTGTCATAAACTTAGTCTAAACTATTGCAAATATATGTTGTAGAGATGGCGTCCTCATTCAATTTTAATCAGTTCCTAGAGAAAGAGAAACTTAAGAGCAACGATAGCAACTTCACCGACTGGTTTCGTCATGTGAGGATCTTCCTCTCTGGCGGAAATCTGCAATATGTGCTTGATGCACCGCTAGGTGACCCTCCTGCAGAAACTGAAACCGATGAAGTAAAAGCTGTTTACGAGACTCGGAAAACTCGGTACTCTCAAGTTCGGTGTGCCATCCTGTGCGATCTGGAATCCGATCTTCAAAAACGTTTTGAGCACCATGATCCTCATGAGTTGATGAATGAGCTGAAAGCTATATTCGAGACTCATGCGGCCGTGGAATGCTATGAAGCATCGAAACAATTCTTCAGCTGCATGATGGAAGAAGGCAGCTCCGTTAGTGAGCACATGCTCGCCATGACTGGGCATGCGAAGAAACTCAGTGACTTGGGAATAGTGATTCCTAACAGACCGGGGATTAATCGTGTCCTTCAATCACCGCCACCAAGTTACAAGAACTTTGTGATGAACTACAATATGCGAGAACATGAACAAGGAGTTACCTGAACTCTTTGGCATGCTAAAAGCTGCTGAAATTGAGATCAAGAAAGAGCACCAAGTGTTGATGGTCAACAAGACCACCGGCTTCAAGAAACAGGGCAAGTCTAAGGGAAAATTCAAGAAGGGTGGCAAGAAAGCTGCCACGCCTCCTATGAAACCTAAGAACGGCCCTAAGCCCGATGCTGAGTGCTATTACTCGCAAGGAGAAGGGACACTGGAAGCGTAATTGCTCCAAGTATCCGGCTGATCCGAAGAGCGGCCTTATCAAGAAGAAGAAAGAAGGTATATCTGATATACATGTTATAGATGTTCATTTCACTGGTTCTCGTTCTAGTACCTGGGTATTTGATACTGGTTCGGTTGCTCATATTTGTAACTCGAAACAGGAACTAAAGAATAAACGACAACTGCTGAAAGATGAAGTGACGATGCGCGTTGGAAACGGATCCAAGGTCAATGTGATCGCAATCGGCACACTTCCTCTACATCTACCTTCGGGATTAGTTTTAAGCCTAAATAATTGCTATTATGTACCTACGTTGAGCATGAACATTATATCTGGATCTTGTTTAATGCAAGACGGTTATTCATTCAAGTCTGAGAATAATGGTTGTTCTATTTTTATGAATAATATCTTTTATGGTCGAGCACCACAAAAGAATGTCTTATTTCTGTTAGATCTCGATAGTAGTGATACGCATATACATAACATTGATGCTAAGCGAATTAAATTGAATGATAATTCTACTTATATGTGGCACTGTCGTCTTGGTCATATTGGAGTGAAACGCATGAAGAAACTCCATACCGATGGATTACTTGAATCACTTGACTTTGAGTCACTTGATAGATGCGAAGCATGTCTAATGGGAAAAATGACAAAGACTCCATTTTCTGGTATGATGGAGCGAGCTACTGACTTATTGGAAATCATACATACCGATGTATGTGGAGCAATGAGCGTAGCATCGCGCGGTGGTTATCGTTATGTTCTAACCTTCACAGATGATCTGAGTAGATATGGATATATCTATTTCATGAAACATAAATCCGAAACTTTCGAGAAGTTTAAGGAATTCCAAAGTGAAGTAGAAAATCAACGTAACAAGAAGATCAAATTTCTAGGATCTGATCGTGGAGGTGAATATCTGAGTTATGAGTTTGGCATGCATTTAAATAAATGCAGAATACTTTCACAATTGACACCATCGGGAACACCTCAACGTAACGGTGTGTCCGAACGTCGTAATCGAACTCTCTTAGATATGGTTCGTTCTATGATGTCTCTTACTGATTTGCCGTTATCATTTTGGAGTTATGCATTAGAGACAGCCGCATTCACTTTAAATAGAGCACCATCAAAATCCGTAGAAACGACACCGTATGAATTATGGTTTAATAAGAAACCTAAGTCGTCGTTCTCGAAAGTTTGGGGTTGCGAAACCTATGTAAAGAAGTTACAACCGGACAAGCTAGAACCCAAAGCGGAGAAATGCGTCTTCATAGGATACCCTAAGGAAACTATAGGGTATACTTTCTATCACAAATCCGAAGGCAAAATCTTTGTTGCTAAGAACGGAACCTTTCTTGAGAAAGAATTTCTCACTAAAGAAGTGACTGGAAGAAAAGTAGAGCTCGATGAGATTGATGAATCTATACTCGTTGATCAGAGTAGCGCAGTACCGGAAATTGTACTTGTACCACCTACACCGGCAACAGAGGAAGCTAATGATAATGATCATGAAACTTCGAACGAGGAAACTACTGAACCTCGCAGATCGACAAGGGAGCGTACCACTCCTGATTGGTATGATCCTTGTCTAAATGTCATGATTGTAGATAACAATGATGAGGACCCTGCGACGTATGAAGAAGCGATGATGAGCCCAGATTCCAACAAATGGCAAGAAGCCATGAAATCCGAAATGGGATCCATGTATGATAACAAAGTATGGACTTTGGTAGACTTACCCGATAGCCGAAAGGCTGTCGAGAATAAATGGATCTTCAAGAGAAAAACAGATGCCGATGGTAATATTACTGTCTATAAAGCTCGACTTGTCGCAAAGGGTTTCCGACAAATTCAAGGAGTTGACTACGATGAGACTTTCTCACCTGTAGCGAAGCTAAAATCTGTGAGGATTTTGTTAGCAATAGCTGCATTTTTCGATTATGAGATTTGGCAGATGGATGTCAAAATAGCGTTCCTTAATGGAGACATTGAGGAAGAGTTGTATATGGTACAACCCAAAGGTTTTGTCGATCCTAAAAATGCTAACAAAGTATGCAAACTTCAGCGTTCAATCTATGGACTGAAGCAAGCATCAAGAAGTTGGAACCGACGCTTTGATAAGGTGATCAAAGACTTCGGGTTTATACAGGTGTCATGGAGAGGCCTGTATTTACAAGAAAGTGAGTGGGAGCTCTGTAGCATTCCTGATATTATATGTAGATGACATATTATTGATCGGGAATGATATAGAACTATTAAGCAGTGTTAAAGGTTATTTGAATAATAGTTTTTCAATGAAAGACCTTGGTGAAGCATCATATATATTAGGCATCAAAATCTATAGAGATAGATCAAGACACCTAATAGGGCTATCACGAGTACATATCTCGGACAAGATTCTAAAGAAGTTTAGAATGGACGAAAGTAAGAAAGGGTTCTTACCTATGTTACCGGGCAAGGTATTGAGTAAGACTCAAGGACCGGCTACGGCAGAAGAAAGAGAAAGGATGAGTAATATCCCCTATGCCTCGGCGATAGGATCTATCATGTATGCCATGCTATGTACTAGACCGGATATAGCACATGCTCGTTAGTTTGACTAGCAGATATCAAAGTGATCCAGGAATGGAACACTGGACAGCGGTCAAGAATATCCCGAAGTACTTGAAAAGAACTAAGGATATGTTTCTTTGTTATGGAGGTGACCAAGAGCTCGTTGTAAACGGTTACACCGATGCAAGTTGGAACACCGATCCCGATGACTCTAAGTAACGATGCAGGTACGTGTTTATATTGAATGGTGCTGCAGTAAGCTGGGCAAGCTCGAAGCGGTGCACGGTGGCGAAGTCTTCAACGGAATCGAGTACATAGCGGCTTCGAGGCTTCATCGGAAGCGGTATGGATGAAGAGGTTCATTGTAGAGCTCGGTGTGGTTCCTAGTGCATTGGACCCATTAATCATTTACTCGTGATAACATGGGTGCCATCGCCAATGCACAAGAGCCAAGGTCACACAAGAGGTCGAAGCATATCAAGCTGCGTTACCACTCGATTCGCGAGTACATCGAAGATGGAGAAGTAAAGATTTGCAAAGTACACATCGATCCGAATGTAGCGAGATCCGTTGACTAAAGCTCTCCCTAGGGCAAAGCATGACCAACACCAGAATGCCATGGGTGTTAGGTATATTACAATGTAATCTAGATTATTGACTCTAGTGCAAGTGGGAGATCGAAGGAGATATGCCCTAGAGGCAATAATAAAGTGGTTATTATTTATATCTTTATGTTTATGATAAATGTTTATATATCATGCTATAATTGTATTAACCGAAACATTAGTACATGTGTGATATGTAGACAAACAAGAAGTCCCTAGTATGCCTCTTAAACTAGCTTGTTGATTAATGGATGATTAGTTTCATAATCATGAACATTGGATGTCATTAATAACAAGGTTATGTCATTGTACGAATGATGTAATGGACACACCCAATTAAGCGTAGCATAAGATCTCGTCATTAAGTTATTTGCTATAAGCTTTCGATACATAGTTACCTAGTCCTTATGACCATGAGATCATGTAAATCACTTATACCGGAAAGGTACTTTGATTACACCAAATACCACTTGCGTAAATGGGTGGCTATAAAGGTGGGATTAAGTATCCGGAAAGTATGAGTTGAGGCATATGGATCAACGGTGGGATTTGTCCATCCCGATGACGAGATAGATATACTCTGGGCCCTCTCGGTGGAATGTCGTCTAATGTCTTGCAAGCATATGAATGAGTTCATAAGAGACCACATACCACGGTACGAGTAAAGAGTACTTGTCGGGAGACGAGGTTGAACAAGGTATAGAGTGATACCGAAGATCAAACCTCGGACAAGTAAAATATCGCGAGACAAAGGGAATTGGTATTGTATGTGAATGGTTCATTCGATCACTAAAGTCATCGTTGAATATGTGGGAGCCAATATGGATCTCCAGATCCCGCTATTGGTTATTGGTCGGAGTGAGTACTCAACCATGTCCGCATAGTTCATGAACCGTAGGGTGACACACTTAAAGTTGGATGTTGAAATGGTAGTACTTGAATATGGAATGGAGTTCGAATATTTGTTCGGAGTCCCGGATGAGATCCCGGACATCACGAGGAGTTCCGGAATGGTCCGGAGAATAAGATTCATATATAGGATGTCATTTTATGTGAATTAAAATGTCGCGGAAGGTTCTATGGAAGGTTCTAGAAGGTTCTAGAAAAGTCCGGAAGAAACCACCAAGGAAGGTGGAGTCCACATGGGACTCCACCTCCATGGCCGGCCAACCCTAGTGGGGGAGGAGTCCCAAGTGGACTCCCCTTAGGGGCCGGCCCCCCCCATATGGGAGGTGGAACTCCCACCTTTGGTGGGAGTCCTAGCTTGGCTAGGTTTCCCCCTCATATGGAAGGTTTTTGGTTCGGGTCTTATTCGAAGACTTGGACACCAACACTTGGGGATCCACCTATATAATGAGGGGCCAAGGGAGGGGGCCGACCACCCCAAGACCACAAGCTGGCCGCCCCCTTGAAGTGGCCGGCCACCCCCTCCCAAACCCTAGCCGCCCCCTCTCCTCCATATCTTCCGCGTAGCTTTAGCGAAGCTCCGCCGGAGTTCTCCACCGCCACCGACACCACGCCGTCGTGTTGTCGGATTCAAGAGGAGCTACTACTTCCGCTGCCCACTGGAACGGGAGGTGGACGTCGTCTTCATCAACAACCGAACGTGTGACCGAGTACGGAGGTGCTGCCCGTTCGTGGCGCCGGAACCGATCGTGATCAAGATCTTCTACGCGCTTTTGCAAGCGGCAAGTGAATGTCTACCGCAGCAACAAGAGCCTCCTCTTGTAGGCTTTGGAATCTCTTCAAGGGTGAGACTCGATACCCCCTCGTTGCTACCGTCTTCTAGATTGCATCTTGGTTTGGATTGCGTGTTCGCGGTAGAATTTTTTTTGTTTTCTATGCAACGTTATCCTACAGTCTCCGCCGGCTCCTACCTCGGCTTCCTCACCGTCGTCCACTGCCGCTGCTTCGACGTCCACTGCCGCAGCCTCGTCGTCGACTGCCGCAGCCGCTTCGGCCACGGCGTGTGAGGAAACTGGTCCGTCGGACACCGCCGTGCTGGCCGGGACTGCCGATGAGCCTGTTTCCGTGTAATTCCCCTCCGATCGCCGATCTGTGGCTGATCCTTTTGCTCCTTTTGCCGATCAACTGGCCGTACTTGTAGCGCGAGATGACGCTTTGTTTGAATTTAAACTATGTCCGCCGAACTCCGGGTGGACGACTAGAAATACGGTACTCCCCACGACTTAATTTCGTCCAATCCGGCGGTTGTTTCGTCCGGATTTCGCCGTGGGGAGCGCCAACGAGTGGAGATGCTCTTACCCGTCTTGTACAGAAAGTGCTGTAGCCGCATGCGACAGGGTAACGAATGAGGATTGAGGAGGAGGCCATGGAAAGGCTTGGACTTGGTGACACGATCAGGGATAATGAAGTCTTTGTCCATGAGCTTCTTGACCTGAATCGGTAAACTTTTCGATGGTAAAACAACAATAGTCCGTGCTATTGTTTATAAAACTCTTCACTGCCTAGCTTGAACTGAACATGATGTAATCAAAGTTATGGTTGACACCGTAGATAATATAAAGTCAATATGCAAAGTGTTATGCCCTAATAGATCCAAACACTTGCCTTAGATTGACTTCAATATATAATTGCTCCAGTGAATTAAAAAATAGATCAATGTTAGATAGTAAAAAAGAATTAAATCAAAATATCTTTCCAAATATATGTTTCAAGGATTCACCAAAAATATAGTTTGTGGGTCTCTTTATTTGTCTTATTTGGAAAGAGGAAGACTTAATAATTACTGGTTCGCGGGAACCAAAAGTACAAATAGCTGTAGATATGATCCTATAAAAACATCTTTTGGGAATGGCTCGTTGGTAATGGTAGGGGAGAAGAGGATCAGGGATAACATGAATGAAGACTCTTCCAGGCATGCAATGGTTGATGAGACAAAACACATTTTTTACAGTAATTTTTTGAGGTTACTCTTTTTTACAATATAAAGTGTATAAACGAACACTTGTGTCGTTTGATGGGCTGGCCACGAGCCCACGACTGAGATATCCATATACTCGCAGAAAAAAAAGATATCTGCGGCCCAGCTTAGGCTGTACTCATTAGGGCCAACTTGGGTTTGCCTAGCCGACGACTACCACCACCGCAAGTCGTCAGGTCGCCGCCGTGTTCCTCCCACGGCGATTCGTCTGCTCCATTGATCGGCCGTCCTCGCCAGCGAGAAAGCCACTGCTGAGGTTGGTTCCCTTCATATCTAACCCGCAAAAAGGAGAAAAATACCACTACCACATGGTTACGCTTCTCCAGCCAGCACGACCATAGGTTGTTTGTTGAAATGTCACTTCGACACCTGCTTCTCCAAGCTAGGCGGCGCTCGTGTCAGACGCCTCCGCAGCTCTCTGCAATCCTCCATATATTCTGTTCACTCTCCATTCAACCACCCAGAACCTCCCCGGCCCAAATCCAGCTGCCCCAAACCTCGCCTTGTTCCAATGCCAACGCACTTGGCGCCGGCTTCCACATTGACATTGTTGACTCCGACCTCTGGCCTTCTTCCTTCGGCTTCTCCTCAGAACCCATGCTGGGTGATGAGTGTCTTGATAGCTTCCAGGAACACGGAGAAGAAGTGTACGACTCGGATGACGAGATAGATGACATGAGAAACCGCAAGAAGCTGTTCTACAAGCTGGACAGGGGGTCCAAGGAGTTTGAGGAGAACAATTTGCCCTTGCGGCGCAGATGGAAGAGAGAGAAATCCAATTCCAAGAATCCATCAGAGAGCAACAAGGTGGAACCTAGCAAACCACCTCCTTTGAAGGTTCCAAAGTTGAAGGTCAAGCCTGTAGAGCGAAAAGACGACATGGTTGAGGTGAAGAGGGACCGAGTGCCGACGTTTAACCAGATGACTGCTCCTTACCACTACCCTTTCTGCCTAGACATACATGTCTCAAAGGGGTCCGTGCGTGCTTGCTTCGTTCACCGAGTGACCAGCAGAGTGGTGTCAGTTGCTCACTCCATATCAAAGGACATGAAGTTTGATCTTGGTTCAAGGAAGGGTATCAAGGCATGTGTGGCGGTTGGGGCGTTACTTGCGAAGCGTGCGATAGAGGACGATATTCACAATGCAATTTATACACCTAGAAAAGGGGACAAAATTGAAGGAAAAATCGAGGTTGTGCTGCGTGGAATAATTGAGAATGGAGTTGATGTGAAGGTGAAACTCAAACAAAGGAAGCTAACAAAGGTATCCCATGATTTTCTTATTATTGTACTTCGTTTTTTTTATGATGCCTGTGAATTTGTCTATTATATATTTTAGTCTTCTTGGCATATAACATCTGGAAGTAGTTCAGAATACTTGGTTGATATCAACTTATCAAGTGTGTGAATTTATATTTATATTTTTGTTAAATGAAGAAGCTCATTATGATGTCTGTCGTTGGAAAATGCTTCACAGAAGCAAAATGTTCAGGATGTGCTATGAAAACCATGTGCCCGTCTCGTTTATGTGACATTTGATTGTTTTGGTGAGCCTGTTTTTCTTAGGTAAAAATATTATGGTTTGAACATTGATGCCCAATATAGCTAAAAACAACTCAGTTTTGATCCATCTTTACTGCTGGGAGCAGTTAGAGCCGAATTCTTATTATCGCACTGTTTGCCATTATTATTAAGTGCTAGCAATGCTTGAACTCACAGTTTGAACCTTTACTTGCAGAATGCGCCGGCGGTGCAGCGTGACGAGTCTCGGTGATAACCTCACAGTTGGCCAGCATATATTAACCCCTTGATAGCATGGATCCAGCGCCACAGTACCCATTTTTTACTTTATGTCGGAGCCAAACCATTAGATATAGAGCAGACAAAGGAGATGTGCCAATCCTATCAGATCTTAGTGTTTGTGCTACCAGGCTTGCAGCTAGTCTACACTCTGCAGTTTGTGCTGAGCTTCTAGTTCCATGTGTCCGTCTTTCGCTTGCTTCATGACATGGCACAGTTTGGTGTATTCCTGTGTAGGACTCCGACGGCTGTCATTCCCCTTGTAGTGCTATTCCTCCTCATTGTCGCTGGCTGAAGATCAGAGATGTAGCTGTGATCTGGGCTTGTGGCTGTACCTATTTTTTTAGATGTCCTGTTGATCATACTGTGTATGTAGATGCAATGCTACTGGTTGCCGTCTGCACCAGACTATCGAGTGCCTAGTCAGAATTAGGGCCTCGTTGTATCAAAGGGAATTAGGAGACTATCAAAGTCTGGGGGAATTGTACATTTGCCACACTTTTGTTTGCACTTTGCATATTTGCCACATCATGTGTCACTGACATGTGATGGTCATAGGGCAAATATGCAATAACAAATGTAAAATGTGGCAAAATGTAAAGAGAATTAGGGCCTCGTTGTATCAAAGGGAATTGGGATTTTTTCCCGTGTATGTTGTTTGACAAAAGGGGCTTGCTCCAGTATAACCCCCTCCCCCTAAACTTGTAGAGCCCATCTAAGACCATGTCCAAAACCATGTATATCCATGCATAGGTATACAGATCCATGTATAGGCGTTATGTAGTCTCCAATCTCTATCCCGCACACAACCCTGAGCCACCCAACCTCGCCGTTGTCGACCGTCGGTAGGCAGGTCGGCGTCTCCTTGGCCACATCGCCGTCGCCCATTGCCGCTGGCGGGACAAGCAGCTGGACATGTCCGGCAACAAGTCCGGCTAGCCCACATTAAAATTTCTTTGCCCAGTACTACTTCGACGAGCATGTATCCAGACTATCCGTCGCGTCAACGCGCCGCCCCCTTGCCGTGCCGCCGCGCCTCCGCCCTTGCCAGCACACACCTACAAGGCCATTCTGAGGTGTGTGCCGGCCGGATCCACCTCACAGTGCATAGTGCCTGGCCAGCACTACCACCACCACCAGTCCGCCGTCCGTGACCATCGTCAGCGATGAACCGACATACCTATGTACTATTATATATACACATATGATAGAAAGGAGTATAATTTAGAGTGTGGATTTTGTACACCCACGCATGGGTGTGGGTCTGCCGCTCGTTCAGACCTCGAGATTCGTGCAAAGTGCAGCTGGGTTGAACATTTTCCATCCCATCTGGAATTTTCGGGTCGCATCGCGAGCTCCTTTTCGTCTGGCTTTTCTCCGCTGGAACCGGTGCCTGAGCCTAGCCTCTGTTCATGTCGGAGACATAGCCCTTGATGGAGACGCTGCAGCTCACTCTGTCCCAAAATCAGTAGGTGTCCCATCCTCCGTTCCCCATCTATTTCCGGGATTCCTCGTGCTCTTGCCGCCGGCCGAGATTCGCGATTCTCCCCCCGCCGGCCATCTTCCCCGGGAGCGGCGGCTGCTCCGTCGCGCAGCCTTGCCGCAGTACCACCAGTTAGCTCCGTCGTGCTGCTCTCGTGCAGGTACAGAACAGTACGCCGTCGCGCAGAATCACAGTATGTCCTCTTCCCCTTTCCTTCTGTTTGATTTTGTACTTACGGCGACTATGTCCTCTTCCCCCTTTTCCTTGAGCTTTGCTTCTGTACTTACGGCGTCGTCTGCTGCGTGCAGACAATGGCCGCCGGGAAACTCCAGAGCGTGCCACGCCACGGTGCCGCAGATAGGCTCACGGGCAGACGCAGGAGCCACACGCGGGCGGGAACCGTCACCGTGGATGAAACGGGCTCGTCCTCCACAGGCACACCTCACGCCGCCGAGCGTGGCGTCCAGGAGGACGGCGGCGGCACCGCCTGCGACGACTGCGCATTGGCAGATGTCCGGCTCGACGATCTTGGCCTCGTTGTTGGGCGATAGCAGCTCGGCCGTTCCATGCCGATTGCCGACGGCTTTCTTCGATCGAGTCCGTGGGCGCGCCGATGGCTGGCCGTGTTCTCCGTCAGCCCAAACCGCAGCAGGATCTCCGCCTGCGGTAGCGGCTTCGGGTGCGCGACCATGGCGACCAGCCTCCAACGACCGTCCGCTCTGACAACGGCTGCGGCAATGTTATAGGGCGCCGAGCCGCCGACAGCCACCCGGGGAGGTGAAGATCACATGTCCTCTTAACTTGACCAACGGCCTATCGTCGTGCTGCGGCGGCCGGGCCGCCGGTAGGATGGACGTGTACGTCCGCTCTGGACCATGCCGCGCGCACGCCACGCGGGAGCTGGTGGAGCAGTACGTCGGCGCCAGCGACCTCATCACCGTGTGACGGTGGACGGCCGGACCAGCTGCATAAGGGTCGTCGCGGAGATGAAGCCGACCATGATGGGAGAATGTTGTCGAGGAACAGAGACGCCGTGGAGATGGCAATTGCAGAGCTGGCATCGGAGTGGAAGAAGAGGGTGGACGTGGCCAATGAGATCCAGTGGGAGGCCGCAGCAGCCTCCTTCTCGCGCATTGTCGTTGCTGTCGTCGATACGTATATTCAGTTTGTAAATATGATGAGGCGAGTTAGATTGTCCTAGATATTCAGTTTGTAAAGAACAGATGTCTTGTTTTCAAACACAAAAGCAGAGTGTTCCTGATTGTCCTAAATATTCAGTTTGTAAACAACATAAGTTGTTCAATCGAATATGGTGTCTTGTTTCCAAACACAAAAGCAGAGTGTTCCTGACGGTGCAGGGGCGGCGAAGTATGCATGTAGCGGAGAACATGATCTCCGGCGACAAAGAATTTGCAACTGTGGTGCCGTGGTGGTGCTGCTTGAAGACGGTGACTCTTCTTCAGACCTTGGCTCGCAGTGTTTTAGGAGCGGGGCGAAAATGCCAATCTAGAAATCACATAGGAGTAGTATTAAATTCAGCTTGATTTTCCATGATTGGATACTAGATACATTAGAGCTACAAAGTTAGGCGTTAATTTAGAATTTTAGATATATTTGCAACTTAAGTCTTTACATTACTGAGCTGCAATCGCATAGGAACAACACGGCGCAAAGGACAATGGCCGGCGACGTGAAGTTCACGTACGCGTGCGTGAGCCCGCCAGCGGCGAGCAGCTCAGCCGCTGACGTGCAGTCCAGGTGCGCGTGCGTGTGACCGTCGATGGCGAGCAGCTCGGCCGCTGACGTAAAATCCATCCGCGTGCGTGTAATCGTCGACGGCGAGCAGCTCGGCCGGCGACGTGAAGTTCAGGTACGTATGCGTGCAACCGTTGACAGCGATCAGCTCTCTCCATGGAGTGCGCCCTCCATGGACTGGGAGCAGTTGGCGGCGGGGACCGACCGCATCCACCACACCAGGCCAGGACGGAGCCCCAGGGGACGGCCGCGTGACTCCATGCCTGGCCAGAGCCGCTACCGCTACCGCAGGCGCATAGCATCAGGGGCTTCGAGACGTGCTCGGATGTTTCTTCGTTGAGGCTGCATGCGCGGTTTTGACTCCATGCGCGGCCAGCGTCACCGCCGGATCCGCCGCCGCCGGAGCCTTCGCAGCCGGAACCGCCGCCGCCAGATCCGCGTCCTCCACTGCAACCGCATCCGCCGAAGCCTGCGACGCCGGCGCATCCGCATCCGCCGAAGCCTGCGACGCCGGCGCCGCCGCGTCCTCCAACGCCGGCGAATCCGCATCCGCCTCCGGCGCTTCCGCCCCCGCCGCCACAACCGCCACAAGTGCTGCATCGGTGGCCAGACGCGTCGCTGCTACGCAGAGAAGAGTGCGACATGGTGCAGCAATGGAGGTCGCGCGCGAGGAAGGAATGGAGGGGGCGGCGTGCCTGTCGCGCGTGAGGAAAGTGTGGACTGTGGAGGGATGGTGACCTGGTGTGCCTGTCGGTTCGAGAAGAAAGAGAATCCGCGAATCCTGGTGTCAAAGCCGTGCCGGGATGCTTTCCGCACGACCCCACGCGCTGTGCAAAACTATTGAAAAAATGACTTACAGGATTTCTCTTCCCACCCCACTTTTTCGAATCTGAAAGCATCCGACGGCTGTGGAAGCACCCACACCCATGCTTGTAAGCACAAATGTATTTCCGTATAATTTAGTTGGGCTATACGAGTTTTGTAGTATTAATTATGAAGGGGTATCGGGCGATCTTCGCTGTTCTTGTGTTTGAGTTTGTCTAAGTTTAGGTTGAGTTTGAGGGGACGGGGTTGTACCAGAGCAAGCAAACGCCTTAACAAAATACAATTTTGTAGAAAGTCTTGTCGATGTTTCATTTGCACTACATTTCCAAGCATCACTTGTGTTGACGCTGAACATGTTTAAAAGATTTCCATGTCGTTTCAATCATGTAAGATTCAGAATGCGATGGCATTGTGATCAATCATGTGCGTGTTGGAAAAGGAAAATCCTGAGAGCCGAACGCTCGCGTCAGTCACCGCTCCATCTCCAAACCGAGAAAATTCATCCCCACATTGTAGCAAACACCCTCCATGCCGCTCCGCACGCTGCTCCGGCACCTAGCCGCCGGGCGCTTCGCCCGCGTGCAGGCTCTCACGGGCGCGGCCACGGCGGCGGCGGCGCACCGCGTCCTCCACCTCCTCCTCCGCACCGCGCCGCTCCCTCCCCTGCCCCACCTAGTCTCCCTCGCGCGCTGGTCGCGCGCCCACTTCCGCGCGCCGCTCCCGCTCCCGCTCCACGCGCTCCTCCTCGCCCGCCTCGCCTCCCACAGGCTCTACCCGCTGCTCCGCTCCGAGCTCCACGCCCTCGCTGCCGCCCGCTTACACTCCCCGCCTTCCATCCTCCGCGCCCTCCCCGCCGCCTCCTCCCCCACCGCCCCGCCGCTCATCGCGGACATGCTCGTCTGTACGCTCGCTACGGATTCCCAGCCCTTGCCAGCGTACGAGGCTTTCCTCTTCGCCGGAGACAACTACCCGCGCCACCGCCCCTTTGTCTTCTCGGTGAACCGCCTTCTATCCGCCCTCGTCGACGCTGGCCGGGCCGACCTCGCCGAGAGGGCTTTCAGGGCGGCGCTCCGGCGGCGGGTATCGCCGGACCTTTTCACTTTCAACATCGTCATCTCCGGGCTCTGCAAGGCCGGCCAGCTCAGGAAGGCTGGCGATGTGGCCAAGGACATCAGGGCGTGGGGGCTGACTCCCTCTGTGGTCACCTACAATACTCTCATCGCTGGATACTGCAAGAGGGGTCGTACCGGGAGGATGTACCATGTGGATACACTCTTGAAGGAGATGATCGAGGCTGGGATCTCGCCAGATGAGGTAACATTCAATGTGTTGATTAATGGGTACTGCAGTGACTCGAACCTCGCTGCTGCGCTGAGAGTCTTTGAGGAGATGAAGCAGCAGGGGATTGCGGCGAGCGCGGTGACATACGCTGCACTTGTTTCTGGTTTCTGCGGCGAGGGGAAGGTAGAGGAAGGGGTGAAGCTAGTGGATGAGATGCAGGATTTGGGGTTGGCGCCTAATGTGGCTACCATGAACAGTGTGCTGAATGGGTTTTGCAAGAAGGGCATGATAGCAGATGCTGAGAACTGGATTCATGGTATGGTGCAGAGGAGTGTTGAACCTAATGTCGTTACTTACACTGTTTTGATCGATGGATATCGTCGGCTCGGCAAAATGAAGGATGCAGTGGCAGTCATGGACGCGATGGCAGGTAAGGGAATTAGTCCAAATGTCAGATCGTACAATTGCCTGATAGCTGGGTTTACCCATAATGGGGATTGGAGGAATGTTTCTGGCCTTCTCGATGAGATGAAGGAGAAAGGTGTTTGTGCTGATATTGTTACTTACAATACACTTATTGGTGCCCTGTGCTGCAAAGGGGACGTACGGAAAGCCGTAAGGCTTTTGGATGAAATGGTGATGGTTGGCGTGGAGCCAAAGCATGTGACTTACAACACCATAATACATGGATACTGTGAGAAGGGGAACATCAAGTCTGCCTATGAAATTAGGACCAGGATGGAGAAAGATAGGAAACGGGCAAATGTGGTCACATACAATGTGTTCATCAAGTACCTTTGTAGAATGGGGAAGATGGAGGAGGCTAATGAGCTCCTGAATGAGATGTTGGAGAAAGGTCTCGTTCCAAATGAGGTTACCTATGAAACAATCAAGGAGGGGATGATGGAGAAAGGTTATGTCCCCGATGTTAGAGGACTCACTTGCTCAGAATCCTCTCAAAACCTTTCATCTACCTGAACACATGGTATGTTCTAGTAATGTACTAACATAGCTTGTGTATACCTACTAAATACCTAACAAATAAAGCAACCAAATGGGAAGTCGGATTGTTGTTGAAATGATAAATTGGTGGTCACTACTTCTGCTAGGTCATAGTTTGCCCACCCGGTAAAGGTTTGGATATGATCATGTGGGCTGTATGTGGTATAATGTAGGAGCTACTCTGTTCTT
This sequence comes from Lolium rigidum, assembly GCF_022539505.1. Taxonomy (NCBI): domain Eukaryota; kingdom Viridiplantae; phylum Streptophyta; class Magnoliopsida; order Poales; family Poaceae; genus Lolium; species Lolium rigidum. The sequence continues at coordinate 97,064,280 of NC_061514.1, read as the reverse complement.
TGGTATAGTTCAGCCATCAACACCGTCCTGGTCCAACTATTACCTTATGAGGCTTGCTCCAGTACAACCCCCTTCCTTAAACTCAGTTTTGGTACCAGTGTCATTAGCCAATTAATTAATTGGCTCTCCTAAGCCCGTGTCCAAAGCCAGTATATACTGTATACCGCATAGATTGCTCCTCCCTCATCGGTCGCCCATGTCCCGCTCGCGATCGTGATTGTTGCCGCCACGATCCTCTTCCCATGCCAGGAGTTGCATCCTCGCTGGCCAGTTGATCCCCGTGCCAAGGCTGACCGCTCCACATCATTCCTCGTCACTTGCGTCGGCGAAGGCAATCAACCATAGTCATTGACGTTAACAGCATCTCCTGTAGTTAGGATTTCTGTTTTGCACCTCACGGGCTATGGCAGGAGCAGGGCCGGACATGTCTTTCGTTGTTGACAGACTGTATTGTGGGAAAAAAGCAAGGCGCCGTCCGCCGCGCCACCTTCCGCCGCGCCACACTACAGTATTTCCATATAAATACACGACCTACATGTACAGATCCATACACATGCGGTTGGGCCATACAGGTTTCTACTGGGCTAATGTATTAATTAATTATTCATTAATTAGTCGTAAAAGACAATCAAGCCCTTAAGCGGGAAGGGGTATCGAGCGATCTCATCCGTCCTTGTGTTTTAGTTTGGCTGAGTTTGAGGAGAGGGGGTTGTACTGGAGCAAACGCCTCACCTTGTATCCAATTGACAGTTGTAAGTCCTAATGGTTGGCATTCTCTAGACCTGGTCTTTTTGGTGTGCACAACGTTGTGCATTGAAGGAAGTGAACTAGAGCGAACTAAGCAAACTTGAGTATCTGATTATACATGCTTATTAGTGTTTAGTGATAATGTAGTACTAGAATTTATTTTGGCTTCATTTAGCATGAAACTCTCTCATGCGTCCTATTTAGCATCACAGAGGAAGTTGGAGTCTGGAGATGAACACCTGTGCAACTCCATCTAGCAGATCCATGAATCTGAAAGTTCTCATCTGGTACTGTGCCTCTGGATACTGAATTAATCAGTTACCTAGAACTTACTTTTAGACATCTCTCATAATGTTATTTCTTTAAGGTTAGTGGCCAATTTATTTGGTCCATACTGGCCATAATTAGTCCTCGAGTAGAAGACTTGGTCGTGTTTCCCTAGAAAAGAAGTTTTCATGTTTACCTTTTGGTTGGATTTGAACTCAGATTCAGAGCAGCTACTATCCGCAGGGTACAGATATTTCCTTGATTTGTCCGGATAGTTTCCTGGATTTGAAATCAAGATATCTAGCGATAAGGCATTAGACATTCATCATTATCTTTTATGTGCATATCATAATTAACACATGAGAAGTGGTTCTATGCTCTTCCAAAATTCTATTTCCACAAATGTCAAAACGTCCCTAGATACTTAGCGCAAGGGTAAGTTAGTCATTTGTTATTGCAGTAGACCCGAAGTCCAAAACCGTTCGATCGGTGTTCTCCTTCACCCCCATGATCTCTTTCTTCATTCACCGACCAGACACCCCTGCAGCGGCCTGCGGTGAACCGGCTCCGGCGTGCCACTGCAGCTCCCCTCCACCCTGCTTCGACCAGGTCAACTTCGCGCTGCCCAGCCAGCGGATGCCCATATCAGACCTCTTCACCTGTATGACGCTCGTAGAGTGGTTCACCGTGTCTGTGCTGGTTTATTGGTAAGTATATTGCTCCAACAATCATGTAATCCTTGTTAGTGATGCTTCTCACTGTTTTCCTCTTGCTTAAGTATATTGCTCCAACAATCATTTGGATGGCTCATGGTTGGTACTTTACAATGTGACCTGATTCATTCCTAGTTAGAAGCACTGCATGAAAAAATGCACATTTAACAGAGCAGAATGATCATTCAGCTAACAAGGAATTACACAGGAGTATGCAAGTATATAATTGAATAGGGTTATTTACAAATTACAATTATAATAGTGCATGTCAAAAAATTATCAGCGTACTCATACGATGGCTGAACTATTCTCATTGTTTCCTAATTCCTATCATTTACTGCAGGCATACTACCCAGGACTTTTGATTGTCCCAGATTAGATAATTTGATCGTTTCAGGTATGTTGTCACTTTGTCTCTTTCACAAACAGTGTTGTAAGCATGATTCCATCAACTTGCGGGTGCGGCTCCAACCATCGACATAGTAGGATCACTAAAGAGTTCCCTGTCATTCACACTTCTTCATTGATTAGTTAGTTTGCGCCATATGCAATTGATTTAATGTTTATAATCTGTGATATATGAACTGCCAAATTCGCTGATAAAAATCTTGTATGTTCACCTGCGACAGTATCCAATATTTTCCATGATTGATTTGGATAAATGTCGGAGTTTTAGGAGCTTTAAGAATCCTTGGATCTTGCTTTGTTGACGACAAGTATGTGAAGTATTTTATCAGTGATTATTTTGGATGCACTTCTGGACCTTTTGACAGCTGAACGAAACCATCTTTCATTGCTATTCATAGCATCCAAATTTCATTACCACACGTAAAACCTGCACTGTGTCAATTTGTTGAAATAGACATATATCTACTAATTACCAATACATAGTCATTTTCTATCAGCTAACTATGCAATGTGTTGGATAACTGTTGGTGAATCTGTTGTATGACATGTTGGGCTGTCTTCTTCCAGTTCTGACCTATATAAGGTGCTTCTATCTCAGAGTTCTGTAACCCTAACAATAGGGAGGAAAATTCCTCCCTGCAGCCACCATCAATCCCTACCTCTGTCCACATGGTATCAGAGCAAGGGGCACTGAGGGCAGTGTTGATCTGGAAGCCTAGACTGCTGCGGTAGCTAGGAGGAAGAGGAAGGGAGCAGGTGGCTGGGGGAAGAGGAAGGGAGCAGGCTGCTGCGGCGGCAAGGAGGGAAAGGCAGTGACAAGTAAGGAGATGAAGAGGACATCCTGCGGGTAAGCCCTTTGATGTTTCTGAGAGGTTAGTTTGGTGCCAAGCTGGCTGGGGGTGCGAAAGGCAGTACCACAGCAACGAAGGCAAGCATAGGGGACAACGGGAATTTGACCAAGGCTCTGGAGAAACTAGCACTACCAAAGGATGAAAGGAGATGGAGGAGGATCTGCTGGAGGGGGGCAATCGTTTCCCATACCGACATTCGTCAGAAACTTGAGCTGCTGGCTAATGAAATCAAGCTGGAAGGAGTGACCAACTATCTTCGGTGGTCAAGGAGGGCGCTGTTGATTTTGAACTCGAAAGGGCTGGATGAAAGCTGCAGAACCAGCAGACAAGACCAGTTCTGAATGGAAGAAGTGGAATGCCATAAGTTCTCTGATTGTGGCATGGTTGCTTAACCCTTTGGTTCCTAATATTGCTGCTTCTGTAGAGCACTCACAAAGAAGGTATGGGACACCCTATCAAATCTCTATTCTGGAAAGGGAAATATTATGTTGATTGCTTAGATTGAGGATAAAGTGCATGACTTGCAAAAAGGAGACAAAACTATGATAGCATATGTGGCTGAGCTACAGCATCTTTGGGGAGATTTAGATCATGTTGATCCTCTAGAACTTGCCCATGGGGAATGCGTGAGTGCTGCTACGAGCTGGATTGAACGCCGGCGGGTTATGAAGTTCTTGAAAAGTCTTAATCAAGATTTTGAGGGAAGAAGGGCTGCTTTAGTGCATCAAACCACTACCCCTTCTCTCAAAGAAGCCATTGCAGCTATGTCCAGAGAGGAAGTGCGTCTAAATATGGCAAAGGGCAGCGATTATGTCCCTCATTCGACCTTCTACACTATCGAGAGACCGAAGATGAGAGACTGCTATACTTGTGGACAGAAGGGACACTTGAAGCATCATTGTACCTCCTTTGCTACACCCGACAGGGGGAGAGGGGGATACATATATGGTAGAGGAAGCTGGAAGAGGTGATGGTAGAGGTGGTGGACAGCAATATGTCAGAGGTGGTGGACAACAATATGGCAGAGGTATGGTAGCAGCTTTAGAGCCAACAACCAGGGTCAATGAAAGAAAGAAGGACAAAATGAAGCAACCTTTGGGAACTTTGCTCACTATGTCTACAAAGATGAAGGTAATATTGATAGTGTCTATAGCCACTCATAATGTTAATTCAGATTGGATTCTTGATTTGGAGCATCCAAACATGTTACTGGGAATATTAGTGAGTTTGACTCTTATACTCGGTATCCTCCCACACATATAGGCACTATTCAAACAGCAGATGGCACAACACAATCTATAAAAGAAGAGGGGTCGGTGCAATGTACACCCAACATAAAATTGTCATCAGTTCTACATGTTCTTGCAAATCTGTTGTCTATATGCCTCAATTGATCAACATGATTACCGTATAATAGTTGATATGTGTTTAATTCATGAAAGGGAGAGCAATAAGAAGATTGGGACTGCAACCAGGCATAGAGATCTTTGGCACATAGATCTTGACAAGATGTAGCATGATGCAAGTTTTGTGCTTGCTGCGATTGTTAGAGGAAAGGAGAGTATGGCACTGATTCATCATTGTCGAATGGTCCACATGACGTTTGATAAAATGTTTCAAGTTTTTCCTGATGTAATGGATGGAGTGGACAAAATCAAATTATGTTGTGATGCTTGCGAATATGCTAAGCATACAAGAACCTCTTATGTTTAGAGGGATCAGAAGTGTATCTCCATTTGTGTTAGTGCACTCTGATGTATGGGATGTATGGAAGTACTTTGTGACCTTTATTGATTGCTATTCCAGAATGACTTGGATCTATCTTATGCATCACAAAGATGAAGTGTTCACTTATTTTCAGAGTTTTTGCGCCTACGTGAAAAACCAATTCAATGTTAACTGATAATGGTACTGAATATATCAACAAACCTTTTGCTGCTTTCTTATCTTCACAAGGTATATTGCACCTACCTGACTTCATGTCCTGACACCCACCCCTCCCCAGAATGGAGTTGTTGAGCGGAAGAATAGGCACATTCTTGAAGTGGCTCGATCTGTTATGTTTACCATGAATGTTCCCAAATTCTTATGGAGTGAGGTAGTTATGACTGCTATGTATTTGATCAACAGAATGTCTTCAAAGATTCTAGGTACGCAATCTCCTTGCCAACTCCTTCTAGATAACAATGACTTTGTTGTGCCACCCAAACTCTTTGGTTGTACAAGTTTTGTAAGGGATCACAGACTATCTGTTGTCAAGCTAGATCACCGGGCTATCAAATGTATTTTTATTGGCTATTTCTCCAGATAGAACGGTTACAAGTGTTGGAGTCCCACCGACAGGAGGACATTTGTAAGTATGGATTTTACGTTTCACGAGTCAGAACCATTTTATGGCGGTGAGAGTGGTCTTAGTGGCTTGTTCCAGGGGCTTGACCATCTAGGTGATGCTCAAGAGGGGGAGAAGCAGATTGGAGACCAACAACAACAAAGTGGTGACCAACAGCAACATCATCAAATTCCTATTGTTGCGGAGATTTCTGGTACACCTACACCACCTAGACCCGTACCACCACAAAGATGGCTGCATAATCCATTTGTGTACTCCAGAAGACAAGTACAAAGGTAACAAGTAGATGCACTGGAGGAGTAACAAGACCAGGGGAGCAACCCATTGGACCTGAAAATCAAGGAAGCACAAACGTAGATTCTGCACGAAAAGAATCATTCTCGGACCGAGTCCAATAATAGCCTAGACTTGCCAATTGCAATAAGAAAAGGGATAAGGAAAATTGGGCCCCAAAAACAACATAGTTATGATGACTATGACATAGGAAATTATATTTCTTACAAGGCATTGTCACCCTCTTTTCGGGTTTTTGTTGCTTCCCTGCAAACTGTATCTGTTCCTAAGGATTGGAAGGTGGCTAGGTTGGACCCGAGATGGTGCAGTGCAATGATGGAAGAATTAGAAGTTTTGAAGAAAAATAGAACATGAGAGTTGACATATCTCCCTAAAGGAAAGAATGCAGTAGGATGTAAGTGGATCTATTTTGTAAAACAAAATGCAGAAGGAAAAGTGGAGAGATATAAGGCAAGTCTTGTGGCAAGAGGATATAGTCAGACTTATGGCATTGACTATGATGAGACCTTTGCACCAGTGTAAAAAATGAGCATTGTCAGAATATTAATCTCTTTTGCAGCAAATTTCGGATGGCCCTTGCATCAACTTGATGTCGAAAATGCCTTTCTGCATGGTGATCTTCAGGAGAAGGTGTATATGGAGATGCCACCAGGATTTGTCACACCTGACACTAAAGGGAATGTATGTAGACTCAAGAAATCACTATATAGGCTCAAACAATCTCCACGGGTCCGGTTTGACGAGTTTAGACAAGTGGTGTGTGGTGTGGCATGGGGTATGGTCAATGCAATGGAGACCTTACCTTATTTTACAGATATTCTGAGCAGAAAATCACTATCCTTGCAGTGTATGTTGATGATATTATTATCACGGGAGATGATGATGTGAAAATCGTAAAACTGAAAGGATGCTTGAGTCAAGCCTTTGAGGTGAAAGATTTGGAAAAGCTTAAATACTTCCTTGGAATAGAAGTTGCAAGATCGTCAAAAGGGATATCACTATCTCAAAGAAAGTATATCTTGTATCTCTTTGATGATATAGGCATGCTTGGGTGTCGAGTGGAGTCTGGAGAACCCATAGACAAGGAGAAATATCAAATACTTGTTGGAAGACTAATGTACTTATGCCACACGAGACCAGATATATCATTTGCAGTGAGTGTAGTGAGTCGCTATATGCATGACCCGAGGAATGGATACTTGGAAGCAGCTCAAAGAATCTTGAGATACTTTAAGGGCACCAGGAAAAGGATTATGGTTTAAAAGTAATGGACACCTAAATGAAGATGGATATTGTGATGCAGATTGAGCTAGCTACTTAGATGATTGAAGATCCACCTCATGGTGTGTTTTTGTTGGGAGGAAACTTGGTGTCATGTAGAAGCAAGAAATAATCAGTTGTCTCGAAATCAACGTACCGAATGTCGAGCCTGGGTGAAATGTTGTGGGTACGAAACCTTCTAAGAGAGCTGAAAATTTTAAGGCAAGAAAGCTTGAAAGTGTGGTGTGATAATAGTCTGCCATAAACATAGCAAACAACCCCAGCATGAGCAAAGTAAACATGTGGAGATAGACATGTTCTTTATTAAAGAAAAGATTGATGCAGGGATTATCTCATTGGCTTATGTGAGATCAGCATAACAAATGGTTTGACAAAAGGGCTAGACTCAATGGAGTGCAATCTTGCCTGTGCTAAGATGGGATGCTAAGATAGGGATGGTTGACATTTATCACCTATCTTAAGGGGGAGTGTTGGATGGTGAATCTGTTGTATGACCTGTTGGGCTGTCTTCTTGTTCTATGTTGTGGCCCATCTAGCCCGGCCCAGTTCTTGACCTATATAAGGTGCTTCTATCTCAGTCTATAACCCTAACAAGAGAGATCCTCCTTGCAGCCATCATCTATCCCTACCTCAGGTTAGGCCCTCACCTCTGTCCACACAATGCAACTTTTCTAGGGCCATAGCTAACAAAAGGTATTCTCTATGTAGCATGTATTTTAGAGGTTTCAGTGGTGTTTCAAAATCTCACAGTATTAATGTAGTTGGGAAGACACGTGAGGACTAAGAGCATCTCCAGCCCCTAATAGGGTCTGCGGCAACAACGCCGGATTGCCGCTATCGGGAGCACCAGCACAAGGTGAAGGAGTATTAGGAGGCGCTGGCCCCAGTGGCGCCCCCAATAGGAACTTTCAAAAAAAACTCATGAATATAAATGAAAGCCGGCAAATTCCATTGAAATTCTTAGGAAATTATACATGTTTGAAGTAAGTTTAGTTTAAAAACCTAAACTAAATCATAGATCTAGCTGTACTGGTTGAATGTGTCGTAATCGTCGCTGCTGTCATCGTCATTGAAGACAGAGACCACTACCAGAGTCGTCGTCGGAGATGTCAATTATGTCGGAGTCCCGCGCCGACCACGCCTCGACGTATTCAGTGGCCACCAACATGATGTTTGCCGACTCGCATAGGGTGGCATTGAGACCTGGAATCTCCTCCAGGTTGGCAGAGTCGTGCAACAGTGACGGAATCCGATAGTCCGCCAGAAATGTCGGCAGCTCCTCTTCAACTTCTTCAGCGGCAGAGGTAGTGGCTTCTTCTCCTTCTTGGGGCGCTCCCAGCTGCGGCAATAGAATTGGGTGGCACAGCGTGAGACGACAACGCAACCATGTCATTCGTGGCGGCGATTGTGGCTCCAGCTTGGGGACGATGGGATGCACCGCGCGACGACGATGACGCATGGTGCCTCGATGGGGTGGCTCCGGCTTGGGGACGAGGGGCGGCGTGCACAACAACGAGTGCGACGACGATTGGGTTTGGGATTTGAATCAGATATTAACAAGCATGTACCTGGTGCATATAACCTACAAAGAGAAGAACCTGGAAACACGAGAGTATGAACTGCAGTGCAAATTTCGGTACGTGGAGAACCAGGAGTGGTAGACCCTCCTCATGGACCAATTGCCGATATTCCACCTGCCTACGCCAGTGGAAAAATCTACTGGATAGCAGACCCTAATCTTGGACAATTTTCCCTTAGCTATGAAATTTATGGTGTCTAGGATTGCATACCAATTAAGGGTATATTTTGGTGTGATGGCAGTGTCATATTAGGAAAACTATGTACACATAGTGTCAAATAAGGAAGAAATATATTTCCAGGGCCAAATGGGGAATTGGAATTTAGGGGAGGGCCAAATTAGGAATTCTCTCTTATAACACTACTAAAATTGATATGGCTAAGAAACCTTGCCATAAGCCCTAACACATCCGGAACATCTATTCCCCATCTCCTTCCTCCAGATCCACCTCATCCCACCACCTCGACTGCCGCCGTCGCCGCATGCTACAGCCGCTGCCCTCCTCCTAGTGTTTGCCGCGACGGCATGAAGCCGTCTGAGGCAGCCGCGACGGCATGGAGCCGTCGGAGGCAGCCGCTGCCCGAGATCCTCACAGAGATTTTCGCCCGTCTCCCAGCTAAGTCGGCCGCCCGCTTCCGCTGCCTTTCTTACGAGTGGTTCGCGACTCTCTCGTCGGACTACTTCGTGGACCTCCACGTCCGGAGATCCAACAGGCCAGGACGCCCCAGGCTGCTCCTTGCTCCGGTAGGTTCCCTCTATGATGGCCACATCTATTCATGGAAGCCCGGTGGCCCCGTTGAGAGGCTTATGACGGACGATTTTGCGTCGAATGGTTTGCTTGTTCCTAACACCAAGCCCTGCCATGGCCTCGTCCTGATGCGGTGCACTGACCATGGTGGGTACTTTGTTTGTAACCCTTGTACCGGTGAGGTCTTAGCTCTACCTGACAGCAAGTTGCCATTGAAGATGACTTTGCGGGTTGCCACACGTGGCCAACCTGAAGCACCATACTTCTTTGAGGTAGCTTATGGCCTTGGTTACTGCTCGATTACCAGGCAGCATAAGGTAGTGCGTTTGTTTCGCAACATTGAAGTGTCAAGCTGTGAGGTATTTGAGCTTGACACACCTGCATACTGGAGGCCCACTGCTGAACAGCCTCCATTGTGCCATGTCAAGGAGCAGAAGATGGCTGTTTTCTTCAACGGATATCTGCATTTCCTCTGCACTGATGCTAGCATTACCACTTTCAATACTTGCAGTGAGACCTTTGGTTCGTTGCCACCGCCGACAGGTTTTGTGAACGCCTCACCGGTGCTGACGGAGCTGGATGGCTACTTATGTTTCTGCTATGGAGAACCTGATACTGATGATCCTTACCATGTCTTCCTGCTAAGAGATTACATGAAAGGCAGGTGGGAGAAGCTCTGTTGCATTGATCGAATGGCTTGGCCAGAATCTGAGCGAATGCTACTGCGGTCTCTCTGCATTGCCCCACTTGCCATGTATCATTCAGATGATGGACAGAGGAAGATCATGTTCGGGACTGGATCTTGCAAAGTGTTTGGAGTTGACTTTGACAGCAACACCCCGGAGATTTTATTCACACCGGACGGAACCATCATTGGTAGCTGTGAAGATGACTCTAACCTGCCGCTTTGTCTGTTTGAGGAGTACCTCGGTCCAGTGGGACGAACACTTGATGAGATGGTCTTGTCATCACCGATCACTAAAGCTTGGTCTGACATCCTCAAGTGGTTGCCCGGACGCTCGGTGTCCGAGTTGAGCTTGGTTTGCAGGGAATGGCGTGCAATGATCATGGCAGACTGTTTCATTCACTCGCATGTCATTCATGCTAATTTGAACAAGAGCCCTCGGATCATGGTCGTCTTGGATCCTCGTTTTGGACATTATATGGATCTGAAGGACTTTGTTGATGCGGGTGTGCCACACTTACTTGGTAATCTTGTATGTAACCCCCAGCCTTGTCACGGCCTGAATGTAGGGAGCTGCAGTTCATGGGATTATGTATGCAATCCTGTTATGGGTTATTGTGAGTACATCGAGCCTGACGTTGATGATGGCACTTTGTTTGCTGGGCGTATGGGATTGGGTTTTGACTCAGCTATTAACAAGCATGTACTGGTGCATATTACCTACAAAGAGAAGAACCTGGAAACACGAGAGTATGAACTGCAGTGTAAATTTCGGTATGTGGATATCAAGGAGTGGATTTTGGTAGACCCTCCTCCTAGACCAATTGCCGATGTTCCTCCTGTCTACGCCAGTGGGAAAATCTACTGGATGGTAGACCCTGAGCTTGGACAATTTTCTCTAAGCTGTGAAATTGTGGCGTTCAATGTTGAGACAGATGAATTTGAGGTTCTGCAAGGTCCTCCATGCAGCCATGAGAAAGGCCGTATGTCCATCCTCCAGATTGGGGGTGCACTTTGTGTGGCTTGTTCAAACAAAAGCATGAATGTGATTGACATATGGAGGATGAAGGACATCGGCACCTGGTTAATAGAACATCATATAGAGCTCAGTGGGTTCTCCCCTGAGTATTCGTCGGAGAATACTACACCTTTGGTCGTAAATCCGAAGGATGGTCGGATTTTTCTCAACACAGGTTTGTCACTCGGCTATTATGACCCAAAGATGGTGGCATTGGAGACCATTTACAGTGTGGGCATCCTGGAGCACGCCGGCAAAATCTGCCCTATTATCTGTGATGAAAGTTTAGTCCGCCCACTTGGGCGAACCTAATCTGCGGTATGTGCAATCCTACATTATTTAGTACTTAAATTATACTGATGGAAGGAGTCCTTAACGTACTTAGTGGAGTCATCAACTTACTATATGACTAGAACATTTCTCCAGCTAATTATATTTCATCTATGTCTCTTTTTAATGTGCAATAAAGGAATGAACAAATTTTGTCTCCAGTGTACTGATTAACAAAATTCTTGTTCTTAAGACGATACAGGGGCATGATACTCATAAGTAGCATTTTCTCATACATGTAAACTAAATCAGTCTGACAACAAAATCACAACATGATTTGTGCAACTATTAACTTTATCGAACAGGTAAATCGCATGAACTTAGTAATGACATGCAGATCACAGAATTGAACTGATAATGATAATTTTCGTTGTGGTTCACTGGATGTCCTGAGCACAGATAATTACCAAGTTCGATAATATCTTGCTACGATGTTCCACAAACTACCTATTGGCAAAATTGGGACTGGTACTCCCTGGTTATGATGATCATTAGTTCATTACTGCACATGCTAAGCCATTTATTCCTTTATATCCAAATTTTAGTTTAACTTACAGTATATTTGTCCATGTGCTACATCCTTATCCTAAATTTATGTCTTCAGGTGGGGCTACACCTTCAGCTTCCATATTCCATGGCATATATGTAAGTAAGACTTCCCATCTTTATCTTTCTATGTAGCAGTGTTCTTTAATCAGCTGTATTTCTAAAAAATATAAATGTGTCAGGTTTCTTACATCCCACCATGTTTATGCTCCCTGGTTCTAATTTCCCAACCTCTTCTATCAATGGTGCAGAAACGAATAAAGAGCCCTCACGTGGAAGGTGGAACACCAGAACGCTATGTGTAACTCGGTGATGGGATGTCTCTTGTACCCCCTTCGCTCCATTCATCTTCTATCTTATACGAAGAAACTTGGTCGTTTATTTCTCATCAACTGTAGTGGAGTTTTAGTGCTTGTCTCGTTGCCTGGTATCTTCAGAATTTGCACTTAATTGGTTAAAGTTGTAATGCAACTTGTTTGTTACTTGCTTCTAGTACTCTGGTTATGTCGAAACTAATTACTTGTGGTACGTTTTTTAGTTGGTTCGCGAAATGAGAATTGTTGGTTGTTGTTAATTTTGTTGATGACCAAAAATATGCATAGTATCGAGTATTTTGTACTCCCTCCATCATACTAAAGTTATCTTAGACTTGTCAAAATTTAGATGTATCTACACACTATCTAGTATGTAGATGCATTTAAATTTAGATAAATCTAAGACAGACGGAGGGAGTATGATTCTACGGAACTTGCAATGACAGTGGCAATGTCTGTCCAGCTACTCTGTCGTTGTTCTCTGCTGGCTAGCTCATCTTTGGAGCAGCTTCTAGGATCCCTATCTCACCCACCTCATTCGGCTGCCTCCCTCCCGCCGCCTGCCAGCATGCCCATCGTCCGCCTGTGAGGCCGTAGCCGCCTGCTCCATCCGCGAGCCTTCAGTGGCGCCAACCAGCTTTGGGAGGAGCCTGCTCTGCCCAATTCCTTGGTCCTTGGTTCAATTCCTTAAGGACGAGGCGATCCTTCCGGTGGTGTTGGCTGGACTCGATCGATGACACGGTCAAGGACTCGGCATGTATCGGCGGGAGGCGTCGGGTATACAAGGCACTGACAGTTTTGTCTCCGAAATGTTAGATACAAAGGGTCTCAGGTGTGAATTTTCAGAACCCTTTAAAAATATTTAAGGGTCACACGATTTTAAGGGGTCTGTTCAGGACTTTTTTTTCAACTAAAACTGCAAGAGTAAGTTATTTTAAGGGTTTGATCAGTTTGCCAGAGTTGCTCTTGTGTAGAATAATGTGATCGTAGAAAACAAATATTGGTCCGATCTGGAAAGGTGCTAGTCTACCAGAAAATGCTCGGCTTTGGAATAGCCAATTAGCATTAGCTGAATTTGTAACAGAAAGACTCAACATGTCCAGTGTATTTCAATTTTCAAGACTTCAACTGCTGAGTTTCAACGATGAAAACTATGCAGAAGAACAACTCTGAGTCTGCACTTGACGAAAATGAAATCTGCAGAAAACAAACTATGAGTCTGCACTTGACGAAAATACAACAACATACCATACAACATGACTGCACGACAGGCAAATTCAAGGATAACACTACCTAATAGTATTTAGTACTGCTTCCGAAACATACAAATGAGTGAGCAACAACTGAGTGAGCAGAGGGGTCATCAGAATCCTAACAATCCTAGCATTCTGAATGCACAGACCATGCACAGCAAGCAGATCCAAGATAAAGAACGCAGTAAATTCAGATAAACATTTGTCTACTGTACAGTAAAATGAGATGTGAAAGGCTTCTCAAGCATCTCAGGGAAAATGAGAGCAACAATGAAACAAACAAAGAAACAGCTCCGAAAATTGTAATGAATGTTATCATGCATCTTATGTAAACCATGTTGCTTGGAAGAGGGCAAGTACTAACGTGTTCGCAGGTTGCAGCCTCTACTACGAGAGCAATGCAATGGGCACGAGATCCTGACAGCAAAATAATCAGATACTATCAGTCTGATCCATAATATAGGACGTTTTGGCAAACTAAAACAGTTTGCAAAAACCTCTGACATTATGGAACAGAGGGAGTACTTGTCAACCGCACAAAAACAAAAGGAGAAGATCAATACATAGTTGACCTGTAGGATAATCAGGCAGCCAAGCAGCATAGTTGAAGATCAATGTTACCTTCTCCTACATCACCCACAGTGTTGTACAAGCACTCCAGAGAGCATTCGCGGATCTAGCATCCCTGGCTTGCTGGCAGAACATGACATTACATCAAGTGTTCTCTCATGGCAATTTGGAAAAAATTAACATCCTAAGCTTTTAATTTTGCAGTTTGCCCAGGCTTCGAAACATTCTTGGGTCTGGCACTGCCACAGAGGCATGACCAAAGTTCGAAGATGCTACCGCTGACCAAGTTCAAACCTTACGCAACAATGCCAGGGTCAGCTTCTGATCATCAAGCAAATGTACTACGTATACCAACCTTCCTGTCAAACATATGAGCTAGTGACCTAACCAAGTACAAGACTACTACTAGTGAGCAATTTTATGCCGTGTCTAAAACCAACACATCAGATAACCTTTTCTGGTTAAAAAGCAAAGACTGTATATCCATGGCCATCAACAGTTTGGATTTTTTTCGAAAAGATCAACAGTTTGGATAACTCAATGATTCATACCAATGAATATGACCAACCACACTAGATCCTCAAAGCACAAGATCCGTTGCAGCAAAATAATCAGATACTACTTGCCAACCGCACAAAAAAGAAAAGAGGAGACCAATACATATAGTTGATACTACTCTACAAAGCGTAGGATAATCAGGCAGCCAAGCAGCATAGTTGAAGATCACTGTTACCTTCTCCTCCTTCACCCATAATGTTGTAAGTTTCTCCTCTTTTGGCCACTATGACAAAGCTAAGAGCAGGCTGAGGAGGGCCACCAGAAATGATCTGAGTTCAACAAGAAAGTCAAGATCCTTGACGCCATAGCTAACCTTCAGAAGGTACTCCTACACAAAAGCACGCCAAGGTGTCGTACAAACACTCCAGAGAGGCATGGCCGAAGGTGCTGCCGCCCACCAAGTTCAAACCTTACGCGGCAATGCCATGGATCATCAACCAAATATACTATGTATACGTACAGTATGACTCTGACCTTCCTGTCAAACATATAGGCTAGTGACCAAACCAAGTACAAGACAACTAGTGAGCAATTTTATGTCGTGTCTAAAACCAATGCATCAGATAACCTTGTCTGGTTAAAAAGCAAAGACTGTACATCCATGGCCATCAACAGTTCAGATAATAACTCAATAAGACATACCAATGAATACATGACCAAGCAAGTAAGCGATTAGCTATTGTCGGTAGTGGGAAAATGGAACTTTGGAAGTGCTTATACCAGGTAGCAGCACCAATGCGGAGAAATACAAGAGAGCTGTTTGACACTTGAATGGATCAAGAAACAGATGGTCAACGATTCTCAAGAGTGACACTACCATCTAACGAAATACATGAGAGTAACAATTCACAACATCGCCAAGCATCCGAACAATAAGTTGATTACAAACAAAGCACATTTCACAAATGTAACTGCGCATCAAGGGCGTACACACATGGAGGCTACATCACTAGTTCACTACTACTACTACTACTCCCCAGCTACACATCACAGAGACATTTCATGAACTGTTATGCAACAGATGAACAGCAATACTTGCCACTGCTGGGGGATCCATCCACCAAACCCTACGCCCTAGTTCTTACCGCCTCCGTGGGCCTCGCTGGAGATGATGACGTAGCCGACCTTCTTGGGGCTCCCGGAGTCGGACGCCTCGTCGCCGTAGAGCTCGTCGTAGTGGGAGAGCGCGCCGGCGCCGGTGCCGGTGATAACGGACCAAACGAGGTACACGGAAGCGGCGGTGAGGATCCCGACAACTACCATCAGGATTCCATTGAGGCGCTCCTGGATACTGGCGGCGGCGCCGGCCGCAGAGTGTGGGAGCTCTGGCAGCTCGGGGTGGCGGATCTGGATGTTCGCGGGGATGGAGTGCAGGTGGTGGTGCTGGTTGAGGTGGGGTTGCGCGTGTCCCTGCGCGCGGGGGAGGTGGGGCCCGAAGCGGCGGACGCGGAAGACGGTGATGACCGTCGTGGCGAGGGGTGCGCTGTGGTCGGGGTCGTTGCTCGGGTTGGCGTTGGCCGAGTTGGAGGAGATGAGGAGGGTGTCGCACGGACGCGCGGCGGCGACTGGGGAGGCTACGAGGACGGATGTGGCGGATGCGAGGACCAGGGCGAGCAGGAGGAGGCGGTCGGCCATGGCGGCGACGGCGTGGAGCAGCGGAAGTGGTGGCAAACTGGGACTTTGATTTCCTGGAAGGGAGGGGATCCAAGAAGGGACAGTTTGGCGAATCCGGGAATGTGAAGGCGGTCATTACAGTTTACGCCATTGTACAATGTCTATTGTAGATTTGGGCGAAGAAGGAAGTATACCAACAAATCAACGTGGCAGCCAATACTTTGGTAGCACTGCAAGGAGAAATGCACGGACAGTTTAAAAATGAAAATAATATTTTTGAGTTTCAAAAAGATCTGAAAAACATCATGATGTAGCTAGTAATGTATTTCACAAGACACATGGAAAAAATTGTATGTGAGGCATGTAGAGCTACTCATGAAGAGCACATGGGCACGATTGTTCTGGAACAGATGAAGAGGATGGTTGGGATTAAAGTACCATCTTTCCATCCTAATTCATGGTCTATGGATTTGATTGACAGCTATCTCCTCAAAGAAGAAGAAAGAAGCATGGTTTTATGTGGATGTTGGTCCATATGAAATGAACGAAATAAGCATAGACATGAAGAAGGCCAAAGAATAATTTAGGTCTCGGTTCAGTGGGTGATGCAAACCACGATTGATTTGGCTCATGTGGGCAAGGAGAAATCGAAGAAACCACTGACCAAGAAGGCAAGGTGGAAGCCTCCTGATCAAGGTTGGGTAAAAATCAATACTGATGCATGCTACCATCAAGTGGCTCAAGCTGGGAGTACGGGTCTAGTGGTGAGAGACTGCCAATAAGGTTTAATACGTGCTCAAGCATTGTGGTATGATCATGCAGCAAGTGAAGCTATGGAAGCACATGACATCAGGGATGGTGCGAGGCTAGCAGCTGAACGGGGATACACAAATGTTATAATTGAAAGTGATGCGAAGGAGGTTGTACGCCTGTCTGATAAAGCTGATGATAGATCTGAGATTATGGCAATCTGCCAAGATATTAAAGAGATTAAGAGAGCTTTTAATAGTTGTAGCATTTCTTTTATTAGGCGTGAAGCAAACCAAGTTGCTCATCTTTGTGCTAAACAAGCTAGCATTGATAGGAGGAGATGCATGTGGATTAATTATAACTCAGGTTTTCTCAGTGACACTCTAGCGAGTGATTGTAATACTGTCGAGTAAGTAATAAAGCTCTCTAAATTCGCAAAAAAAACGCACAAATTTTCAATTGAAAACAATGTGTAGTTTGGGCTACACAAAAATAACAAAAGTGTAAATATGAGCATAGTGATTTCAAATCTCTAAAAGAATCCATTACATGACCCTTGTTTTTGCAAACATGCAAAATTTGTGTGTGTTGATTGCATTACACGAAGAAAAATCGTGAGGGTACAACAAGTCCAACATCATGCCGATGCGGTTACAAGTCCAAGGTAGTAGGTTGGGCAAGACAGAAAAACAAAACCCAGATTCCAACTGCGTCCTGAGCTAGCAGCCTAGGAGGGCTCTCATTTTGTTCTCTCCTGGGAGCTCTTCTTGGGTTTCTCCACCCGACGCCTCTCCCCTTCTCCGTCGGCGGCTCGGATGCTAGGCGCGAGGATGGGCGAGGAGGCCTGGGCTGTAGTATAGGTAGTAGTTCTTCTTCTCCTCCTCCCAGTAGGTGTAGCTTTAGGTCTAGGGTTTGGGCTTGTCCCAGGTGTACCTATATGGAGTCTAGTGTTATTCCATGGAAGCCCGTCACTCCGATGTCCTGGCGCGGCATCGGGTGCTCTTCGGTGAGGCGCTCCGATGACCCTCCAAGGTGGAGGCGTGGTGGTAGCTGCAGATCCGGTGAGGTCTTACTCAATAAGCGCCGCCGAGAGTCTTGCCGTCAAGATCTTCTTCAGCTCTGTTGTTCCTCTCGTCGTCATGGTGGCGGTGGAGGTAGCCGAGCTCCTCTAGATTGGTGGCGGGGAGATTCTTGCTGCTTCGGAACTACTTCCTGTGCGCAACACGCGACAACGGTCGTCGATGTGATCCTTGGCCGTAGATGCGGCCCATCTGCAACCTCTGGTATGAAGGCCATCTCGATCTTCTGCCGGTGCTCGACGCCACCAGGGTACCAAGTGGTACTTCCACGGGATCCTGGATGTGGGCGGTGGACAGATCTGGTTGCCGGAGCAGAGCCATCAAGCGAGCTGCTCTCTGATCTCGGCGGTGACGCTTGGAGTCCTAGTGTGGTTTTCGTAAGAAAGAGATGCCTTATCTTCAAATTTAAGGTTCTTAGTGCGAGTGATGTCAAGGGCCTCTTTGTAAAATGTAACAGCCACGTGTGTATACAATGAAAGCTCCACCGGGGTCACTTTGACCCCTCTATCTGTTCAAAAAAAACTATTAGCCTATCTCCAAATTAACCTCTCTCTACTGAACCTTGTTGGAACACGCTGGAACTCTCCTCCTTCCGCAATGACCACACCACCAGAAGAACAAGCAAATCGAAGCACTTTCTATGGTGTCGAGGGACTCCAGGCACCACTCAATCAGCTCGGTGTTCTCCTCTGGAGTTAAGTGCTGCAAATTGCGGCGTAACATGCCAAAATTTCTCTCCTTGTAACAATGGGTCTAATTAAATATTCTCCCTCTCCTTTCTCTCTTTGTACAAATCGTAAACCAAATCAGATCTTCTTACCGTGGTGACATAGGTATGCTTAACAGGCATGTTGAATAAATACCTTGGATCTATAGGAAAGTATGAAGCCCATGGATTCGAAGCTTCGGAAGCCCAGAAGGTTGAAGGCTTGTGTCAAAGTTAGGAAAGTAGAGTTGTAATAGGAAACTTGTGTCAATATAGGAAAATCTCAATGCGGCTCGACAGTTTGTAACTTGTACGACATGAAAAGCCTCGGCTTCGCCTCCTATATAAAGGGGAAGCCGAGGAAGAAAGAAGGGATCAAAATCATTGTAACCTTAGCCACCATAATATTGAGTTGAGAACCTTTGTTCGGCTGAACCTTCGAGATCTACTTGCCCTCTACTTCTTACGAAACCCTAAGTCTACAATAAGTAGGCATTGATGAGTTAATCCCTCGGCAATTGGCGCCGTCTGTGGGAATTGGAGGCTACAAGGTTCTGATCTCGATGGCATCTTCAACATCATCGTCAACAGCAAGCAACGCGATGGACGGAGGTAAACGAGTCCAATCTGATCTCGCCAATTTTGTTCCTCACCCTCTTACCCATTTACATGCATATGCCGATCTGGAGGAGTCGACGGAGATGACGTTCGGGAGCTTCTGCTTCCTCGTCGGGAAAGAAGGATCGCATCGTCTCGCGGCACCGATTTTTTCGGGACCGTTGGCGGTCGAGCCCGATTTCTCGGGATCATCAACATCATCTGTCGAGTCAGGCGACGAGGAAGTTTCGCCACCACGCTTCACCAAGCCCGCCGATGGCGGAGCACTCACCGATCTGTTCGGTGACATGACGTTCAGGTCGTTCACAGAAACCGATCTAGATAGTGACTCGGAAAGCTTCACCAACTTTGACTCCACCAACATCAACAACTCTACTGCTAGTAGGGAGGTCTTCACCGATCTATGCGATGGTGTCACCTACCCTGAAGCTGATGAAAACACAACTGCAACATATCACCAGATCTGCGTAATCACGGGAGCAGGTCGTGAAGAGGATGAAGATTTGGGCAACCCCTACGTCGATCCCGCAGATCTCACGCGAGGAACATGAAGCAAATATATTGGAACTGAGTCGCGAGAAAAAGTACAGCTATCGCAGGAAGCATGGGATAGAGCTGCAAGAGCCATGAACGGCACGGAGCCGATGACTACACAAGCTTCACCGCAAGCGCTGCAAGCATATCAATTTAAACTCAGTCGTTCCAGACGTGAGTTAGAAAAACTGCAGCGAAAACTCGTCGAAAGAAAAGGTGCAGCAGATACCTCCAGCGAGCGCAGAACCAACATTAGTAAACACTCGAGGACCTCAGCAGACAATCATAGGGACAACCGCGCAAGAGCAAGATCTCGATTGGCAGGCATACCCGAAGGAGAACGGGAGAACCTGATTCAAAATCTCGACATGTCCTTCATGTCAATAGACACGAGAGGTCACATTATCCCGAAAACACCAGAGGCAGGATACATGGTGACACATGCATTCCTAATGGCATCCAAGCCACCTCAAGGAGATCCTCGATCATCATTTTACCAGATGGCTATGGCAGGAGTCGCTGTTATGGGTGCAGCTATAGCAGGAAGAGAAATAGCACCACAACCCGAAAGTGCTCCACGCCGGAACAGACCAAGGAAAAATAGTCCTCGACGTACTGTGGCAGCAACACGAGACGCCCCAAGAGAAGGCAACGCAAAGAATACGGTAGCTCAAGCTCGAGTCGACAGAGCACGCGAGGAAAGAGGCCGAGAAAACAGAACCCGCGAAAGTCGCCATAGAGCGGAAGATAGCGATGAGGACTTGTGCGGACTCCCTTGCTTTACCCAAAGGGTTCGCAAAACTCGAGTGTCCACTAGCTTCAAGTTACCCGACAACTATAAAAAGTTCGACGGGCTTCAAGATCCAGAGGATTAGTTGGTTGATTCTTTGGAGACAGTAAAGTTGATGGGCAGCACAAGAGCAACAACTATGCAAAGTATTCATGTCCACCTCAGTGGAGCCGCAAGATCCTGGATGAGGAAGTTGCCAGAGGGGTCCATAGATAGCTAGGAAACCTTCGAGGACTTGTTCGTGAATAATTTCCGTTCTACTTGCAAAAAACCAGCATCAATAGATCAGCTAAGGACTTGCAAGCAGAAGTCTGATGAATCAATGAGAACGTATATCCAACGGTTGAGTATCATAAAAAACCCGGCTGAGCACGTGTCTAATGAAAGGGCAATCGACGCGTTTATCGCAGGAATACGAAGGAGAGACCTAATCGAAGAATTGGGGAGATCTAACCCGAGAACATTAGCAGAACTCATGGAAATAGTGAATCGGTGGGCCGACGGAGAAGATGTTGTTCACAACAAATGGCAGAGGTCACCCGAAGAAGATCATAATAGAAACAACAACCAAAACAGGCGACGTTTCCGCAACTTCGTGGAATATGACAGTCCCGGCCAAGTATCGGATGGCTTCCGAGGAAACAGTGGAGGAAATCATCGTGATGATTATCACAGGAGCAATGACCAACGAAGTGATCACAGAGATGCACCAAGCTCCAGTAGACAAAACAATCGACCAAGGTTTCCAAGGCCATACAATGTGTCACCCGGAGATTTGTTGAACGGGCCGTGTGAGATGCACTTCTACATTGACAATGATGGAAGGAGACAGTCAGGTCACCTCCAGAAGGATTGCCGAAATTTTCAAGCTTTGCGAAGGGCGACAGAAAGCACACATGCGGAAGTAGTAAACAGAGGATATGTGCAAGGACCAAGGAGTGAAGTACATGTACCTCTGCCACCACCACCCGCAATTACTAGTGCAAATCAGCATCAATTGCAAATTGCGGGGCCTCCAGACACCAATGATGAATTCACACGTACAAGAGGAGCAGTATCAATGATATAGAAGGGTAGACCTTCGAATAGGTCACAGAAGCTAATTTCACGGCAGGTGAACATGGCAGTACTGGCACCTCCACCAACTACTGAGTGCCTCAATTGGTCAGGTAAACCAATAGGATTCAGTATAGAGGATCACCCACCCCAAGTTCCACGACCAGGACATTCAGTGATGGTATTACCAGCGGTTGTCGAGGGATATGACGTCTCTCGCATATTTATAGATGGAGGAAGCAGTCTAAATCTCATATACGCGGATACATTGCTGAAGATGAACATTTCTCTGGTTAACTTGGCACCAACGGACACACGCTTTCACGGCATCACACCAGAAAACCAAACTATCCCCTGGGCAAGATTGCAGTCGACGTACAGTTTGGAACAATAGAAAATTTCAGAAAGGAGAAACTGGAGTTTGAAGTCATTGACTGGCCATCACAATATCACGCTCTCTTGGGACGACCCGCATATGCTAGGTTTATGGCTGTGCCACACTATACATACTTGTTATGGAGGATCCCTGGACCTAAGGGCCCAATAACAGTCAAAGAAAGTTTTGCCCTGTCAGATAAGTGCGACAAGGACTTTCACAAGCTCTCTGAAACATTTGGAATGCAAGCTGGATACGAGGCATCTAAGCTGACCACAAACTACGACGTGTTACAAGACGGAGGTAGATCCTTGCAGGAGCAAGCTTTCGACACCTCCAAGGATTCCAAAGAAGTGCAGATCCACCCGAAGATCCTAAAAAGACGATATCCATTGCGACCAGCTTGGATAGCGCATAGGAAAGCGCGCTCACCAAGTTCCTCCATGAGCGCAAGGAAATCTTCGCATGGTGCCCAGCTGACATGCCAGGAGTGCCCAGGGAACTTGTCGAGAACCCTCTTAATTTATATTCAAGAGCCAGACCAATTCGACAACCTTTGCGGCGATTCTCCAAGCCGAACCGCAAAGCTATGTTATCTGAAATCTGTCGACTCAAAGAAGCTGGTTTCATTAAAGAACTACACACTGAGGCCACGTGGGTTGCTAACCCAGTGCTGGCCCCGAAGAAAAACACTGAAGTCCTTCGTATGTGCGTCGATTTCACGTGTCTCAACAAACATTGTCCAAACGATCATTTCCCCCTCCCGGGGATCGATCAAATTATCGACTCCACGGCAGGTTGCGAACGTCTTTCCTTCATGGACGCGTATTCTGGTTACAATCAGATCCACCTAAAAGAAGAGGATGGAGTCAAAATAGCTTTCATAACCCCTTATGGCGTATTCTGCTACAGAACAATGCCTTTCGGGTTAAAAAAAACGCAGAAGCTACATATCAGAGGATGATGCAGAAGTGTCTCGCCACGGAAATCGGCAAAAACGTCCAAGTATACATTGACGACGTAGTCATCACAACAAAACAAGGGTCATCCCTCATCGACGATCTTCGGGAAACTTTTGACAACCTCGACAAGTTCCGTCTCAAGCTGAACCCGACAAAATGTTCCTTTGGCGTTCCTGCGGGAGAACTCCTCGGATACTTGGTGTCAGCTAGAGGAATCGAGGCCAATCCAGAGAAAATACAAGCTCTCCTGACAATGAGAAAACCAACTAAGCTTAAAGAGATACATCAGTTAACTCGACGAGTCGCAGCTTTGAGCAGATTCGTCGCAAGGTAGGGAGAAAAAGTGTTGCCCTTTTACGCACTTATCAAGCAAGGGGAAAAGTTCGAGTGGAACGAGGAAACAGACAAGGCCTTTGAGCATCTGAAGCGTGCAATTTCAACACCACCAGTATTGGTGGTGCTACGAGAAAAAGAACCTTTGCTGTTGTACATTGCGGCCACACCTCAAGTGGTTAGTACGGTTCCCGTGGTACAACGAGAAGAAGAAGGAAAAATTCATGGAGTCCAGCGACCAATATATTTCCTTAGCGAAGTCTTATCACCATCCAAGCAGCGCTACCCGCATTATCAGAAGTTGGCGTATGGAGTCTTCATGTCAGCAAAAAAGGTAAACCATTATTTTTCGGCACACCCGATAATAGTGGTAAATGAGGCACCTCTCTCGAACATCTTGAGAAGGTACAGGACGTGTCTCCCTTTTGGGAATCGAACATTCTCCTCGGGACATCACATACGGAAAAAGGAAAGCAATCAAGTCGCAAATTCTGCCAGACTTTGTCGCAGAATGGATGAAACTCCAAAACACAGGACCTCCAGATTTGTAGAGTACCTGGCACATGAACCTTGACGGGTCCAAGAGATTAGAGGAGCTGGAGAAGGCGTGGTACTTGTTTCACCGCAAGGTGACAAGATGAACTACATATTACAGATGACCTTCCCCAACGCATCAAACAATGAAGCCGAATATGAAGCTCTTATCCATGGGATGAAGATGACAAAAGCATGTGGCGCTACTCGCCTCAAAATCTTCGGTGATTCTCAGTTGGTTTCACAACAGGTTATGAACAAGTGTGATGCAGTCAATGACAGCATGATAGCGTACAAAGACATATACAATGAACTCGAAAAAACCTTCGACGGTTGCGAAGTAAATCATGTGAGCAGACTCAGCAACAATGAAGCCGATGTTTTGGCAAACATCGGGTCACAATTTCTGCCCATACCACCCGGAGTTTTTTGGGAGAAAATCAACAAGAGATCAACCAAGCAAAGAAAACGACAACACCGAAGCAGCCGAAGAAAAAGGATAAACCAAAGAAAGCCTCAGGGGCTGTAGCAGTCCCAGAACCACATATTTCAGATGAAGAGGAAGAACCAGAGGAGGTCTGGATGATACAAATCCCTTGGATGCAGACATACTTGGCATATATCACGAAGAAAGAAATACCCGAAGATCCAGTAGAACCACGAAGAATTATTCGACGATCTAAGGCGTTCAAAGTGGTCAAGGGAGAACTATACAAACGAAGTGTATAAGGTGTGCTGCAGAGATGTGTTACACCCGAAGAAGGACGAGTCATATTAATTGAAGGATATACATGAAGGGATATGTGGTCATCACGCAAGCAGTCGAGCAATAGCAGCCAAAGCTTTTCGAGCTGGATTTTACTGGTTATCAGCCATAGAGGATGCGAAGGAAATCGTGCGCACTTGTGAAGCTTGCCAAAGATTCGCATCTAAACCTCACTCTCCAGCAGCAGAATTAATGCCAATACCTTTGGCGTGGCCTTTTGCTCAATGGGGACTAGATATGGTGGGAAAATTACATAATCTTGGCCAGGAGGACACGTTTATCTGCTTGTAGCAGTCGATAGATTCACCAAGTGGATTGAAGCAATACCAGTAACTTTGGCAGATGCAACATCAGCAGTAAACTTCATCAAACAGATTGTTTTTCGTTTTCGCGTCCCTAACAGCATAGTCGCGGATAATGGCAGCAGCTTCACCTCTGATGACCCACAAGTATAGGGGATCGCAACAATCTTCGAGGGAAGTAAAACCCAATTTATTGATTCGACACGAGGGGAGACAAAGAATACTTGAAAGTCTTAACAGCGGAGTTGTCAATTCAGCTGTACCTGGAAACAGACTTGCTCGCAAGAGTTTATCAGTAGTAACAGTTTTATAGCGAGTAGCGATAGTGAAATAACAGCGACAGAGTAACAAAGACAGCGGTAGTGATTTTAGTAAACAAGCAGGATTAAAATACCGTAGGCACGGGGACGGATAACGGGCGTTGCATGGATGAGAGAAACTCATGTAACAATCATAGCAGGGCATTTGCGAGATAATAATAAAACGGTATCCAAGTACTAATCAATCAATAGGCATGTGTTCCAATTATAGTCGTACGTGCTCGCAATGAGAAACTTGCACAACATCTTTTGTCCTACCAGCCGGTGGCAGCCGGGCCTCAAGGGAATCTACTGGATATTAAGGCACTCCTTTTAATAGAGTACCGGAGCAAAGCATTAACACTCCGTGAACACATGTGATCCTCACGTCTCTGCCATTCCCTCCGGTTATCCCGATTTCTATCACTTCGGGGCCATTGGTTCCGGACAGCGACATGTGTATACAACTTGCAGGTAAGATCATAAACAACGAATATCTTCATGAAACAATAACATGTTCAGATTTGAGATCATGGCACTCGGGCCCTAGTGACAAGCATTAAGCATAACAAGTTGCAACAATATCATAAAAGTACCATCTACGGATACTAGACACTATGCCCTAACAATCTTATGCTATTACATGACCAATCTCATCCAATCCCTACCATCCCCTTTGGCCTACAGCGGGGGAATTACTCACACATGGATGGGGGAAACATGGCTGGTTGATGGAGAGGCGTTGGCGGTGATGGCGGTGATGATCTCCTCCAATTCCCCGTCCCGGCGGAGTGCCAGAACGGAGACTTCTGGCTCCCGAGACGGAGTTTCGCGGTGTGGCGGCGTTCTGGAGGGTTTCTGGCGACTTTGACTTCTCCCCGTGCGTTTTTAGGTCGAGGCCGATAAATAGTCTGAAGGAGGGCGTCGGAGGCCAGCCGAGGGGGCCACACCATAGGGCCGCGCGGGCCCCCCTAGGCCGTGCCGCCTTATGGTGTGGGCCCTCGGGCCTCCACTTGAATTGTCCTTCTGGCTCCGTCAGTATTCTGGGAAAATAGGCCCTTTCGTCAAAATCCCGAGGTTTTTCCCGAAAGTTGGATTTTTGCACAAAAACGAGACACCAGAACAGTTCTACTGAAAACAGCGTTAGTCCGTGTTAGTTGCATCCAAAATACACAAATTAGAGGCAAAACAATAGCAAAAGTGTTCGGGAAAGTAGATACGTTTTGGACGTATCAACTCCCCCAAGCTTAGCTTATTGCTTGTCCTCAAGCAATTCGAGTTAACAACCGAGCGATAAAAGAACTTTCACGAACACATTTGCTCATATGATATATATATTCTCATGATATGGCTAATACTTGAGCAGTTCATAATAGGATACATGCAAATAAGATCATCT
The DNA here is from genome assembly GCF_022539505.1 of Lolium rigidum. Lineage (NCBI taxonomy): Eukaryota > Viridiplantae > Streptophyta > Magnoliopsida > Poales > Poaceae > Lolium > Lolium rigidum. The sequence continues at coordinate 97,037,650 of NC_061514.1, read as the reverse complement.
AACAGCTATGTCAATCATGAAGAGGTACCAACAATTAATAATAAGCATCATGAATCATGTATATAAGCAGGATTGCAATGTTCATAAGAGAGTATGATAAAGTGGTATCTCGCTTGCCTGTATTTGATTGGCAAAACATAAATGCCCGGGCACCTCCGGAGTTCATAGAAAGACTAGAAGTAGTGATTGTCAAAGATAAAAGCATCAAAGTTATACCACAATCAATCATATTTTGAGACAAGCATATTATACTAAGAATGACAGTTGTGCTCTCAAGAAAGTGCTCAAAGAAAGGATGGAGACACCACATAAAAGTAAAAGATTGACCCTTCGCGAGAGGGAAGCAGGGGATTAACATGCGCTAGAGCTTTTCATTTGTAAAGCAGGAGTAAAATTATTTTGAGAGGTGTTTGTTGTTGTCAACGAATGGTAATGGGTACACCAACTACCTCGCCAACCGGACTTTCAAGAGCGGCTCCCATGAATTATTTGCATTTTTATGTGGCACTCCTTCCAACCTTTCTTACACAATCCATGGCTAACCGAATCCTCGGGTGCCTGCCAACAATCACATACCATGAAGGAGTGCCTTTTTAGTTTAGTTTTATTATGATGATGACACTCCCCCCAACCTTTGCTTACACAAGTCATGGCTAACCGAATCCTTCGGGTGCCGTCCAACAATCACAAACCATGGAGGAGTGTCTATTTAAATTAATTAATTCGGGACTGGGAATCCCATTGCCAGCTCTTTTTGCAAAATTATTGGATAAGCGGATGTACCACTAGTCCATATGAGACGTCAAAAGTAAATGACAAGGTTGAAAGCTAAACACCACATACTTCCTCATGAGCTATGAAACATTAACACAAATTGAGAAGCATTTTGAAGGTTTTAAAGGTAGCGCATGAGAATTTACTTGGAATGGTTTGAAATGCCATGCATAGGTATTTATGGTGGACACTTTGGAATAACTTGGTTTTCATGTGTTTGGAGGCACGAGCAGCGTTCCCGCTCGGTACAAGTGAAGGCTAGCAAAAGACTAGGGAGCGACAAATCAAGAGAGCAGTACTTGTCATAATCATGCTTGCGGCAAAATAAATTAACTGAGGCATAAAAGTGATACAAGAACTCCGAAGCAATGTAAATCATGGAGGCTTAATTGACTTTTGTTCAGTCATATGCATGCGTGAGCATGTGCCAAGTCGATATAAATGAATTATTCAGAGGAGGATACCACAATATCATACCTATCTATGAATAAAACAATGCAAGCAAACATCCATGACATGCTACTCATATTAATAAATTGGAGCTAAACATGAGAGATCATGAACTACTAGACTTTCTTAAATGACATATACCTCACATGAACCAACTAAGCATGCTCACATGGATGAGTATATGTACAAAAATGAAAACAAATAGAGTTCATACCAGCCTCTCACCACAATCGGATTGTCGTAGATCGTCATTATTGCCTTTTCACTTGTGTAGCTTGGATAATATGAAATGAAAACCACGCTCCAGCCACCGAAGACCATTGAACTCATAATGAACTTTACAAACCAAAGAAGAACAGCAAATATTTTTGGTGTTTTCGAATTTGAGAATAAGAACAAAAGGAAACAAGCAAACAAAGCAAAATCTTTTTGGGTTTTCTTATAGCAAACTAGCAATAGCAAATAAAGCGAAACTAATGCAAGAAAACAAGATAAACAAATGATGAAGAGAAACAACAAAAATATTTTTGGTCTTTTTATGTTTTGGGAAAGAAACAAAGTGAAAGCAAGAAATAGCAAACTAAAAGAAACACAGAAAAGCGAGATGGCAGAAATCTGCCAAAACCTGACAGCACTACAGAAATCGATTTTTACAAAAATCTTACGTTGCTCAGTTCGAAAAGTGTTCAACTAATGAAAGTTAGATAACAACTTGGGGAACATGCAAAAAAATTGGCTTCGCAAAATACTGTTCTGGCTGTGCGCACGAATATTTACGGTAACAGCCCAGAATCTGTTTTCAGGCAGCACTTCCCCAAATATCATCTTCCTCTCATTAGAAAACCACTCAAACAAACTAAACAAGTATATACAAGTATCCAGCAATCATAATATGCAAAGAATGAGTGATGCCGGTATACCTCCCCCCAAGCTTAGGCTTTTGGCCTAAGTGGAGCTCAATCCCATCGAGGCCATGAGGTAGTATCTCCCTGGTACGACGAAGATGGATCATATTCCGGGTATGTGCTAGAAGAAGCACCCGGATACGTGACGGTGTAGTCGTAGGAGGGCTCGGCGTCCTCGGAGTCATGCTGCTGGTGGAAATCTTGTATCTTCATATGTTCATCCACCTCCTCCTTAGTGCGCGACCATGGTTGCCTGTCAATATCGAACAAACCCGGGTCGGGGAAGAGGGATTTCTTTCTCATCCCCGTCAGCAAACAACATTCTATAGGCCATATTATCTAAAGTGGACTCGGTGGTAACAAAAGGATGGCTTTTCATAGCAGTGATATCAAGCCTCCTAGGGGTTAATGGCACATCATTAGGATCAATAGGAAGTTCTAAATGTGTTAAAACGCGCAGTGCAATAGTTCCTCCAAAAATAGGTCCCCTAGTAGACAGGCGGCGAGCAATAAGGGAACCAAGATGATAAGATGTCAGTCCAGTAAGTGCAATATTCAAGAAAGCAAGATGGTAACTAGAAATATTGCTAGTGTTCTCCCTACCAAGTATGCTAGTAGCAACGTAATATGCAAAATATTTAATGGCGGGGAGTTGAATGTTCCTTATCTTGCCCCGCTGAATGGTGCGACAATCATCGTTGGTAATCCCTCGATAGAGTTCCAACAAGTCCCGGGGGTTGTCATCAATCCTCCTTGCGGTACCTACAGGGGCAATATCCAATGCACGACAAAATTCTTCCAATTCCATAGTAACAGGAGTACCATAGATCTTGAATGCAACTGTCGGATCATATTGCGTGTTTTGGAACTTGAAGCTCTCGACAAAAATTTTGGTGAGCATGTAGTATTGCTCCCTTTCATCTCCAACGTAGGTGGCTAAACCCGCCCTGTTGACAAGGGTGAAGAAATCATCCAATATCCCCGCATTTGTCGGAAAATCATAACATGGGAAGGATGAGGCATTAGGAGCCCCATTGTCCTCTTCGGGCGCGAAGCTAGGCGCGATGATGTCCTCATTGTACGACCGCCTAATTTGGGTGGCGGTCCTAGAAGGCCTCCCGGTGCTGGTTGTTCCTTTCTTGAACAATTCTCCAAATTTGAACTTCTTCATTTTCTGAAATTTTCAACAAACAATATAAAACTTTATTTGGTGACATATAATTGAGGGAAACTACCATAGGAACTTGCTAGAGTACTAATCATGCATCAAAACTAAATTCTTCCACTTAGAACAAGCATGCAAGCTCACTAAATATGTTACCTACAGCAGCAAAATATTCAAGATATACTTCACCAAACAAAATTCTACTTGGATAATCGAAGGAGTCACATACCGGAGAGCAAATGTGCCAAATTTCAAACGAAATCTGGGCTGAGCAAAGAGATCGAAAAATCCCGAGCTCTTGAGCAAAAACGCGAGTGAGAGAAAGTTGGTTCGAGTTTTTTCGGGAGAGAGAAGATGCTGGGAGAAAGAGATGAAGAAGTGGGGCAAGGAGGGGCCCACACCACAGGGTGGCGCGCCGGCCTGTGGTGTGGCACCCTGTGGTGCCCCACAGGTCATCCTCTGGTGCTCCCAGGTGCCTCGTCGAAAAATAGGACCAACGGTGTAATTTTCGTGAATTTTTGAAAATTTTGAAAAATGCACATTTTTGGGTATTAAGTTTATTATTACTGGCGAGGAATTTTTTTGAAAACTCCAATTAACTAAGAAACTTTACAAATTAAAAAATGCTACAGCAACTAAAGCAAGTGGAGGAAGAAAGAAAGAAATGTTGTTTACCTCCTCTATGCATATAAAAGGTATTTGTTAACAAGGTTGATCAAGTCTTGCCACCAAATAAATTTTACATAGCATATGAAGAAATAAACCTCAAATCAATCATGTTACCTTGAATTGTATTGATAAGGATCCAATCACAAGAGTTTGATATTCTTCTTTAGGCTCATATATAGGACAATCGATAGTTCCAACTTTGATAGTTCTCACATGAGAAATAGTATTAACTCCGCACGCTTTTTCAATCCTCTTGGGGAAATAGACGGTGTGTTCCTTATCATCAACATTGAAGGTAACCTTTCCTTTATTGCAATCAATAACAGCCCCTGCGGTGTTAAGAAAAGGTCTCCCAAGAATAATAGACATATTATCATCTTCGGGCATTTCCAACACAACAAAATCAGTTAATATCAAGCGAGTTATTAGTAACTTGAACAGGAACATCCTCACATATACCAACAGGAATAGCAGTAGATTTATCAGCCATTTGCAAAGATATATCAGTAGGTATCAACTTATCTAGATAAAGCCTCTTGTATAGAGAAAAAGGCATAACACTAACACCGGCTCCCAAGTCACATAGAGCAGTTTTAACATAATTATTCTTAATAGAACAAGGAATAGTAGGTATACCTGGGTCGCCCAACTTCTTTGGAACCTTGCCATTGAAAGAGTAATTAGCAAGCATAGTGGAAATTTCCTCATTGGGGATTTTCCTTTTGTTAGTAACAATATCTTTCATATACTTTGAATAAGGAGGCAATTTAATAGCATCAGTCAAAGGGATTTGCAAGAATAAAGGTTTCATCCAATCACAAAATTTATTATAGTGTTCTTCTTCCTTTATTTAGTTTCTTAGCAGGAAAAGGCATTTGCTTTTGCACCCAAGGTTCTCTTTCATTACCATGTTTCTCAGCAATAAAATCTTCTTTAGTATACTTTTTATTTTTAGCATGCTTTTCAGGTTCTTCTTCAACCTCTTCTTTATCAGGAGTATCATTCTTATCATTATCTTTATGATGTTCATTACCACTTTCAGTTTCAGCATCAGAAATAGAAATACTATTAGGATCATTAACGAGTTCGAGAGGATTCTACAACATTCTTATGTTTCTTTTTCTTTTTCTTAGATGGAGCTCTAGGTTCAATGCGTTGAGAATCTTGTTCAATTCTTTTGGGATGCCCTTCAGGATATAGAGGATCCTGGGTAGAGACACCACCTCTAGTTGTTACTTCATAAGCATATTTTTCTTTAGCATTATTTCCTAACAAGTCATTTTGCACTTTAGTGAGTTGATCAATTTGAGTTTGAACCATATGAAAATGTTTAACAAGCATCTTAACATCATTGGAGGTTCTCTCCACAATATCATGCAATTCACTAATAGCTTGAGAATTTTCCATTAGATGATTCTCTACTCTCATATTAAAATTTTCTTGCTTAACAATATAATTATCAAACTCATCTAAGCATTGTGCGGGAGGTTTTGAATACGGAATATCTTCCCTAGTAAAGCGCTGAAGGGAATTTACCTCAATCATGGATGAAGGGAATTATCTCACATATATCTTCTATAGGAGGTAGATTCTTCACATCTTCGGATTTAATACCTTTCTCCTTGAGAGACTTCTTGGCTTCCCTCATATCTTCATCATTCAATTTAATTAAACCCCTCTTCTTCACTATTGGCGTTGGAGTTCGTTCGGGCGTAGTCCAATCATCATAATTCCGGCTTATTTTAGCCAATAATTCTTCGACTTCGTGCGGAGTTCTTTTCCTGAAAACACAACCAAGCACAACTATCCAGGTATGCCCTAGACTCAATGGTTAGTCCACTATAAAATATATCAAGTAAATCATGCTTTTCTAAATCATGGTCGAGGCGAGCTCTAATAAGAGAGCAAAATCTCGCCCAAGCCTCGGGCAATTTCTCTTCATCTCCTTGATCAAAATTATAAACTCTCTGCAAAGCGACATGTTGAGCACTAGCGGAAAAGTATTTCCGGAAGAAAACATTAAGCAATTCTTTTGGACTTTTAATAGAACTAGGTGGCAAACTATTATACCAAGTTTTAGCGTCATCCTTTAATGAGAATGGAAAGATTTTAGCAACAAAGTAAGTACGCTTCTTAACATCATCAGAAAACAAGCTACTCGAAGTAGATAACTCGGTCATGTGTTCAACAACATTTTCTTTTTCAGTACCACAAAAGGGTGTTTTCTCAACAATAGCTATATGAGATAGATCAAGAGAAAAATCATAATCTTTATCCTTAATGCTTATAGGAGATGTGGCAAATTTAGGATCAGGAGACAGTTTATATCTAACAGCATGTTCCGCAAGCAACTTTTTAATTTTTCTTGCATCGGTAGTAGCTTGGCATTTTTCAATAAAATCATCATCAAGTTCCACATAATCTTCACCAAGATCATCACTAGAGTATTCAAGTTCGGGTGAATTAACGGGTGTAGTAACATCGGAGTTTCGAGCATTTTCAATTTGTCTAGACCTAGCAATTGTAACATCTACAAAAGTTCCCAATGAACCACTATCATCAAGCACGACATAAATATTATCGGTATTATGAGAGTTCTCGGATTCGAGCGAAGTACCGACAAGCGAAGCATGTGGTGGTGAAACAAGTTTATCAATCACGGATGGTGAATCAAGAGCGAGCAGAGGTACTCGAGTTGTACCTTTTCTTGTAGTGGATGGTAATATGGCGACCTTAGTATCGCGAGGTTTACCCATGATGGAGAATTTGCAGCGAACAATATCAATCCAAGTGAACTTCCAAATAAAGCTATGCTCCCCGGCAACGGCGCCGGAAAATAGTCTTGATGACCCACAAGTATAGGGGATCGCAACGAGTCTTCGAGGGAAGTAAAACCCAATTTATTGATTCGACACGAGGGGAGACAAAGAATACTTGAAAGTCTTAACAGCGGAGTTGTCAATTCAGTGCATGCTGGAAACAGACTTGCTCGCAAGAGTTTATCGATAGTAACAGTTTTATAGCGATAGCGATAGTGAAATAACGAGCAGAGTAACAAAGACAGCGGTAGTGATTTTAGTAAACAGCGAGGATTAAAATACGTAGGCACGGGGACGGATAACGGGCGTTGCATGGATGAGAGAAACTCATGTAACAATCATAGCAGGGCATTTGCGGATAATAATAAAACGGTATCCAAGTACTAATCAATCAATAGGCATGTGTTCCAATTATAGTCGTACGTGCTCGCAATGAGAAACTTGCACAACATCTTTTGTCCTACCAGCCGATGGTAGCCGGGCCTCAAGGGAATCTCTCGGATATTAAGGCACTCCTTTTAATAGAGTACCGGAGCAAAGCATTAACACTCCGTGAACACATGTGATCCTCACGTCTCTGCCATTCCCTCCGGTTATCCCGATTTCTGTCACTTCGGGGCCGTTGGTTCCGGACAGCGACATGTGTATACAACTTGCAGGTAAGATCATAAACAACGAATATCTTCATGAAACAATAACATGTTCAGATTTGAGATCATGGCACTCGGGCCCTAGTGACAAGCATTAAGCATAACAAGTTGCAACAATATCATAAAAGTACCATCTACGGATACTAGGCACTATGCCCTAACAATCTTATGCTATTACATGACCAATCTCATCCAATCCCTACCATCCCCTTCGGCCTACAGCGGGGGAATTACTCACACATGGATGGGGGAAACATGGCTGGTTGATGGAGAGGCGTTGGCGGTGATGGCGGTGATGATCTCCTCCAATTCCCCGTCCCGGCGGAGTGCCAGAACGGAGACTTCTGGCTCCCGAGACGGAGTTTCGCGGTGTGGCGGCGTTCTGGAGGGTTTCTGGCGACTTCGACTTCTCCCCGTGCGTTTTTAGGTCGAGGCCGATAATAGTCCGAAGGAGGGCGTCGGAGGCCAGCCGAGGGGGCCACACCATAGGGCCGCGCGGCCCCCTAGGCCGCGCCGCCTTATGGTGTGGGGCCCTCGGGCCTCCACTTGAATTGTCCTTCCGGCTCCGTCGGTATTCCGGGAAAATAGGCCCTTTCGTCAAAATCCCGAGGTTTTTCCCGAAAGTTGGATTTACGCACAAAAACGAGACACCAGAACAGTTCTGCTGAAAACAGCGTTAGTCCGTGTTAGTTGCATCCAAAATACACAAATTAGAGGCAAAACAATAGCAAAAGTGTTCGGGAAAGTAGATACGTTTTGGACGTATCAACCTCCCGAGAATTTAAGGATTATTGTGAAGGTGTAGACATCAAACTGCAGTCGCACATCCGCAAACCAACGCCCAAGTCGAAAAAGCAAACGGCCTCATATGCAATGGCATCAAGAAACGCCTGCTGGCACCACTCGAAAAAGCAAGACACGCTTGGGTCGATGAGTTACCCTCCATGTTATGGAGCTTACGGACAACACCAAATGCAGCAACTCAAGAAACTCCGTTCTTCCTAGTCCACGGTGCTGAAGCAGTGCTCCCAATAGAAATAAAACATAACTCTCTTAGAGTTGTGGAATATGATGAAGAGGCTTCACAAAAGGCACTTGAAGATGATATCGACGCAATTGGTGAAGCAAGAGATGTGGTGCTATCAAGAGTAAGTGCATATCAGCAGAACCTTAAAAACTATCACAGTCGATGTTTGTGGCCCAGATCCTTCGAAGTCGGCGATCTAGTTCTTCGACTCAAGTAGGACGGTCATGAGAAGCTGGAATCACCATGGTTGGGGCCATACATCGTTACCGAAGTTATTCCAGGAGGAGCATATCAACTAAAGGATAAGAAGACATGCAAAGGTGAAGCGAACCCGTGGAACGTTGCACAGCTGCGACGTTTTTACGCGTAGAAGGAATCCAATATAGTAGCAATCATGTAAACATACATTGTACCTAAACAGCTCGCAAGTTTTCAGACGCACTCTTTTCCTTTCAGGGCACCGAGTGGGGTTAAAAGGTTTTTAATGAGGCGGATTTCCTTTGCTGCAATATAGCGTGGTTGAAATAAAAATAGTGGTGACAAATATCTTTATTTTCTTTGCGAGCAACACTCGGGGCCTAGAACCGCAAAATACAACAAAGCTTAACTCGACGAATTTGGCAATATATCCGCCTTGGTTTCACAAAGAACCTCACGAACAAATAACACTCTTATATCACCCCAAATACTCGGGGGCTAAGAAGAAAGTTGCAAGTCAATAGAGGGAAATATTATCAGAAGAATTTGCTTTGACTATCCAACTGTCTCGCAAAGTTTTACAACAAGATATGACAATATAGCACACGGGAAAATTGTTATCTATACAAGGACCCGATACTTAAAAAACAAACAAAACATACAAACATACATACATAACTTTGCGTTTTGGCTCAAACGCCACACAATCAGCAATATAAAGAGTTACTATATCAACCTATCTACATTTTCCCTTGCAGCGCGCATCTGTTGCGTCGAATCATCGTATTTGTATTCTTTACAGAAAGAGGAGTATATTTTGAGGAGTGTATCTATCATCTTCTCGGCAACAGGCCACACAGCTGCGTTGCGCCGGTCCAGGTTTATTTTCCTCTTCGAGCTCTGATACGTCTCAAACGTATCTATAATTTCTTATGTTCCATGCTACTTTTATGATGATACTCACATGTTTTATACACACTTTATGTAATTATTATGCATTTTCCGGCACTAACCTATTGACGAGATGTCGAAGAGCCAGTTGCTGTTTTCTGCTGTTTTTGGTTTCACAAATCCTACAAAGGAAATATTCTCGGAATTGGACGAAATCAACGCCCAGGGTCTGATTTTTCCACGGAGCTTCCAGAAGACCGAAGGGGATACGAAGTGGGGCGACGAGGCGCCGCCACCATAGGGCCGTGCGGCCAAAGGGGGGCCCGCGCCGCCCTATGGTGTGGGCCCCTCGTCATCCCTCCAACCCTGCCCTTCCGCCTACTTATAGCCTTCGTCGCGAAAACCCCCTGTACCGAGAGCCACGATATGGAAATACTTCCAGAGACGCCGCCACCGTCAATCCCATCTCGGGGGATTCAGGAGATCACCTCCTGCACCCTGCCGGAGAGGGGAATCATCTCCCAGAGGACTCTTCATCACCATGATCGCCTCCGGATTGATGTGTGAGCAGTTCACCCTTGGACTATGGGTCCATAGCAGTAGCTAGATGGTTGTCTTCTCCTCTTGTGCTATCATGTTAGATCTTGTGAGCTGCCTATCATGATCAAGATCATCTATTTGTAATGCTACATGTTGTGTTTGTTGGGATCCGATGAATATGGAATACTATTTCAAGTTGATTATCAATCTATCATATATGTGTTGTTTATGTTCTTGCATGCTCTCCGTTGCTAGTAGAGGCTCTGGCAAAGTTGATACTTGTAACTCCAAAAGGGAGTATTTATGCTCGATAGTGGGTTCATGCCTCCATTGAATCTGGGACATTGACAGAAAGTTCTAAGGTTGTGGATGTGCTGTTGCCACTAGGGATAAAACATCAATGCTTTGTCTAAGGATATTTGTGTTGATTACATTATGCACCATACTTAATACAATTGTCTGTTGATTGCAACTTAATACTGGAAGGGGTGCAGATGCTAACCTGAAGGTGGACTTTTTAGGCATAGATGCATGCTGGATAGCGGTCTATGTACTTTGTCGTAATGCCCTGATTAAATCTCATAGTAGTCATCGTGATATGTATGTGCATTGTTATGCCCTCTCTATTTGTCAATTGCCCAACTGTAATTTGTTCACCCAACATGCTATTTCTTATCGGAGAGACACCACTAGTGAACTATGGACCCCGGTCCATTCTTTTACATCTGAAATACAATCTATCGCAAACTACGTTCTTTACTTGTTCTTCGCAAACAAACATCATTTTCCACACTATACATTTAATCCTTTGTTTACAGCAAGCCGGTGAGATTGACAACCTCACTGTTACGTTGGGGTGAAGTACTTTGATTGTGTTGTGCAGGTTCCACGTTGGCGCCGGAATCCCTGGTGTTGCGCCGCACTACACTCCGTCACCAACAACCTTCACGTGATCCTTGACTCCTACTGGTTCGATAACCTTGGTTTCTTACTGAGGGAAACTTGCTGTTGTACGCATCACACTGATGTCTACGGGAGCTTCTATTCTTGTAGACAGTGTTGGGCCTCCAAGAGCATAGGTTTGTAGAACAGCAGCAAGTTTCCCTTAAGTGGATCACCCAAGGTTTATCGAACTCAGGGAGGAAGAGGTCAAAGATATCCCTCTCATGCAACCCTGCAACCACAAAGCAAGAAGTCTCTTGTGTCCCCAACACACCTAATAGGTGCACTAGTTCGGCGAAGAGATAGTGAAATACGGGTGGTATGAATGAATATGAGCAGTAGTAACGGCGCCGTGAAAATAGCTTGTCTGGCGTGTAGTTGATGGTGGTAATATGGTAGCGATAGTAACGCAGAGTAAAACGAGTAAACAAGCAGCGATAGCGATATTTAGGAACAAGGCCTAGGGATTACACTTTCACTAGTGGACACTCGCAACATTGATCACATAACAGAATAGATAAATGCATACTCTACACTCTCTTGTTGGATGATGAACACATTGCGTAGGATTACACGAACCCTCAATGCCGGAGTTAACAAGCTCCACAATTCAATGTTCATATTTAAATAACCTTAGAGTGCATGAAAGATCAACACGACTAAACCAAGTACTAACACAGCATGCACACTCGTCACCTTCACACTATGTAGGAGGAATAGATCACATCAATACCATCATAGCAATAGTTAACTTCATAATCTACAAGAGATCACAATCATAGCCTACGCCAAGTACTAACACAGATGCACACACTGTCACTATTACACCGTGCAGGAGGAACAAACTACTTTAATAACATCACTAGAGTAGCACATAGATAAATTGTGATACAAAACACATTGCAATCATAAAGGGATATAAATAAGCACTTCACTACGCCATTCATGACAGTGAATAAGTATTCTGTGAAATATAGCCTAAGAGACCCACACGGTGCACACACTGTCACCTTTACACACGTGGGACAAGGAGTCTCCGGAGATCACATAAGTAAAACTCACTTGACTAGCATAATGACATCTAGATTACAAGCATCATCATATGAATCTCAATCATGTAAGGCAGCTCATGAGATTATTGTATTGAAGCACATAGGAGAGAGATTAACCACATAGCTACCGGTACAGCCCCGAGCCTCGATGGAGAACTACTCCCTCCTCATGGGAGACATCAGCGTTGATGGAGATGGCGGTGGTGTCGATGGAGGAGCCTTCCGGGGGCACTTCCCCGCCCCGGCGGCGTGCCGGGACAGAGACTCCTGTCCCCCAGATCTTGGCTTCGCGATGGCGGCGGCTCTGGAAGGTTTCTCGTACCGTGGCTTTTTCGTCTCGAAGTTTTAGGTCAGGGACCTTTATATAGGCGAAGAGGCGGAGTCGGAACGGCGACGAGGCGACGACACCATAAGGCGGCACGGCCAGGGCCTGGGCCGCGCCGGCCTATCATCTGGGGCCTGTGTGGCCCCCCTCTGGCGACTCTCGGGTGTTCTGGATGCTTCCGGGCAAAATAGGAACCCGGGCGTTGATTTCGTCCAATTCCGAGAATATTTCGTTACTAGGATTTACGAAACCAAAAACAGCAGAAAACGAGAGCCGGCCCTTCGGCATCTCGTCAATAGGTTAGTTCCGGAAAACGCATAAATATGACATAAAATGTGCATATAACATGTAGATATCATCAATAATGTGGCATGGAACACAAGAAATTATCGATACGTCGGAGACGTATCGGCATCCCCAAGCTTAGTTTACGCTCGTCCCGAGCAGGTAAACGATAACAAAGATAATTTCTGGAGTGACATGCCATCATAAACTTGATCATATTGTAAACATATGTAATGAATGCAGCGATCAAAACAATGGTAATGGCATAAGTAAACAACTGAATCATAAAGCAATGACTTTTCATGAATAGCACTTTCAAGACAGGCATCAATAAGTCTTGCATAAGAGTTAACTCATAAAGCAATAATTTAAAGTAAAGACTGTAACGACCCGGAAAAACCCTAAATAGATTTTTCTCCGCTGCTTGTTTTTCCGTGTCGTTCCAAGTTCATCATGGCATATGCATCATATCATTCACATGATTTAAACAAAATAAAATTATTTTAACTAAAAACTATTTCTTTTCCCCCCTCTCATATGGTTTATAAAATAAACCTTCCCCTTATCTTTTCTTTAAAACAAAACCCTAAAACCAATTCTACAAACCAAAATAAAATACTTTACTATTTTGATATTCAAAATCCTTCCCTGTTTTGTTTTGTTTGAAATTGTTTTCAAATAAAATAAAAGGTTTTGGAAAATATCTTAACAGACTAAATCTGGGCTCTCTCCTCCCTCTAGCCCATCTTTTCTCTAACCCGGCGGCCCACCTTCCCCTCCTCACCTTTCAACCCACCAGCCGCAGCCCACATCTCCTCTTCTCTCTTGGACCAGCCCAGCCCGCATCTCCACCGTACCCCTTCGGCCCCCTCCCATTTTTCCTATCGTCGTTGTCGTCTTTCCCAGGAGAGAGCACGCAAGCAACGTGAACCTCCGGTCCTCCACCAACGCCCCCACCTCATCCGCTCCTCCCTTGCTTTATCTCCGGCGCCAGCCAATCTCCTCTCCGTCCCTCTTTTCCTTTCCCCTCGATCACGTCTCTCTCGTCCTCCCCTTTTTCTTCCTCTCGCAAGCGAAACGAGAAGAGGAGAAACCCTCACGGTACGCCTCCTCCTCACCGTCAATTCGCTGCTCCGGCCACCCCCTTCCCCGTCCGAGCACATCACCGGAACCGCCTCGTCTCCCTGGTCATCCTCGTGCAAGGAATTGAGCCGGGACGTCCGCAATCAAGCACGGTTCACCGTTTCCCCCGCCACGGTGGCCACACTCCGGCGAACTTTCCGACGCCATCCGACCTTCCCCGGCCTCCTCATCTACGCCATGAGCTTCAGCGTGAGAGGACGCATCTCCCCGACCCCTTCCCGCTCCTTCTCCCGCTCTGGTTTCTTCCCACGACGGTGACCTCCATTTTTTCCCGCAGGTTCATGTGGCCGGCGACCTCCGGTGCTTCCCCGACTTGAACTCCACCGGATCCTGCATCCCCGTGGGCTTCTGCGTCGAACGCGCTACCTCCCGTGCCTCGGTTCGCCCTAAGTCGATAGATAGGTCTCCGACCGGATCTCCCGCCATGGCTGCAGGCTTCAAGCTCGACCCCGCCTTCTTCTTGTTCTTTTTGGTGCGCACGAGTAACTTGACAAGATCAGCATCGCAACCCAACTGGTCCGTTCCTTGATCCGGTGAGACCCGAGTTCAAGTCACTGTGACAGCGGATTAATCCCACCTTTTTCTTTCCTTTTTAGAGTCAGGCCAGATCTGGCCCATCGTCCTTCTCTCGGTTATTCCTTGCCCTTTTCTTTTTACGGGATATGTTCAAATCTTGCAAAAATCATATTTCCTAAACCGTAACTCGAAATAAAAAGTGTTATATATGAAAATTGATTAGAAAAATGTGCTGAACATGAATATGCCATCCATGCTTGCTGTTGCATCACGCATCATATAATTTCGTGCTAGTTTGCATTACCACCTAATATGTAACATATGGAATATGTGGGATATTATATAAATGTTGTCCCGGTTCCATTTAAACTTGAAGTAGATCACCCTTGCCATGTCTATGCCATGCTAATCAACACTTAAATTTGCCGGTAGAAATGCAACTCTAACCTTAATTTGTTTGTCCGGGGTTCCGACTCGATTAAATTGGATAAGATGCATTGCACCATCTTTGCCATGCCATGCATATCATCTTGATCATGCCGGTTCTTCTTCCGTAGTAGTAAGATGTGCATCCGTTGGTTGTTGTAGCGATTTGCTTCTTCCCGGATAGGATCACGAAGTGGTGTTGTGAGATACGCCAAGTTCTCCGGATGATCCCTCGGCAAGCTTTAACAGGCAAGCATTTCCCCTATACTCCTGTCCCTGCAGGAGTCGCTCACCTATTTTATTTTGCCTTCTCCCTCATGCTATCCTTAAGTTGCGTTCTTGTCACGTGTCCTTTCCACTTGTTACCTTAAGCAGCCCATATTGCCACCATCACCTCCCATGGCTAATGTTTGGTTATCGAGTCTGCCTTGCGAGTCGTAGTGCATGCTAGTGTTGTTTTATCTCGTTACCGTTATTGTTATCTTATCGGGTTATATGTTGGGAAGAATCATGGTTACTTTAGTTGTTGACATTTGTTTAGCGGAGGCATCGGTGGGTCAGCTGATCGTTTTATGACGGCTCACTGGTGTTTCCTAAATATCTTAGGACCCCGAGTTCTTGTTATCTGTTCCGAGACTGAGCGCTCTAACCACACGTGGGTATGCTTACCGGGTCTCCCCTCGACCACTGCCGGAATCTACAGCTTTGTCCAGTGGCCACAACTAGTTTGAATGTTTGTTTTGTTTCTCCCGGGCGTGCAAGCATGTTTCTTTGTGGTCAGATGATATGATGTTACTTTTGGGGAAGCCATGTTGCCTTGTAACCCCGTTGTCTCTTGCACGCTCGTAGGCGCGGTACGTATTGCTGAAGATGGATTCACCCTACGGGCACTGTTTCCATCCGAAAGCCGTAGACGCAAACAGCTAAGTCCGCTTCGGAGCACGGCCGGACTTCGATACGGGTTAACTTAGTTAGGTGGCTTCCTGGACATTGTTGTAGTGAAGGAGAGTGCGTGTCGTGATATCCACCTGTCGTAAGTGGTTTGATCGTGCGTGTGGGCACATTTGGGCACCCCTGTAGGGTTACAATCTTATCGATAAGCCGCGTCCGCGGTTATGGACGACTTGGAGCTGTATGACTCGACCATAGACAACTTACACCTGTTGTTTCAATATTAATAACTTGTGTAGTAAGATAGAACAACTTAAATAATAACTGGTTAAAACTTGTCAACAGTGTGAGTGCCTTTGCCAGTACCTCTTTGCGAAGGGGGAACACATCGGCTGTGTTATGTTTGCAGAGTATAGAACTGTTAGTTTATGCGCTCTCTCACCTCCTCTGATTAGACGAATGTTGTAGAGTGTCTCTATAGGTTTTTAGTGCTTGCGCGCTGCCGCTTAACCCCACCATATTGCCTATGATGTTCCTCTTGCGTCCTCTAAGTCCCCTGCGTGCCTCAAGTACAAAGGATGACTGGTTGACGAATGCTTATACGTCTTGAAGTCTTGTTAAGTACGAATCCGTACTTATTGCTGCTTCTACGGGATATAACCGGGCAGGTATGAAGATATGTTCGATGAAGATGACGTTAGCAAGGTTACCCTTCCGGCTTGGCCCAGGCGGGGTTATGGACGCCACCGATTATCTTCGGGACTCTTAGTCCAATTTGTATCTTGTCCGTACTCGGACGTATTCGATCTTCCGTATGATTTGGATCTTTGTATTGT
The DNA here is from genome assembly GCF_022539505.1 of Lolium rigidum. Classification (NCBI taxonomy): domain Eukaryota; kingdom Viridiplantae; phylum Streptophyta; class Magnoliopsida; order Poales; family Poaceae; genus Lolium; species Lolium rigidum. Next base: position 97,021,146 of record NC_061514.1, on the reverse strand, counting down.
ATATTTGTATCTTGACTCGTTGGAGTCGTTGTTGTAATATATGTATCTTGTGGGCTCTATTGTAATCCTGTTGTAACGTTACCGCTCGTGTTAATTCCTCTGGCATCACGTGTGTGATTCATCGCGCACGTCGTGTCGGAGGGCGTCTCTGAATCGATATCGTGCGGATTTCGGCGGGATCGCTGAAATCCTCATGGTACCGGTTCCGGGGCGTCACAAGTTGGTATCAGAGCCCAGGTTGACGGTACCCCACTAGTCCAGCTTGTAGGATAACCTTGCCAACGGACGTTGTTGTGTCTAGCGTCAAAAATTATTTTCTAAAATTCGTTGGGTAGATCTGATTAGCTCTAATTTTTCTCCTTATCTCAATTCTTTCTCATCTTACCTTAGCGAGTTTTGAGTCTTCTCTCTTATCCGAGTTTCTCTGAGTCTTAGGTTCCGACGTGGGTTGGACGATCTTTGCCTTTGTCCTAATAGGTCCGATCTTCGGAGGAGCCCAACGGAAGTGCATCATCATCGACAGCGGAACAACGACTTCTTGTTAGTGGTGTCGAGGAGTTCGACACATCGCCTGAAGATCCGATAGTTCACCTCTCTTCCCCCCCCCCTGTACCTTGACGTGGAATCTCGGGGCGAGATTCCTTGTTAGTGGTGTCGTTTGTAACGACCCGGAAAAACCCTAAATAGATTTTTCTCCGCTGCTTGTTTTTCCGTGTCGTTCCAAGTTCATCATGGCATATGCATCATATCATTCACATGATTTAAACAAAATAAAATTATTTTAACTAAAAACTATTTCTTTTCCCCCCTCTCATATGGTTTATAAAATAAACCTTCCCCTTATCTTTTCTTTAAAACAAAACCCTAAAACCAATTCTACAAACCAAAATAAAATACTTTACTATTTTGATATTCAAAATCCTTCCCTGTTTTGTTTTGTTTGAAATTGTTTTCAAATAAAATAAAAAGGTTTTGGGAAATATCTTAACAGCTAAATCTGGGCTCTCTCCTCCCTCTAGCCCATCTTTTCTCTAACCCGGCGGCCCACCTTCCCCTCCTCACCTGTCAACCCACCAGCCGCAGCCCACCTCTCCTCTTCTCTCTTGGCCCAGCCCAGCCCGCGTCTCCACCGTACCCTTTCGGCCCCCTCCCATTTTTCCTATCGTCGTTGTCGTCTTTCCCGGGAGAGAGCACGCAAGCAACGTGAACCTCCGGTCCTCCACCAACGCCCCCACCTCATCTGCTCCTCCCTTGCTTTATCTCTCGGCGCCGGCCAATCTCCTCTCCGTCCCTCTTTTCCTTTCCCCTCGATCACGTCTCTCTCGTCCTCCCCTTTTTCTTCCTCTCGCAAGCGAAACGAGAAGAGGAGAAACCCTCACGATACGCCTCCTCCTCACCGTCAATTCGCTGCTCCGGCCACCCCCTTCCCCGTCCGAGCACATCACCGGAACCGCCTCGTCTCCCTGGTCATCCTCGTGCAAGGAATTGAGCCGGGACGTCCGCAATCAGCTACGGTTCACCGTTTCCCCCGCCACGGTGGCCACACTCCGGCGAACTTTCCGACGCCATCCGACCTTCCCCGGCCTCCTCATCTACGCCATGAGCTTCAGCGTGAGAGGACGCATCTCCCCGACCCCTTCCCGCTCCTTCTCCTGCTCCGGTTTCTTCCCACGACGGTGACCTCCATTTTTTCCCGCAGGTTCATGTGGCCGGCGACCTCCGGTGCTTCCCCGACTTGAACTCCACCGGATCCTCGCATCCCCGTGGGCTTCGCGTCGAACGCGCTACCTCCCGTGCCTCGGTTCGCCCTAAGTCGATAGATAGGTCTCCGACCGGATCTCCCCGCCATGGCTGCAGGCTTCAAGCTCGACCCCGCCTTCTTCTTGTTCTTTTTGGTGCGCACGAGTAACTTGACAAGATCAGCATCGCAACCCAACTGGTCCGTTCCTTGATCCGGTGAGACCCGAGTTCAAGTCACTGTGACAGCGGATTAATCCCACCTTTTTCTTTCCTTTTTAGAGTCAGGCCAGATCTGGCCCATCGTCCTTCTCTGGTTATTCCTTGCCCTTTTCTTTTTACAGGATATGTTCAAATCTTGCAAAAATCATATTTCCTAAACCGTAACTCGAAATAAAAAGTGTTATATATGAAAATTGATTAGAAAAATGTGCTGAACATGAATATGCCATCCATGCTTGCTGTTGCATCACGCATCATATAATTTCGTGCTAGTTTGCATTACCACCTAATATGTAACATATGGAATATGTGGGATATTATATAAATGTTGTCCCGGTTCCATTTAAACTTGAAGTAGATCACCCTTGCCATGTCTATGCCATGCTAATCAACACTTAAATTTGCCGGTAGAAATGCAACTCTAACCTTAATTTGTTTGTCCGGGGTTCCGACTCCGATTAAATTGGATAAGATGCATTGCACCATCTTTGCCATGCCATGCATATCATCTTGATCATGCCGGTTCTTCTTCCGTAGTAGTAAGATGTGCATCCGTTGGTTGTTGTAGCGATTTGCTTCTTCCCGGATAGGATCACGAAGTGGTGTTGTGAGATACGCCAAGTTCTCCGGATGATCCCTCGGCAAGCTTTAACAGGCAAGCATTTCCCCTATACTCCCTGTCCCTGCGAGAGTCGCTCACCTATTTTATTTTGCCTTCTCCCTCATGCTATTCTTAAGTTGCGTTCTTGTCACGTGTCCTTTCCACTTGTTACCTTAAGCAGCCCATATTGCCACCATCACCTCCCATGGCTAATGTTTGGTTATCGAGTCTGCCTTGCGAGTCGTAGTGCATGCTAGTGCTGTTTTATCTCGTTACCGTTATTGTTATCTTATCGGGTTATATGTTGGGAAGAATCATGGTTACTTTAGTTGTTGACATTTGTTTAGCGGAGGCATCGGTGGGTCAGCTGATCGTTTTATGACGGCTCACTGGTGTTTCCTAAATATTTTAGGACCCCGAGTTCTTGTTATCTGTTCCGAGACTGAGCGCTCTAACCACACGTGGGTATGCTTACCGGGTCTCCCCTCGACCACTGCCGGAATCTACGGCTTTGTCCGAGTGGCCACAACTAGTTTGAATGTTTGTTTTGTTTCTCCCGGGCGTGCAAGCATGTTTCTTTGTGGTCAGATGATATGATGTTACTTTTGGGGAAGCCATGTTGCCTTGTAACCCCGTTGTCTCTTGCACGCTCGTAGGCGCGGTACGTATTGCCGAAGATGGATTCACCCTACGGGCACTCGTTTCCATCCGAAAGCCGTAGACGCAAACGGCTAAGTCCGCTTCGGAGCACGGCCGGACTTCGATACGGGTTAACTTAGTTAGGTGGCTTCCTGGACATTGTTGTAGTGAAGGAGAGTGCGTGTCGTGATATCCACCTGTCGTAAGTGGTTTGATCGTGCGTGTGGGCACATTTGGGCACCCCCGTAGGGTTACAATCTTATCGATAAGCCGCGTCCGCGGTTATGGACGACTTGGAGCTGTATGACTCGACCATAGACAACTTACACCTCGTTGTTTCAATATTAATAACTTGTGTAGTAAGATAGAACAACTTAAATAATAACTGGTTAAAACTTGTCAACAGTGTGAGTGCCTTTGCCGGTACCTCTTTGCGAAGGGGGAACACATCCGGCTGTGTTATGTTTGCAGAGTATAGAACTGTTAGTTTATGCGCTCTCTCACCTCCTCTGATTAGACGAATGTTGTAGAGTGTCTCTATAGGTTTTTAGTGCTTGCGCGCTGCCGCTTAACCCCACCATATTGCCTATGACGTTCCTCTTGCGTCCTCTAAGTCCCCTGCGTGCCTCAAGTACAAAGGATGACTGGTTGACGAATGCTTATACGTCTTGAAGTCTTGTTAAGTACGAATCCGTACTTATTGCTGCTTCTACGGGATATAACCGGGCAGGTATGAAGATATGTTCGATGAAGATGACGTTAGCAAGGTTACCCTTCCGGCTTGGCTCAGGCGGGGTTATGGACGCCATCGATTATCTTCGGGACTCTTAGTCCAATTTGTATCTTGTCCGTACTCGGACGTATTCGATCTTCTCGTATGATTTGGATCTTTGTATTGTATATTTGTATCTTGACTCGTTGGAGTCGTTGTTGTAATATATGTATCTTGTGGGCTCTATTGTAATCCTGTTGTAATGTTACCGCTCGTGTTAATTCCTCTGGCATCACGTGTGTGATTCATCGCGCACGTCGTGTCGGAGGGCGTCTCTGAATCGATATCGTGCGGATTTCGGCGGGATCGCTGAAATCCTCATGGTACCGGTTCCGGGGCGTCACAAGTTGGTATCGAGCCCGAGTTGACGGTACCCCACTAGTCCAGGCTTGTAGGATAACCTTGCCAACGGACGTTGTTGTGTCTAGCGTCAAAAATTATTTTCTAAAATTCGTTGGGTAGATCTGATTAGCTCTAATTTTTCTCCTTATCTCAATTCTTTCTCATCTTACCTTAGCGAGTTTTGAGTCTTCTCTCTTATCCGAGTTTCTCTGAGTCTTAGGTTCCGACGTGGGTTGGACGATCTTTGCCTTTGTCCTAATAGGTCCGATCTTCGGAGGAGCCCGACGGAAGTGCATCATCATCGACAGCGGAACAACGACTTCTTGTTAGTGGTGTCGAGGAGTTCGACACATCGCCTGAAGATCCGATAGTTCACCTCTCTTCCCCCCCCCCCTGTACCTTGACGTGGAATCTCGGGGCGAGATTCCTTGTTAGTGGTGTCGTTTGTAACGACCCGGAAAAACCCTAAATAGATTTTTCTCCGCTGCTTGTTTTTCCGTGTCGTTCCAAGTTCATCATGGCATATGCATCATATCATTCACATGATTTAAACAAAATAAAATTATTTTAACTAAAAACTATTTCTTTTCCCCCCTCTCATATGGTTTATAAAATAAACCTTCCCCTTATCTTTTCTTTAAAACAAAACCCTAAAACCAATTCTACAAACCAAAATAAAATACTTTACTATTTTGATATTCAAAATCCTTCCCTGTTTTGTTTTGTTTGAAATTGTTTTCAAATAAAATAAAAGGTTTTGGAAAATATCTTAACAGCTAAATCTGGGCTCTCTCCTCCCTCTAGCCCATCTATTCTCTAACCCGGCGGCCCACCTTCCCCTCCTCACCTTTCAACCCACCAGCCGCAGCCCACATCTCCTCTTCTCTCTTGGACCAGCCCAGCCCGCATCTCCACCGTACCCCTTCGGCCCCCTCCCATTTTTCCTATCGTCGTTGTCGTCTTTCCCAGGAGAGAGCACGCAAGCAACGTGAACCTCTGGTCCTCCACCAACGCCCCCACCTCATCTGCTCCTCCCTTGCTTTATCTCTGGCGCCAGCCAATCTCCTCTCCGTCCCTCTTTTCCTTTCCCCTCGATCACGTCTCTCTCGTCCTCCCCTTTTTCTTCCTCTGCAAGCGAAACGAGAAGAGGAGAAACCCTCACAGTACGCCTCCTCCTCACCGTCAATTCGCTGCTCCGGCCACCCCCTTCCCCGTCCGAGCACATCACCGGAACCGCCTCGTCTCCCTGGTCATCCTCGTGCAAGGAATTGAGCCAGGACGTCCGCAATCAAGCACAGTTCACCGTTTCCCCCGCCACGGTGGCCACACTCCGGCGAACTTTCCGACGCCATCCGACCTTCCCCGGCCTCCTCATCTACGCCATGAGCTTCAGCGTGAGAGGACGCATCTCCCCGACCCCTTCCCGCTCCTTCTCCTGCTCTGGTTTCTTCCCACGACGGTGACCTCCATTTTTTCCCGCAGGTTCATGTGGCCGGCGACCTCTGGTGCTTCCCCGACTTGAACTCCACCAGATCCTGCATCCCCGTGGGCTTCTGCGTCGAACGCGCTACCTCCCGTGCCTCGGTTCGCCCTAAGTCGATAGATAGGTCTCCGACCAGATCTCCCCGCCATGGCTGCAGGCTTCAAGCTCGACCCCGCCTTCTTCTTGTTCTTTTTGGTGCGCACGAGTAACTTGACAAGATCAGCATCGCAACCCAACTGGTCCGTTCCTTGATCCGGTGAGACCCGAGTTCAAGTCACTGTGACAGCGGATTAATCCCACCTTTTTCTTTCCTTTTTTTCATCAGATCCAGCGTTTGATGGGCCTTGACCCAGGCAGCCCGTCTGCGCGAGCGCCCAGCTCCTATCTGACGCTGCTAGCAGGCCAGGTTCCGGCCCAGTTCTTCCCTGGCGTAGAGTCAGGCCAGATCTGGCCCATCGTCCTTCTCTGGTTATTCCTTGCCCTTTTCTTTTTACAGGATATGTTCAAATCTTGCAAAAATCATATTTCCTAAACCGTAACTCGAAATAAAAAGTGTTATATATGAAAATTGATTAGAAAAATGTGCTGAACATGAATATGCCATCCATGCTTGCTGTTGCATCACGCATCATATAATTTCGTGCTAGTTTGCATTACCACCTAATATGTAACATATGGAATATGTGGGATATTATATAAATGTTGTCCCGGTTCCATTTAAACTTGAAGTAGATCACCCTTGCCATGTCTATGCCATGCTAATCAACACTTAAATTTGCCGGTAGAAATGCAACTCTAACCTTAATTTGTTTGTCCAGGGTTCCGACTCCGATTAAATTGGATAAGATGCATTGCACCATCTTTGCCATGCCATGCATATCATCTTGATCATGCCGGTTCTTCTTCCGTAGTAGTAAGATGTGCATCCGTTGGTTGTTGTAGCGATTTGCTTCTTCCCGGATAGGATCACGAAGTGGTGTTGTGAGATACGCCAAGTTCTCCGGATGATCCCTCGGCAAGCTTTAACAGGCAAGCATTTCCCCTATACTCCTGTCCCTGCAGGGAGTCGCTCACCTATTTTATTTTGCCTTCTCCCTCATGCTATCCTTAAGTTGCGTTCTTGTCACGTGTCCTTTCCACTTGTTACCTTAAGCAGCCCATATTGCCACCATCACCTCCCATGGCTAATGTTTGGTTATCGAGTCTGCCTTGCGAGTCGTAGTGCATGCTAGTGTCTGTTTTATCTCGTTACCGTTATTGTTATCTTATCGGGTTATATGTTGGGAAGAATCATGGTTACTTTAGTTGTTGACATTTGTTTAGCGGAGGCATCGGTGGGTCAGACTGATCGTTTTATGATCGGCTCACTCGGTGTTTCCTAAATATTTTAGGACCCCGAGTTCTTGTTATCCGTTCCGAGACCGAGCGCTCTAACCACACGTGGGTATGCTTACCGGGTCTCCCTCGACCACCGCCGGAATCTACGGCTTTGTCCAGTGGCCACAACTAGTTTGAATGTTTGTTTTGTTTCTCCCGGGCGTGCAAGCATGTTTCTTTGTGGTCGGATGATATGATGTTACTTTTGGGAAGCCATGTTGCCTTGTAACCCCGTTGTCTCTTGCACGCTCGTAGGCGCGGTACGTATTCGTCGAAGATGGATTCACCCTGCGGGCACCTGTTTCCATCCGAAAGCCGTAGACGCAAATCGGCTAAGTCCGCTCTGAGCACGGCCGGACTTCGATACGGGTTAACTTAGTTAGGTGGCTTCCTGGACATTGTTGTAGTGAAGGAGAGTGCGTGTCGTGATATCCACCTGTCGTAAGTGGTTTGATCGTGCGTGTGGGCACATTTGGGCACCCCTGCGAGGTTACAATCTTATCGATAAGCCGCGTCCGCGGTTATGGACGACTTGGAGCCGTATGACTCGACCATAGACAACTTACACCTCGTTGTTTCAATATTAATAACTTGTGTAGTAAGATAGAACAATTTAAATAATAAGCTGGTTAAAACTTGTCAACGAGTGTGAGTGCCTTTGCCGAGTACCTCTTTGCGAAGGGGAACACATCGGCCGTGTTATGTTTGCGAGTATAGAACCGTTAGTTTATGCGCTCTCTCACCTCCTCTGATTAGACGAATGTTGTAGAGTGTCTCTATAGGTTTTTAGTGCTTGCGCGCTGCCGCTTAACCCCACCATATTGCCTATGACGTTCCTCTTGCGTCCTCTAAGTCCCCTGCGTGCCTCAAGTACAAAGGATGATCGGGTTGACGAATGCTTATACGTCTTGAAGTCTTGTTAAGTACGAATCCGTACTTATTGCTGCTTCTACGGGATATAACCAGGGCAGGTATGAAGATATGTTCGATGAAGATGACGTTAGCAAGGTTACCCTTCCGGCTTGGCTCGGGCAGGGTTATGGACGCCACTGATTATCTTCAGGACTCTTAGTCCAATTTGTATCTTGTCCGTACTCGGACGTATTCGATCTTCTGTATGATTTGGATCTTTGTATTGTATATTTGTATCTTGACTCGTTGGAGTCGTTGTTGTAATATATGTATCTTGTGGGCTCTATTGTAATCCTCGTTGTAATGTTACCGCTCGTGTTAATTCCTCTGGCATCACGTGTGTGATTCGTCGCGCACGTCGTGTCGGAGGGCGTCTCTGAATCGATATCGTGCGGATTTCGGCGGGATCGCTGAAATCCTCATGGTACCGGTTCCGGGGCGTCACAAAGACATTGAAGCAACACAATGGAAGATTAAGTTTCAGCGGTTGCTTTCAACTTGTAACATGTATATCTCATGGATAATTGTCAACATAGAGTAATATAACAAGTGCAATATGCAAGTATGTAAGAATCAATGCACAGTTCACACAAGTGTTTGCTTCTTGAGGTGGAGAGAGATAGGTGAACTGACTCAACATAAAAGGTAAAAGAATGGTCCTTCAAAGAGGAAAGCATCGATTGCTATATTCGTGCTAGAGCTTTGGTTTTGAAAACATAAAGAGAGCAATAAAAGTAAAATTTTGAGAGGTGTTTGTTGTTGTCAACGAATGGTAGTGGGTACTCTAACTACCTCATCAACCAGACTTTCAAGAGCGGCTCCCATGAAGGACGTTATCTCTACCAGCAAGGTAGATCATCCCTCTTCTCTTTTGTTTACACATGTACTTTAGTTTAGTTTTTCTTTATTTATGGATGACACTCCTCCCAACCTTTTGCTTACACAAGCCATGGCTAACCGAATCCTCGGGTGCCTTCCATCATTCACATACCATGAACAAGTGTCTATTTGCAAAATTAAGTTGCTTACTGATGAATCAGAGCAAAACATGTGAAGAGAATTATTAATGCAAGTTAATTAATCGGGGCTGGGAACCCCATTTCCAGCTCTTTTTGCAAAATTATTGGATAAGCGGATGAAGCCACTAGTCCATTGTGAAAGTCTCGTCAAAAGTAAATGACAAGATCGAAAGATAAAACACCACATACTTCCTCATGAGCTATAAAACATTGACACAAATCGAGGTGATAAATTTTGAATTATTTAAAGGTAGCACTCAAGCAATTTACTTTGGAATGGTGGAGAAATACCATGTAGTAGGTAGGTATGGTGGACACAAATGGCATAGTGGTTGGCTCAAGGATTTTGGATGCATGAGAAGTATTCCCTCTCGATACAAGGTTTAGGCTAGCAAAGTTATTTGAAACGAACACAAGGATGAACGGTGCAGCAAAACTCACATAAAATACATATTGTAAACATTATAAGATTCTACACCGTCTTCCTTGTTGTTCAAAACTCAATACTAGATGTTATCTAGACTCTAGAGAAACCAAATATGCAAACCAAATTAGCAAGCTCTAAGTGTTTCTTCATTAATGGGTGCAAAGTATATGATGCAAGAGCTTAAACATGAGTACAACAATTGCCAAGTATAAAATTATCCAAGACATTTTACCAATTACTACATGTAGCATTTTCCGTTTCCAACCATATAAAAATGAACGAAGCAGTTTCAACCTTCGCCATGAACACTAAAAGATAAAGCGAAGAACACATGTGTTCATATGAACCAGCGGAGTGTGTCTCTCTCCCACACAAGAATTTATTCAAACAAAAACAAAAACAATAGCACACAGACGCTCCAAGTAAAGTACATAAGATGTGACCGAATAAAAATATAGTTTCAAGAGAAGAAACCTGATAAGTTGTCGATGAAGAAGGGGATGCCTTGGGCATCCCCAAGCTTAGACGCTTGAGTCTTCTTGAAATATGCAGGGGTGAACCACCGGGGCATCCCCAAGCTTAGAGCTTTCACTCTCCTTGATCGTAGTATATCATTCTCCTCTCTTGATCCTTGAAAACTTCCTCCACACCAAACTCGAAACAACTCATTAGAGGGTTAGTGGACAATAAAAATTAACATGTTCAGAGGTGACACAATCATTCTTAACACTTCTGGACATTGCATAAAGCTACTCGGACATTAATGGATCAAAGAAATTCATCCAACATAGCAAAAGAGGCAATGCGAAATAAAAGGTAGAATCTGTCAAAACAGAATAGTCCGTAAAGATGGATTTTATTGAGGCACCAGACTTGCTCAAATGAAAATGCCCAAATTGAATGAAAGTTGCGTACATATCTGAGGATCACTCACGTAAATTGGCATAATTTTCTGAGTTACCTACAGAGAATTAGGCCCAGATTCGTGACAAGCAAGAAATCTGTTTCTGCAAGAATCCAAATCTAGTATGAACCTTACTATCAAAGACTTTACTTGGCACAACAATGCAACAAAATTAAGATAAGGAGAGGTTGCTACAGTAGTAACAACTTCCAAGACACAAATACAAAATAAAAGTACTGTAGCAAAATAAACACATGGGTTATCTCCCAAGAAGTTCTTTCTTTATAGCCATTAAGATGGGCTCAGCAGTTTTAATGATGCACTCGCAAGAAATAGTATTGGAAGCAAAAGAGAGCATCAAAAAGCAAATTCAAAACAAATTTAAGCCTAACATGCTTCCTATGCATGGGAATCTTGTAAATAAACAAGTTCATGAAGAGCAAAGTGACAAGCATAGGAAGATAAAACAAGTGTAGCTTCAAAAATTTCAGCACATAGAGAGGCATTTTAGTAACATGAAAATTTCTACAACCATATTTTCCTCTCTCATAATAACTTTCAGTAGCAACATGAGCAAACTCAACAATATAACTATCACATAAAGCATTCTTATCATGAGTCTCATGCATAAAGTTATTACTCTCCACATAGGCATAATCAATTTTATTAGTTGTAGTGGGAGCAAATTCAACAAAGTAACTATCATTATTATTCTCATCAAGTGTAGGAGGCATAGTATAATCACAACAAAATTTACTCTCCATAGTAGGTGGCACCAAAAGACCACTATCATTATAATCATCATAAATAGGAGGCAAAGTATCATCAAAGAAAATTTTCTCCTCAATGCTTGGGGGACTAAAAAGATCATGAAAACCAGACTTCCCCAAGCTTAGAACTTTCTATATCATTATCAACAATGGTGTTCAAAGCGTTCATACTAATATTACTACCAAGCATGCAAATAAGATTTCATAGGTTTTTTAATTTTCGCATCAAACAATCCATGTTTTAAATCAGGAAATAGAATAAGAAGCTCATTCTTGTCCATTATGCCAAACTAGTGTAAACAAGAAACAAAAAGATGCAATTGCAGGATCTAAAGGAAATAGCTTCGAGTACTTACAACGGCGAAAATAGCTTAGTAGCCGAGATCCGGAGTGTGAGTATCTTTTACCTTTCCTCCCCGGCAACGGCGCCGTGAAAATAGCTTGATGTCTACGGGAGCTTCTATTCTTGTAGACAGTGTTGGGCCTCCAAGAGCAGAGGTTTGTAGAACAAGCAGCAAGTTTCCCTTAAGTGGATCACCCAAGGTTTATCGAAATCGGGGAGGAAGAGGTCAAAGATATCCCTCTCATGCAACCCTGCAACCACAAAGCAAGAAGTCTCTTGTGTCCCCAACACACCTAATAGGTGCACTAGTTCGGCGAAGAGATAGTGAAATACAGGTGGTATGAATGAATATGAGCAGTAGTAACGGCGCCGGAAAATAACTTGCTTGGCGTGTAGTTGATGGTGGTAATATGGTAGCAGATAGTAACGCAAGAGAAACAAGAAACAAGCAGACGATAGCGATATTTAGGAACAAGGCCTAGGGATTACACTTTCACTAGTGGACACTCTCAACATTGATCACATAACGGAATAGATAAATGCATACTCTACACTCTCTTGTTGGATGATGAACACATTGCGTAGGATTACACGAACCCTCAATGCCGGAGTTAACAAGCTCCACAATTCAATGTTCATATTTAAATAACCTTAGAGTGCATGAAAGATCAACACGACTAAACCAAGTACTAACACAAGCATGCACACTCGTCACCTTCACACTATGTAGGAGGAATAGATCACATCAATACCATCATAGCAATAGTTAACTTCATAATCTACAAGAGATCACAATCATAGCCTACGCCAAGTACTAACACGGATGCACACACTGTCACCATTACACCGTGCAGGAGGAACAAACTACTTTAATAACATCACTAGAGTAGCACATAGATAAATTGTGATACAAAACACATTGCAATCATAAAGGGATATAAATAAGCACTTCACTACGCCATTCATGACAGTGAATAAGTATTCTGTGAAATATAGCCTAAGAGACCCACACGGTGCACACACTCGTCACCTTTACACACGTGGGACAAGGAGTCTCCGGAGATCACATAATTAAAACTCACTTGACTAGCATAATGACATCTAGATTACAAGCATCATCATATGAATCTCAATCATGTAAGGCAGCTCATGAGATTATTGTATTGAAGCACATAGGAGAGAGATTAACCACATAGCTACCGGTACAGCCCCGAGCTACTCCCTACTCATGGGAGACAGCAGCGTTGATGGAGATGGCGGTGGTGTCGATGGAGGAGCCTTCCGGGGGCACTTCCCCGCCCCGGCGGCGTGCCGGGACAGAGACTCATGTCCCCCAGATCTTGGCTTCGCGATGGCGGCGGCTCTGGAAGGTTTCTCGTACCGTGGCTTTTTCGTCTCGAAGTTTTAGGTCAGGGACCTTTATATAGGCGAAGAGGCGGAGTCGGAAGGGCGACGAGGCGACGACACCATAAGGCGGCGCGGCCAGGGCCTGGGCCGCGCCGGCCTATCATCTGGGGCCTGTGTGGCCCCCTCTGGCGACTCTCAGGTGTTCTGGATGCTTCCGGGCAAAATAGGAACCTGGGCGTTGATTTCGTCCAATTCCGAGAATATTTCGTTACTAGGATTTCTGAAACCAAAAACAGCAGAAAACAGGAACTGGCCCTTCGGCATCTCGTCAATAGGTTATTTCCAGAAAACGCATAAATATGACATAAAATATGCATATAACATGTAGATATCATCAATAATGTGGCATGGAACACAAGAAATTATCGATACGTCGGAGACGTATCACACACCTTCCACATGGGGTTCCCAACGGACGTGTGCTTCACGCGTATTAAGCTAAATTTCTGGCGTCGTTGCCGGGGAGATCAAGACACGCTGCAAGGGGAGTCTCCCACATCCAATCTCTTTACTTTGTTTTTGTTTTGCTTTATTTTATTTTATTTATTGCTTTGTTTGTTCTCTATATCAAAAATACAAAAAATTAGTTACTAGCTTTACTTTATTTACTGTCTTGTTTGCGTTCTCCATATTAAAAACACAAAAAAATTAGTTACTTGCATTTACTTTATTTACCTTTTGTTTATTTCATCATGTTTCCTCCTAAGTTCACTCTGAAAGACATGCCGGTAGGACGAGGGTCTATCATTGGAAGAGATAATATAGAAGCATTTTTCACCCATGTTAGTATGGATGAAGATTTTGAAGATACACCCTTGGTAAAAGTTGCTCCTACTTATGAAAGTGCTATCGCTCGTTTAATACACATGTTGGAAACTAGATTTGTTAATCTCAATCCTATAATCCAACATATGTTTCTTACACTCTCTGATATGGAAATGGGAGAAAAAGAGAAATTTTGTTTTAGATGTCCTTCTTAGAGAATTTGGTGATATAGCTAAAGAAGCTAGAAAAGTTTTTATTAAGCATAAGAGGCTTGGTCTTTTCACCGATTTTGCAAGAACACTTGAAAAGATGGACATGGATAGAATAAAGTACACTAATAATGTTAATGATGATGGGGATATTAAAGTACCGATACCTAGTAAGCTCCTAGGAATGCATGAAGCTCTAGAAAATAACTATGCTTGGTTTGTTCCTGAAAATTTGTTTGATGAGAATAGCAAGCCTAAGAGTAATGAAAAAGGGGCCTCTGAAAATTACATAGATAAGATACAATGCATAGTTGAGAAAACTCCAAACCCCTCTGTTGATGCTTCATCTCTCGATAATACTTGATTCACACTTTCGCGCCTAGCCGAAAGGCGTTAAAGAAAAGCGCTTATGGGAGACAACCCATTATTTTACTTCTGCACTTTTGTTTTATATTTGAGTCTTGGAAGTTGTTACTACTGTAGCAACATCTCCTTATCTTTATTTTATTGCATTGTTGTGCCAAGTAAAGTCTTTGATAGTAGGGTTGATACTAGATTTGGATTACTGCGCAGAAACAGATTTCTTGCTGTCACAAATTTGAGTAGGCCTCTCTGTAGGTAACTCAGAAAAATCTGCCAATTTTCGTGTGTGATCCTCAGATTTGTACGCAACTTCCATTCAATTTGAGCTTTTTCATCTGAGCAAGTTAAGTGCCCCAGAAAAATTCGTCTTTACGGACTGTTCTGTTTTGACAGATTCTGCCTTTTATTTCGCATTGCCTGTTTTGCTATGTTTGATGGATTTCTTTGTTCCATTAACTTTCAGTAGCTTTGTGCAATGTCCAGAAGTGTTAAGAATGATTATGTCACCTCTGAATATGTGAATTTTTGATTATGCACTAACCCTCTAATGAGTTTGTTTTGAGTTTGGTGTGGAGGAAGTTTTCAAGGGTCAAGAGAGGAGGATGATACAATATGATCAAGAAGAGTGAAAACTCTAAGCTTGGGGATGCCCCCGTGGTTCATCCCTGCATATTTTAAGAAGACTCAAGCATCTAAGCTTGGGGATGCCCAAGGCATCCCTTCTTCATCGACAACTTATCAGGTCACCTCTAGTGAAACTATATTTTTATTCCGTCACATCTTATGTGCTTTACTTGGAGCGTCTGTATGTTTTTGTTTTTGTTTTTGTTTTTGTTTTTGTTTGAATAAAATCGGATCCTAGAATTCCTTGTTTGGGAGAGAGACACGCTCCGCTCGTTCATATGAACACATGTGTTCTTAGCTTTACTTTTAATGTTCATGGCGAAGGATGAAACTGCTTCGTTCATTATTATGGTTGGAAACAGAAAATGCTTCATGTGGTAATTGGTATAATGTCTTGAATAATTTGATACTTGGCAATTGTTGTGCTCATATAGATTATGTTTAAGCTCTTGCATCATGTACTTTGCACCTATTAATGAAGAACTACATAGAGCTTGTTAAAATTTGGTTTGCATGATTGGTCTCTCTAGAGTCTAGATATTTTCTGGTGAGGTGTTTGAACAACAAGGAGATAGCATAGAGTCTTATAATGCTTGCAATATGTTCTTATGTAAGTTTTGCTGTACCGGTTTATACTTGAGTTTGCTTCAAACAACCTTGCTAGCCTAAGCCTTGTATTGAGAGGGATTACTTCTCGTGCATCCAAATTCTTGAGCCAAAAACTATGCCATTTGTGTCCACCATACCTACCTACTACATGGTATTTCTCTACCATTCCAAAGTAAATTACTTGAGTGCTACCTTTAAAATTCTATTCTTTGTCTTTGCAATATATAGCTCATGGGAAAATAGCCTTAAAAACTATTGTGGTAAAGAATATGTAGCTTATGTATCTTATTTCTTATATGTTGCTTGTTGAGCGGTAACCATGTTTCTGGGGATGCCACCAACTATTACACCTTTGTTGAATATCATGTGAGTTGCTATGCATGTTCATCTTGTCTGAAGTAAGGGTGATTTATCATGATCAAATGGTTTGAGTATGCATATTGTTAGAGAATAACATTGGGCCGCTAACTAAAACCATGAATCATGGTGGAAGTTTCAGTTTGGGCATCAATCCTCAATCTCTTATGAGAATATTATCTGTTGTTGAATGCTTATGCATTAAAGAGGAGTCCATTATCTGTTGTCTATGTTGTCCCGGTATGGATGACCTAAGTTGAGATCTATCAAAAACGAGAAATCAAATGCGATCTATCTCCTTGGACCTTTGTACAGGCGACATAGAGGTACCCCTTTGTGACACTTGGTTGAAACATATGTTATGCAATGATAATCCATGTAAATCCAAGCTAATTAGGACAAGGTGCGAGCACTATTGGTAATATATGCATGAGGCTTGCAACTTATAAGATGTCTTATACATAACACATATGATTTATTACTACCGTTGACAAAATTGTTTCTATGTTTTCAAAATGAAAATCTCTAGCACAAAAATAGTAATCCATGCTTCCCTCTGCAAAGGGCCTATCTTTTACTTTATATTGAGTCAGTTTACCTACTTCTTTCTATCTTAGAAGCAAACACTTGTGTGAACTGTGTGCATTGATTCTTACATGTTTACCTATTGCACTTGTTATATTACTTTGTGTTGACAATTATCCATGAGATATACATGTTGAAGTTGAAAGCAACCGCTGAAACTTATATCTTCCTTTGTGTTGTTTCAAAGCTTTCTACTAAGAATCTATTGCTTTATGAGTTAACTCTTATGCAAGTCTTATTGATGCTTGTCTTGAAAGTACTATTCATGAAAAGTCTTTGCTATATGATTCAGCTTGTTTAATCATTGTCTTTACCATTGCTTCGAATCACTTCATTCATCTCATATGCTTTACAATAGTATTGATCAAGATTATGATAGCATGTCACTTCAGAAATTATCCTTGTTATCGTTTACCTACTCGAGGGCGAGTAGGAACTAAGCTTGGGGATGCTTGATACGTCTCAAACGTATCCATAATTTCTTATGTTCCATGCTACTTTTATGATGATACTCACATGTTTTATACGCACTTTATGTCATTATTATGCATTTTCCGGCACTAACCTATTGACGAGATGCCGAAGAGCCAATTGCTGTTTTCTGCTGTTTTTGGTTTCAGAAATCCTACAAAGAAAATATTCTCGGAATTGGACGAAATCAACGCCAGGGTCTTATTTTCCACGGAGCTTCCAGAAGACCGAAGGGGATACGAAGTGGGGCGACGAGGCGCCGCCACCATAGGGCCGCGCGGCCAAAGGGGGCCCGCGCCGCCCTATGGTGTGGGCCCCTCGTCAGCCCTCCAACCCTGCCCTTCCGCCTACTTATAGCCTTCATCGCGAAAACGCCTGTACCGAGAGCCACGATACGGAAATACTTCCAGATAAGCCGCCACCGCCAATCCCATCTCGGGGGATTCAGGAGATCGCCTCCGGCACCCTGCCGGAGAGGGGAATCATCTCCTAGAGGACTCTTCATCACCATGATCGCCTCCGGATTGATGTGTGAGTAGTTCACCCTTGGACTATGGGTCCATAGCAGTAGCAAGATGGTTGTCTTCTCCTCTTGTGCTATCATGTTAGATCTTGTGAGCTGCCTATCATGATCAAGATCATCTATTTGTAATGCTACATGTTGTGTTTGTTGGGATCCGATGAATATGGAATACTATGTCAAGTTGATTATCAATCTATCATATATGTGTTGTTTATGTTCTTGCATGCTCTCCGTTGCTAGTAGAGGCTCTGGCCAAGTTGATACTTGTAACTCCAAGAGGGAGTATTTATGCTCGATAGTGGGTTCATGCCTCCATTGAATCCGGGACGGTGACGGAAAGTTCTAAGGTTGTGGATGTGCTCGTTGCCACTAGGGATAAAACATCAATGCTTTGTCTAAGGATATTTGTGTTGATTACATTACGCACCATACTTAATGCAATTGTCTCGTTGTTTGCATCTTAATACTCGGAAGGGGTGCGGATGCTAACCTCGAAGGTGGACTTTTTAGGCATAGATGCATGTCTGGATAGCGGTCTATCTACTTGGTCGTAATGCCCCGATTAAATCTCATAGTATTCATCGTGATATGTATGTGCATTGTTATGCCCTCTCTATTTGTCAATTGCCCAACCGTAATTTGTTCACCCAACATGCTATTTCTTATCGGAGAGACACCACTAGTGAACTATGGACCCCGGTCCATTCTTTTACATCTGAAATACAATCTCATCGCAAACTCTGTTCTCTGTTGTTCTTCGCAAACAAACATCATTTTCCACACTATACATTTAATCCTTTGTTTACAGCAAGCCGGTGAGATTGACAACCTCACTGTTACGTTGGGGCAAAGTACTTTGATTGTGTTGTGCAGGTTCCACGTTGGCGCCGGAATCCCTGGTGTTGCGCCGCACTACACTCCGTCACCAACAACCTTCACGTGATCCTTGACTCCTACTAGTTCGATAACCTTGGTTTCTTACTGAGGGAAACTTGCTGCTGTACGCATCACACCTTCCACTTGGGGTTCCCAACGGACGTGTGCTTCACGCGTATCAAGCTCTTAAGGAGAACACCTTCCACGACTTTGTCAAGATCCATCTTCGGTTGATAAATCATCAGCCAGACTAAAGTAAGTTTTGCGCCTGCCACCATCTATGCCTTCACAAAGTCGTGAATATTGGGTACATCCCTAAACTTGTCCATGAGCTGAGTAAGATTCTCGGGTTGAGGATTACGAGGAAACATGGCGTTATATACCATGGCCAATGTGATGTTGTAGAAGTCAAGAAATTCCCGAGTACGGGTAGCATGGTCTTGGAATTGAACAATACGGCGACATTGTGCTTCGTTCCCCAAAAATCAATATTATTGTCTCTGGCAAGACGAAGAAGGTTGTCAACCCGCAAGTTTACTCTTTGTTCTTCGGCTGCAGTATTCAAGAAAATGCCCACGGGAGACAAAAGAAAACCAATATAGTACACAGACAAAGACAAAAAGGTAGTGGGGAAGTGGTGAGACGATAAAAACGTACCAACCATATCTTGACTCGCATCAGTCAAAAGGTCTAACATATAGTTTTCCCGTTGAACAGAGCGGGCGGCCTTCAAAGTAGCAGTTTTGTCCAATTCAAGAGATTCTTGCGCCCGACAAAGAGCAATTTGTTCTCGATCCGAAGATTTTCGCGCTTGCTCAAAAGCAGTCATGGTTTTTTCTTCATTGATTGAAGCTGCTGTCGCAAATTGGCCATCTCCTTTTTGATCGAGTTAGGACATGATGAAACAACCAAGGAAACACTTTGTGTATTTTCATAGAGTGTGATGCAGCAGGAGACGTATCGGAGCATGCAGTCCCGATATGGTTGTCAAAAATTAACTAGAAAGCAAAAATTAAGAAAATCAATCATTCAGCTATGCGAATTTTTTCATTCATGGCCACAATACATTACATAAAGGAGTTTTCATAATATGGCTCATAAAGCACTTACATAAATCATCGGGAACAGCAAAAGGCGGAAATATCTACAAAGAAAAAGGAGTACAAGTTTGTCTACTTGACCTCCGTGTGGGCAGTGCTGGCGGAGGTAGAAGAATTTGGATCAAGGATGGCAATGAGTTTCCTCACGAAGAGGTTAGCATCCTTTACCAGAACCTTCCACTTCTCGTTATTCAAGCCCCTGACAGCAGCAACCTTCGCCCAGTCGACTTTCTAGCCGCTGGCCGCCACGAGAGCAAGAGTTCCTTTGACTCCAATCTTCAAGCTTGCTTGGCGATGCGCCAAGGCTGGATCATCTTTTCCAAGGAAGTGCTTGGCGAGTTGGTCAAACCTCTCGGGTTATGTTGTCTTTGGAAAAAAAATGAGGGAAGTTGTGTTCAAACACAATCCGCGCAGACTTCAAACACTCGCGCGCGAGGGACCCAGTTCAACTCGAGGACGGTGAGAGTATCCAGGAGACGATCTTCATCCAAATCTTGTTTCCTGGTATAATGCTCACCAATCTTCCCTGCTGAAGAAAGGACAGATCTTATCAATATAGATATAACACCAGCATGAAAACTCAAGTAAAAGGTCAAAAGAAGGGAGAGGTAGTATTACTCGAAAATCTGGAGGATTGCATCTCGAAGCACAAAATTTTGTCGTTTTCCCGTTGGACGAGCTTGGCTTCTTTGTCGCTCAAGGCATCTTCGGTGTCTTGAAGTCTTTGATGAAGATCTTCGACACCCGCATCATCTTTTTCAGCCTTTTTGCGAGCTTTCTCGCTGGCCTTAAGTTTTTTCTCCAAGTCGTTGGCGCGCTCCTCGGCAAGACGCAACGCCTATGCGAGAAAGAACGAATGAGGGCATAAATCAAGCAAGAAACTTCTAACGCATTGGGTGCAATAAAACTTTACCACTCAGAGATTCAGCCTTGTCACGGAACCCGATAAAACGGGAGCCTATGTCGACCATCTCCTTTATCAAGGGCCGCAAAATAGTCGACAGACAAAAATATAGTATCAAGAGTTGAAATTTTTTCGAGTAAACAAAGAAAACGACAGACATGAAAAGATATCTTACATCATCAAGGAGAGGAGTCAATAAGCTCCCGACGACAATTTCCTCTTTACCAGCAGCACCCGTTCTAGCCTTTTTCTTCTTCGATGCTCGGGGGCTGCGTGTTGGAGCCGAAACTTCTGGAGCAACATCTGTCGGAGCCGAAGATTAGGAAGCGACATGTAGTTCCTCGGAAAGGACCAGCGTGTGAGATGTGCTCGTGTTTGCTGGCCTAGGAGCTTCGAGTTCCAACATTTCTTTGTCATCTATGTCCATTCATCAGCAATTCCAGTTCACAAAAACAAAAATACAAGATAGTTGGAAGTAAAAAAAGGAAAAACTTACAAGCTGACGACGCCAGTAGCAATGAAGGGGTCGAAGTTTTCTTGCTCATCGGGAGCAAATTTTTCGGCGGCTGGTTCAGACAGTTTAGACGCGCCGGAATCTTTTTCGTCAGAGTTTCTCTTCCTCTTGTGCTTATCTGGAGAAGCCGCTGGAGGAGGAGAATTTGTATGAGAAGAGCCAGAAACTTGTTCTGACTCCGAGATTTTGTCAGAGGAACCCGCACTCTTTTCAGATTCCGCGGGTTCGCTCTCGCGAACGAAAGTCTCTTGCGAGTCATCAGTAATGATGGCTCGCTCAGATACATCTCCACCTTCGGGAAGTGGAGAAAGAGAAGAACGAATTTGGTGATCCTCCAAGGAGAAAGAGCGAGTTAACACGATAAAGTTGTCAGACTTGAAGAAAAAAGCAATTGCAGTTGGAAGAAAAAGTATAACTCGAAGAAAAGCACTTACAGCTGCAAGCGCATTGACACCACTCAATGGTTCCACGCGACAGGAGGAAGGAACCTCACTCTTCTTGCTCAAAGAGGTGAAGCGACGTACTAGTTTTTCCAAATCCTTTAAAGGAAGATCTTCGGAAATCCTATCACCATCTTCAGCACCTAAATATAACCAAAGGGGATTCTTGCGAGCCTGAAGAGGCTGCACTCGAATCCGCTGGAAGTGTGCAATGATCTGCACACCCGACAGTTCCTCGCCTTCAGTGTTTTGCAGCTCCTGGATACGAGCAATTAGGGACTTGGTGGCCTCTATTTCTTCGGCTTTGGCTTCCGCGTCTCGGGATTTGCGCCTTTGAATGTCTTCTGACGAATCAAAAGGAGCAAGGCCATACTCTTGAGCGTCCGAGGATTCGTCCTTAACATAGAGCCACTTCTTGCGCCAGCCTTGGATGGAGTCGACGAATTTCAAATCAAAATAGCCGGCTTCTGGCCGTACACAGATGCAAACACTACCTACGTTGTAGATGGTGTTTTTCGAGTTATTGTGGCGGAGATACAAAATGCGTTTCCATAGGCCCTAGTGAGGGTGGATGCCCAGGAAGTATTCGCACAAAGTAATGAAGAAGGAGATGTGGAGGATAGAGTTGGGGGTCAGCTGATGGAGCTGAATCCCGTAAATAAAGAGAAGACCGCGGAGGAATTCATGGATAGGAAAGGAAAATCCGTGGATGAGGAAGTCAATGAAAGTTATCCGAAAACCTGCAGGAGGATGAGGAGTACTTTCATCCCCTGGCATTTGCATCACCTCCTTGTTGAACAGGCCCAGATTCTTGAGCATGCGGCGGTCCTGCAACGAGATCTTGGATCTCTCCCATCTGGAGATCTTCTCCTTCTCGACGCGTTCGCCGGTATCGGGAGCAACGTTCCTGGTGAGCTTGGTCCGTGGAGGCATGGTGATGAAGTGGCGGAGCAGAAGGGGGAAGAGGAAGATGGGCGCAGGTGGTGCTCAAGGAAGGAGAAAGGTAGAGTAATGGTAGGTGTGAATGGTTGTGCGGCGCATCGAAGGAGAAAACTGAGCCCAGGGGTAGGAATTTATAACCCGGAAGACGATGAAGCTCGACCATTGGATGAACGCGGGAAGATCCTGAACCCTACACGTGGTTGCGTGGTAAAAAGTTTTTACAATTTATTTTGGACGTGAGGAAGTTATCTCGTGCGTGCCGGGAATGTCGGGGACGTGCAAGCCCCACTTGCGCGACCTGGGGGATGAGCATAAACTTTGGACCCACAAAACAATGGTCAACCAAAAGTCGTGTCGTCCCGAGGTGGCCAAACATGGTTTTCGTCAGCATCGACGTCATGGTGGTAAAAATCTTCGAGTTTCTGAAACGATATATAGTCAGGAGTAAAGTTCGGGAACCTATGGCCAGCTGCAAGCACCTGTTCATATGATCGGGGGCTACTCTTATCATAAGTATTGAATATACTTCTAATAAGATGGCGTGATGATGATAAAAATATAGAGCTGGTTAAATAACAGAAGTTGAGCCTACAACCAAGCGCAAACACTCGGCTGTAGCCTCGGGGGTTACTCCAATCGGGAGTGCTAGTCGCACACCCGATGAAATATAGAAAGGAAAAAAGAAAGAGAGACAAATAACAAGACAATATAGAGCCGAAGCCAAAGAATTTTTACGTACATCTTCGAGTTACATATAACTCGTCATGTACTCCCATCGGGAGGTCAAGATATTATTTAACATGTCATCTCGAAGAAATGAAGAATTCCAACACCGCATAAAGGCACTCGACAATATATTCTCAGAGCGCGTCCGCCGCGATAAAAACTCTGAATGTCGTGAATCGAAAAAGAGTTCGCGAAGGTAAGACCCCAGGATCCGTCCTGTGTGGCGTGGCATCGCACATGAATGCGCTCTCCCAATTTATCTGAATCAACATATGTGAAGAAAATCCCGACAGACGCTTGGGTACTCGATAAAATAAGCTGGAATTCGAGTCACGATAAGTCCTGAAGCGGCACGTATTGAATTACGCCAGTATTCCGGGTTCGAGTCCGGGGACTTGAGCTTGAAGTATGTTTATGCGGGTTTGCCACGAGAGCAATTAACTGGTACATGATCCGTTAGATGAACCAGCCTCACTTACCATTATCCTAGTACAAAATAGACATTGAGTAAAAATTCACTATAACTCAAAAGTTTATTAAACAGATGTACGATGGAGATTTTAGTCGACTCTTCGATTCAAGCAAAATCTCAGGGGCTACTGACATAGGTATGCCTAACAGCCATGTCGAATAAGTATCCTGGGTCTATAGGAAAGTATGAAGCACATGGACTCGAAGCTTCGGAAGCCCAGAAGGTTGATGGCTTGTGTCAAAGTTAGAAAAATAGAGTTGTAATAGGAAACTTGTGTCAATATAGGAAAAGCCCAATGCGGCTCGACAGTTTGTAACTTGTACGACACGGAAAGCCTCGGCTTCGCCTCCTATATAAAGGGGAAGCCGAGGGAGAAAGAAGGGATCGAAATTATTGTAACCTTAGCCACCGTAATATTGAGTTGAGCACCTTTGTTCGGCTGAACCTTCGAGATCTACTTGCACTCTACTTCTTACGAAATCCTAAGTCTACAATATGTGGACATTGACGAGTTAATCCCTCGTCACGTGGTACAAAATATATTTTCCAAACATGCAGTATATCACGTGTTTTTTTAGCACACGGAGATTTGAGTCAAAGTAGTCTGTTACACCATTAAGAAGTAACTTTTTTTTTCAGTTTTGCCTCCATTTAGAAAGAAAGAAACAAAATCAAGAGAGAAATGAAAGAGAAGTTAAAAGGAAGAAAAATAAGCATGGGCCGGTGCACATAGGGTGGCCAAATGAGTAAAAATAGTAGGTTATTTTCTGGTATTGGGCCAAAAGAACATTAGATATTTGGATAAAAATCAAACCAAATGGTGGGCCACGGTCCAGGTTGACCAACCTGTAGCGCCGGCACTAACCTAATTAATGTATGAGCGTCTCTATGCTCACTAGAGAAAATTTGTTTGTATCCCGCATTTTATAATATTTATATTAATAGAAAACTATTTTGATGACGTTGGCTCATGTTTTTTCATCAAGTTAAGGGCTTTCCAGCTAGTTGATGTTGCTGCTACACTTTTGGCCAGAGAGTATATAGTACTTGCTGCTTGCTGAAATGAGTTAGTACTTGTACTAATCGTGTGTTGTGAGCACTACTGACTTGTCATAGATTCATGTTGAGTATGTTTTCATCGTACATCTTGGATACATATGTTTCCTCTAACTTTGCTTCACTATTACGACCGCGTGCTCACAGATTCTTTGTGTTTTGTTGGGCAATCCCGGTTTATGTTGACGTCAGATCGTCGTTTACGGGCATGCTGGGCATGGGTAGCCCTGCCTAGAAGGCCCGCGCTGGCCCAGCCTGAAATCCCATGCCTAGGTCTGAAATCTTTTTTCCTCTGTACGGAAATGTAAGACGGGGTAGTAGTACACTGTTTTAGCAGTTTTAAACGTTTTATAATCTGGTACGGAGGGAATAGCATATTTTCGGAGCAGTGATACCCATGGCATGCTGCTTTCTGCACCGTGCTGCATGCATACCCCGCTCTCTCCAACCGAGGGTGTGTTCGGTTCTGGATTAGAGCAAGTATAATAAGATTGACTCAGCAGACTATAAGAATTAAAATAGTGTTGTTTTGCTTAGGTGGATAAGAAAGAAGTGGAGAGAAAAGAGAGATGGGCTCTCATGCAAGAGCTAGCTATTGCACGTGCTCTTAGGCACTTTGTGAGTATGTGTGGTGAACCTTTTATACATAAAGTTATCAATCCAACACTCATTCTCGTGTTTGGTTGGGTAGAAGGAAATTAGTTCCTCGGAATGGAATATACCACATAGATGCGGAATGCACTCGTCCGGCCGATTTGGCAGAATGTGGAGGAACAAGACACTAACCACCTAGCAGATGAAAAGAAAAAAGAAAAAAAATCACGTTAACCACCTAGTACGGCCAGCACGCGTGGTAGCGCACGCCCGCGACAGCGGCCAAGCACGCGCGGCGGCGAGCACAACCAGCACGCGCGGCAGCGGCCCAACACGGCCACCGACGGAGGTGCACGCCCGCGACGGCGGCTCGGCACGGCTAGTGGTGTCGGCCCAGCACGCGCGGTAGCGCACGCCGGCGACAGCGGCCAAGCACGCGCGGCGGCGAGGACAGCCAGCACGCGCGGCAGCGGCCCAACACGGCCACCGACGGAGGTGCACGCCCGTGACGTCGGCTCGGCACGGCTAGCGGTGTCGGCCCGGCCACGCGCGGTGGCGCACACCCGCGGCGGCGGCCGGCATGGCCGGCGGCATCGGCCAAGCACGCCGCGCCGGCGGCCCGGCCACGCGCGGCGGCGGCGCACGCCGTGGCGGCGGCCGGCCACGGCTAGCGGCATCGGCCGAACACGCCCGCGACGGCGGCCTAGCACGCACGGCGGCGCACGCTCGCGGCGGTGGCCAACACGGCCAGCGGCATTGGCTAAGCACGCCCGCGTCGGCGGCCAGCACGGCCAGCAGCATCGGCTAAACCTGCCCGCGACGGCGGCCCAGCACGAGCGGCGGCGCCACACGCCCACATGCAACGATTTTAATTTTAATTTTGATTTAGATAAAAAAAATCATGTTTAGACCCATGTAGATTTTAATTTGGACAAAAAATCATGTTTAACATGTTCTGTTCCACGGTGCGATTCTAGAACCGAACATAAAACAGAACCATTCCATTCCTCGACTTTTTCTGAATCGAACACGGGTTCGGAGCTATTCCATAACATCGGAATGGAACTATTCCATTCCGTTTCTTCTGATTCTAGAACCGAACACACCCCGAGTGTCTGTTGATATTTATGCGTCGATAGATCAATGTGTACGGCTGGCAAAGCCATCTCATACAACCACTGCGCACAAGTTGGCACGGCGCCGGAGTATGGTTGGCCACTTGGCCGTGCCCGTCGACGGTCGACGAGACTCTGACCGACATGGCATGGAGCTGCCAGCTGGTCGCGCGGACGCCATCATCATCCTGTCGCTTGGAATATCTGTTTGATTCTGACGAAGATCTGTGTCTGCCTCCTTTGACGTGTGAAGGATCGCGCACGCTGCAAGTTGGCGTGATATTTGTTCCACGAGGGTGCACACCAAGAGCAAGTGGGCGAGCCATGCATACCTAGTCTTGCGGAGGTGACAGCTATTCGTAGAAATCCTGCTCCCCCTCGGCTCCTTCATCCGACTCGCCGCATGCTTCCTTCCTGCTTGCCTTGCGGATGATGAACCACAAGTCCACGTTCTGGAACAACGCATACTGCATGTCTGCATATTACACGGATTTTTACTACCCCCTCCATCCATAGCTGAGGATGTTTTATTAAAAAAATCGGATATATCTATATGCAAAAAAAATGTCTAGATACAATTAAATTTAAGCGAAATTGCGATATCCTTTTATAGACAGAGGTAGTAGCATTTTGCAGTCTCCTTTTTTCTCTAAACTTTTCACTTGCTTCATATTTCTCTTCCCAATTTTACTTGGCTCGCTAGACCCACTAAACTATTAATAAAGGTCCATTTAATCCCTTAATCCGGGATTTTGACCCGATCTTTTGAACCTGCCATTTCTAGATGCACGACCTAATTTAAGAGCCAAGCGCATCTTCAGTCGTGTTCCCCCTCCCCCCAGTTTGACACCACGAGACATAGGGCACACCAACGTCGCTCTGGATGGAAGGGACAGGGATTCAGTGACATTAAAACAGCATGGCACGCTATGCCGTGACCTCCCATCCACCCTACACTTTTCATCTAACGGCTGCAATCAAGCGATCAATTTTTTTTGCTAAATTTGTTTTTTTTGCTGCGCCTAAATACAAAGTATTTTTG
The DNA here is from genome assembly GCF_022539505.1 of Lolium rigidum. Taxonomy (NCBI): domain Eukaryota; kingdom Viridiplantae; phylum Streptophyta; class Magnoliopsida; order Poales; family Poaceae; genus Lolium; species Lolium rigidum. The sequence continues at coordinate 96,993,904 of NC_061514.1, read as the reverse complement.
ATTGAAACTTTCCGTACTTACAACATGATTCGTTGGTAACATGTACATTTTTTGTTTTAATTTTTTGATGATTTTCAAAAAAAAATTGAAAACAAAAAATTGTTCCCGCATGCAGAAATTTGAATTTTTTGTTGATTTTCTCACCATGCATGCAGAAATTTGTGACATAAATACTCATCACCATCTTCAGAATGATCTCATAGATCATATGTCGAGATTTGAAGTACCAATTGTGCCCGCGGCTCGATCAAGTTGAACTTTGAATTATTTGATTTCTTGTAAGTTTTATTTCCATTTACAAATAATATTGTAAAACAGATGCCCTAAGACGGATGGTGACAAAACAATGTCCATCTTCATGTTACTACGATGCTACCACTACTTGCCACCATTAATAAGCACATCTCTCTCAGCTTTTGCAGGTTTGAGAGCGTCCTCGCAAAAAAAAAAAAAAAAAAAAAAGAGGCTTGGCGTCGTGGAGCACAAAAATTCGCGTACCACACGCGACGACCTTTCTCCGTCGCTCTGTTGCTCTTCTGTTACAACACTCCAAAGCAAAAGATCTTGGGTGGTACGGCCTCGATACCCGTCTGTCTTTCTTTCCCCTGCCGCACACGCTAGCTGCCGCGCTGCATCGTACTGCTGCTGCCATCCACTTGTCAATTCTTACTTGTGTCTGAGAACGCTTTTTACGGATCTCGCAATCCCTCTCGAAATCGACGCAGATCCGGGATTCGGCGCAGAAAGGCTACCTCCTACGTACCGTGGTGGAAAAGTCTGGGATTCGGCGTCGCTTTCGCGCGGAGGAGGGTTTTATCGTCTCTCGTCGTCTAGTGTGTGAAATGCGCTACGTGTTGCTCCTAGCTTGGTCTTGCACGATGATCGCCGATATTTAACCCTAGATTTTTATTTTTACTTTTTATTACCCTAAACTAGGTAGAATCATGGCTTAGGGCATCTCCAACCGTTTGCGTCCGATGCGTCTGGAACACGCTCCGACGGGACGACGCATAATGACCGGGCCGTCCGTAGTGACGCAAACCCGGCGAATACTTACGTCTGGGATGCGTCACGGCGGACGCTAGACGAACACCCCAAGCGACCGCTTGCTTTTTCACCGGCCCCGCATGGCAGCGAGCCTGTATCGTGGGCATCGCTTCCGCGGTCAGCGCTTCCGCGTCTGCGTCGCAGCCTTCGCCATCAATGTCGCGGCTGCTTTTTCTGCGCGGGCACTCGCCGGCGGTGGCCGGGCTTCCGCGCCGCCTTCAATGGCATCATTTCCCGCGCGCGTCTGGCTATAAAAGTCGACCAACATCGTTCCTGCCATCGCCCACACCTCCGCTCCCACCACCGCCGCCGCAGCACCATGGGGAACAAGAAGAACGACTTCGAGGCGTCCGACAGCAGCACCAAGAAGGCGGAGCGGCCGCACAGGGTACTGCTGCCCGTCAGCGTGGCGCGGCTGATGCACGCAAACTGGACGCCGTGCGACAGCTGGAGGGACGTGCACATGCCTGGCGGCTAGCGGCTGAGCTACCTCCGGGTGCCCGTCCTGCCCGTGCCTACGCGCGAGCCATATACGAGCGCCGAGATCCGACGCAGGCGGCGGTACCTGCCGCCGGACCTCCGCGCCGTTCCCGCCTACGCCATCGACTCCGACACCTGGCGCACCTTTCGCGAGACCGAGAAGGATCCGAGGATGAGGGCGGGCTTCCTCGGCGACAGGGACTTCCCCTTTGACCGTCCACCGGCGCCTCGTCGTTGAACACGGCAAGCGTCAGCGCCTGCACAGGACGACGGCGACGACGACGATGACCACGGGGACGACGACGAGGACTACAATGAGGCGCTGGCCTACCACAACGAGGAGGCCAAGGACGACAGCGACGACTACGTCGCGTGCATTTTCCAGGAATGGTAGTTGGGGGTGGAGGGCCAGAAGTTCGAGTACCCGGACAACATGACGAACGACGAGATCCCGAGGCTTGGCGTCCTCGTCTCGGAGGTGGACCGATCGGTGCAGCCGCTGCTGCCCCGGTACGCCACCGGCATCACGCCGCCAGGCCTCACGGAGGAAGAGGCCCTACGACTGGAGCTCCAGGACTCAGCCATGCAACCGGTGCAACCGCTGCCTCCACCTCCGCCGTACAACCCGTGGGGTCTCCACCTCCACCACCGGCGCGGGCTACTCAACCTCCTCCGCCGGAGTGAGCTACTCCACCTCCACCACCGGCCTGGGCTGTTCCACCTCACGCACCACCATCGGCCTGGGCTGCTCCACCTCCACCACCGTCGGCGGCACCGGCGTATGTTCCGCCGCTTCCCAACTAGTCGTGGGTGGTACCGGAGCTCGTCGTGATCGACAGCGACGACGAGAACCAGTAGGCGCATGCGTTTTAGGGTTTTTATTTTTCTTTCTTTTACTATGTAAATTATGTTTTCATGTTAAAAAAGGGCAAAATCAAAAATAGATGCATCGTTCTGCTGGAGCCACCCCTCGACGCAAACGGACGCGTATTTCAACCATTTAAGCCGACGCAAATAGGCGCGCACGGATATTTTCGGTGTCCGAAATGCGTCGCCCCGTTGAAGATGCCCTTACAACGAGAGGAGATATTTTCTTTCTTTCTTCGAGCTGGTGACTACCATGGTTCTACTTGGGGATGGAATTATGGTTGTGCACCGAACCCGATGGAGATTTCATTTTGTTATGTATTGTACGGTGAAAATATAATTCGCTAGATGGATGCCAATGTTGAGTTTTAGATGATGTGCTTCATACTTCTTACATATTAATCTAGTAAAAAGGGGAAACTCAATTAAAAATTCTTTCTAGTCGAAGTTGAGCTTTAGTGCCCAAAACTCTCGATGAATCAAGGGAATTTTAACAGAAATGATGGTTCTTAACAGGTTCACACCTGTTTTGAAAAGGTTTGTGGCATGTACAACAAGAGTGAGCTCATTCTTTAGGCTTAGAGGAGGATGAGATCCTTTTGTTGACGATTTGGGTTGTACCGTTGGTACCTTTCCCATTATGTACCTAGGTTCATTCATCGGGGATGGAATTACGGTTGTGCACTGACCGGAAGGAGATTTCGTTTTGTATTCTGTATAGTACGGTGAAAGTATAAATCGTTTGATGGATTCCTTCCACCAATGCCAGCATTGAAGTCTAGACGACACGCTCTTCATAATTTACAAAAAGGTGAACCTTGGCTGGAAGTTTTTTCCAGTCAAAGTGGAGTTTTAGAGCAAAAACAAATCCTCAATGAATCAAGGGAACTTTAACAGAAAGACGGCTCTTCTTGCCACCAATCTCAAACGTACATGTTTTGAACAAGTTTCTAGCATGAGGATTAATTATAGTAAGAGTGAGCTTATTCCTTTAGGCATAGAGGAGTGGCAGGTTCCTATTTTGTTGACATTTTTGGTTGTACTGTTGGTACTTTTCCCAATAAATACCTAGGCATTTCTTTACATTATGATAAATTGAGAAGGGAAGATTTGCAACCTCTCATTGATAAGATCCACAAAAGGATTGCAGGCTAGAGAGGAAAGATTTTGTCATATGCTGATAGAATTACCCTGATCAAAGCCTCTCTTGCCAGAATTACCCTGAGCTACTTTAGATGCTAAGTATAGAGTGCACATAGCCCAAACATTTTTTGGCATGTATTGCCATCTCTTCAATGGTAGTTTGAGAACACGGGAGGGGGGTACTCCACTTTTATGTTTACTGTAGTGGGAGATCTTTACGGTGGTGTGGAAAGAGGTGGGGCGGCCTCTTTGTGATCCTGCTCACATTCCGATCTTGTTTCCCATTTTTCGGTGTAGACTAAGAGGGCCGAGATGACCATAGGGGATGATCGTTGTGTTCTGTGCCGCTTGGGGCACAACTTTCAAGAAGTTTATGCCCACTTCTCGTCCGTGCACCTGCTAGCGAGGTTGATGAAGTGCTTGTCCTTGAGGGGTGCCCCCCGCCAGGATCCGCTTGTTGGTAACACGTAGGTCACCCGATGTATGCTTCTTGCGGCCGGATGTGCAGCCCGTTAGTCGGCTATCGGACATGGCTCTGCTCCCTCCGGTCGTCCTGACCGCTGGCCTCGTCTCTAGACAGTTGAGGTGGCGAGTCATCACGGTATCCAGGTTGAGGTAGGGCGGAGGATTCACCCTCTTTTTTCTTCATTGGTGGGATCAAACTGCATGGCAGGACCAGTATGGCCCTACTATACGACGCCTATCATGGGCAGCTCCTTGAATGGAGTCTCTATGACTACGTTGGCCGGTACTAGTGACGGGCGGGAGTCCCACTCAGGCTCCAACGACCTTTTTTTTAGCATCAAAGCTTGATGTTGGATTGTTGCGGAGGTATCCCTTAGCACATGTCACCTCCTTCATGAGTTTGGGGAAGCCCTTGGGTGCAATGGGCACTTTCGGCGTCGAGGCTCTTCCTGGCGGAAACGCCCACCCACGGATCTGGATCCCAAGGTAAACTGCAAGCTGCCAAAGCGGAGAAACCACCGGGGTCGGCCTAAGAGTTCTTGTGAGTGGAATGAAGTTTTCCTCGACAACATTCCCGTCGCCGGTGGTGAAGGGGAAATATGAACCCATCCAGATCCTTGAAGTTGACGCACCAATCTTCTACATGGCGTGCCAATCACCAAGGTTTCCAATCCTGGTAGTAGCTAGATTTATACATTGACGGGGTTTGTGGCAGCAATCTAATGGGCTAAAAACTTTGACACACACACACACACACTATGTGTATAGGTCTAGGCCTCGGGGAGTTCACGTAAAAATCCATACATCCTAGTCAAGATTTATATTATGGTGTGGCGAGCTACTCGATGTGTGATTTGAGTGATGTCCGGCTAGATCGATTAGGCCACCCCGCTATATTTCTCACTTGCTGGGTCGAATCTGCCGATGGTGGGTGGACTATAATTATGATGGAACGGTCTCTAAGAGCGACTAGTGAGCCGGGAGACAAGCCTCTCTGGGTCACCTAGGAACTACAAATGTATTCCAGCCTCACCTTATGTAAGCTATGGCTATCTCTATGAGTGTGTTGTGTTGTGTTGCAAAAGATGATCATCCTCATCCTCTCTTGTGGGAGACGTTAGCTTTTATAGCCATGGTGACCACCTATGCGACCACTGCCTATTTGTGGCCACCGTCTTTAGAAAGGCGGTCTTGAAGCCCCCCATTACTCTGTTGGGGCAGGTGCAGTGTTATGACCACGAGGGGTGGCATGGTCGCATGTGTTGGGATTTAGATGCACAAATGAAAGTACATGGAGCCCCGATGTGTGGTTTTGATAATTGATGAAAATCTCTATAGACTAATGTTTGCTTTGGGCCTTACTTTTAGGATTTGTCCATAGCCATTTCTTGAACAATATGTTGGCTTCAAGGTTAAAAGAATAAGAAATTGAAGAAGATAAGTGTTGACCAAGGGTTATTTAAGGAGTGACCCAAAGATTGATCATGAGAGAAGTTGAGCCTGTGTAAAGTATGTCTTGAAAAAAAGATTGAGTGAGCTCTCATGTCTATCCTCAAGACATCAACATGATGAAGAAATAAGAAAGGAAGTGCAAGTTCAATATGAGCTATCTAGAAGAGATCATATGCTTGAAACTTGCCTTCCATTTGGTTCTCATGGATATATGAATATATGGCGATGAAGAGGCTCTCCCATAGTGGATTATGGGGGAGAAACCCACATTTTTACCGGTCTCGTGGTGCTAGTTGGGAGACCGATTTATAAGATGGTTATCGTACTTTTTAGAGGGATCTCAAATGAGTAACTTGATCGCATCGTTCAGACAGAGCTCAAACTTCGCATTATTGCCATCATCTTTCTTGGTTGTTAGTTGGGTCTTATCCACGTGGTGATTTAGAGCTTGCGGTTATTTCCATAACAAGCTCTAGTTCATCGAAAAAGGATTCTGTATGAAGAACTTGTTGTGTTCTCGATATTGCAGTTTTTACCGGTTTTCGTTAGAGGAGGTTCTCACCTATAAATTCGTAAAAAAAACTACCCTACTTGTTCTTAGGATTGGTTTCATCTTATTCAGAGTTCAGGTCCGAAAGTTATTTCTGTCTTGGTCTGAATTGTTTCAACAATTTTTCGCAGGCCAGTAGTACCGTTGTGTCCACCGTTAGTACCGTTGTGTCCACGAAGAGTAATGTTGTCTCCACGGAGGCGGTAATACCAGTGCCCAGACATCCGATACACAGACACTAGAATCGCTATTGCGGTACTACCGATGCTCCTCTAGGAGCAGTAATACCACCCACGATATCGCTGTGGTTTCGCTTGGGAGTTACCTTTTCGAGAACTCAGACCAATACCCGACACCTGGCGTGGAAGCACCGCTAAGACACGTTTTACGTGGATCGCGGTAGTACCGTCCATATGACCCCTCAAGTACCATTCATTTAATTAGTTCCATGCCATCGGTAGTACCGTGCTAGGTACTGCTCAGGTATCGCTCGCGATGCCGTGTTTGCAGAATAGGCACCGGTACCCAAACTAGTAGTACCAATCCCTACTATGCGGATATTGTCTGGGGCTAACGATAACATCAGGAGCAATACTACCACTCGCTTGGGAGGTAGTACCGGTCGTGCATGAATCAGCACATAATGGTTAGTTTTCAGGGAACCTATTTAAGAGGCCCTTCTTCCCCAATGGTTCCCCAACCTTTTAGCAAGTCTTTAGAATGTTTTTCCTCTTCCATTGTTGAGCTCTTAAACTTGTGTATCTCTCAATCCCTCCAATGATTCTTGCATCTTCTTGAGGGAAAAGACATGGAAGATCTAGATCTACAATCCTACCATTAAAATCCCCTCTTTATGAGGGAATATTTAGATCTGGATCTTGGAGGAATTTGGTGTTCTCCTTCTTTGTTCTTCCTCTCTTATTCTCCAACAAATTTTGTAGTTCTGGTGGAAGTTGGGAGTGGAGGACTTGACATTGTATTTGGTGCATCTGTTTGAGTTCTCTACGGTAATATGTGGAAGTGAGAGTTCGTGAGTTGATCTCTTCGGGTTCTTGTACCCGGAGCTTTTTCCACTTAGGTCCTTGGACCCTAGACGGCTTGGTGATCTTAGTGGTGTTCTTGAGACCTCTAATTAAGTTGTGTAGATTGCCCCAAGATTGTACGGGTTTCGTGACCACCCTCAAGGTTCCATAGTAGATCGAGGGATTCCCTTTCGGTGGGAAGGCTCGAGGATAATACGATGAGCCATCGTGGCGTTTGGGGAGTATTTTTGCCTCACACCGCTGCAACGAAAATTAACATCTACAACGGTGTGAACTTTGGCGTACATCATTGTCTCCGCACCCCCTCAGTTATTCCTATACCCTAGCTCTTTACTTTGTGTAGCATTTGTGCTTGAAGTTATATCTTTTGCTATCACATAGTTGATGGTCCTGTGATGGCGTGTATTTCACACGTTCGTTGGGCAACCCCAAGAGGAAGGTATGATGCGCACAGCAGCAAGTTTTCCCTCAGAAAGAAACCAAGGTTTATCGAACCAGGAGGAGCCAAGAAGCACGTTGAAGGTTGATGGCGGCGGGATGTAGTGCGGCGCAACACCGGAGATTCCGGCGCCAACGTGGAACCTGCACAACACAACCAAAGTACTTTGCCCCAACGAAACAGTGAGGTTGTCAATCTCACCGGCTTGCTGTAACAAAGGATTAACCGTATTGTGTGGAAGATGATTGTTTGCGAGAGAAAACAGTAAAAACAAGTATTGCGATAGATTGTATTTCGAGTAAAGAGAATTGGACCGGGGTCCACGAGTTCACTAGAGGTGTCTCTCCCATAAGACGAACAGCATGTTGGGTGAACAAATTACGGTTGGGCAATTGACAAATAAAGAGAGCATGACCATGCACATACATATCATGATGAGTATAGTGAGATTTAATTGGGCATTACGACAAAGTACATAGACCGCCATCCAAGCTGCATCTATGCCTAAAAAGTCCACCTTCGGAGTTATCATCCGAACCCCTCCGATATTAAGTTGCAAAGCAACGAGACAATTGCATTAAGTATGGTGCGTAATGTAATCAACAACTACATCCTTAGACATAGCATCAATGTTTTATCCCTAGTGGCAACAGACACAACACAACCTTAGAACTTTCGTCACTCGTCCCGGTGTCAATGCGGGCATGAACCCACTATCGAGCATAAGTACTCCCTCTTGGAGTTAAAAGTAAAAACTTGGCCAGAGCCTCTACTAGAAACGGAGAGCATGCAAGATCATAAACAACACATAAGCATAACTTTGATAATCAACATAACAAGTATTCTCTATTCATCGGATCCCAACAAACGCAACATATAGAATTACATATAGATGATCTTGATCATGATAGGCAGCTCACAAGATCCGACAATGATAGCACAATGGGGAGAAGACAACCATCTAGCTACTGCTATGGACCCATAGTCCAGGGGTAGACTACTCACTCATCACTCCGGAGGCGACCATGGCGGTGTAGAGTCCTCCGGGAGATGATTCCCCTCTCCGGCGGGGTGCCGGAGGCGATCTCCAAGATCCCCCGAGATGGGATCGGCGGCGACGGCGTCTCGGTAATGTTTTCCGTATCGTGGCTCTCGGATGCGGGGGTTTCGTCACGGAGGCTTTAAATAGGCGGAAGGGCAAGTCGAGAGGCGGCACGGGGGCCCACACCATAGGCCGGCGCGGCCGGGGGTGGGGCCGCGCCGCCCTAGGGTTTGGCCACCCCGTGGCCCCTCTTCGTCTCGTCTTCGGTCTTCCGGAAGCTTCGTGAGAAAATAGGCCTCCGGGCTTTTATTTCGTCCAATTCCGAGAATATTTCTTTACTAGGATTTACGAAACCAAAAACAGCAGAAAACGACAAGCGGCACTTCGAGCATCTTGTTAATAGGTTAGTTCCGGAAAATGCACGAATATGACATAAAGTGTGCATAAAACATGTAGATAACATCAATAATGTGGCATGGAACACAAGAAATTATCGATACGTTGGAGACGTATCAGCATCCCCAAGCTTAGTTCGCTCGTCCCGAGCGAGGTAAAACGATAACAAAGATAATTTCCGGAGTGACATGCCATCATAAACTTGATCATACTATTTGTAAAGCATATGTAGAGAATGCAGCGATCAAAACAATGGTGATGACATGAGAAAACAAGTGAATCATAAAGCAAAGACTTTTCATGAATAGCACTTCAAGACAAGCATCAATAAGTCTTGCATAAGAGTTAACTCATAAAGCAATAATTCAAAGTAAAGATATTGAAGCAACACAAAAGAAGATTAAGTTTCAGCGGTTGCTTTCAACTTGTAACATATATATCTCATGGATATTGTCAACATAGAGTAATATAATAAGTGCAATAAGCAAGTATGTAGGAATCAATGCACGAGTTCACACAAGTGTTTGCTTCTTGAGGTGGAGAGAAATAGGTGAACTGACTCAACATTGAAAGTAAAAGAATGGTCCTCATAGAGGAAAAGCATCGATTGCTATATTTGTGCTAGAGCTTTGATTTTGAAAACATGAAACAATTTTGTCAACGGTAGTAATAAAGCATATGCATCATGTAAATTATATCTTATAAGTTGCAAGCCTCATGCATAGTGTACCAATAGTGCTCGCACCTTGTCCTAATTAGCTTGGACTACCGGATTATCACCGCAATACATATGCTTTAACCAAGTTTCACAAAGGGGTACCTCTATGCCGCTCGTACAAAGGTCTAAGGAGAAAGCTCGCATTTGGATTTCTCGCTTTTGATTATTCTCAACTTAGACATCCATACCGGGACAACATAGACAACATATAATGGACTCCTCTTTTAATGCTTTAAGCATTTGACAACAATTAATTCTTTTCTCATTAGAGATTTGAGGATATTTGTCCAAAACTGAAACTTCCACCATGAATCATGGCTTTAGTTAGCGGCCCAATGTTCTTCTCTCACAATATGCATGCTCAAACCATTCAACTCGGTGTAGATCGCCCTTACTTCAGACAAGACGAACATGCATAGCAACTCACATGAAATTCAACAATGAGTTGATGGCGTTCCCCAGTAAACATGGTTATCGCACAACAAGCAACTTAATAAGAGATAAAGTGCATAATTACATATTTAATACTACAATAGTTTCTAAGCTATTTGTCCCATGAGCTATATATTGCAAAGGTGAATGATGGAATTTTAAAGGTAGCACTCAAGCAATTTACTTTGGAATGGCGGGAAAATACCATGTAGTATAGGTAGGTATGGTGGACACAAATGGCATAGTGGTTGGCTCAAGTATTTTGGATGCATGAGAAGTATTCCCTCTCGATACAAGGTTTAGGCTAGCAAGGCTATTTGAAACAAACACAAGGATGAACGGTACAGCAAAACTCACATAAAAGACATATTGTAAACATTATAAGGCTCTACACCGTCTTCCTTGTTGTTCAAACTCAAAACTAGAAATTATCTAGACCTTAGAGAAACCAAATATGCAAACCAAATTTTAGCATGCTCTATGTATTTCTTCATTAATGGGTGCAAAGCATATGATGCAAGAGCTTAAACATGAGCACAACAATTGCCAAGTATCACATTACCCAAAACATTTATAGCAATTACTACATGTATCATTTTCCAATTCCAACCATATAACAATTTAACGAAGGAGAAACTTCGCCATGAATACTATGAGTAGAAACCAAGGACATATTTGTCCATATGCTACAGCGGAGTGTGTATCTCTCCCATAAAGTGAATGCTAGGATCCATTTTATTCAAACAAAACAAAAACAAAAACAAACCGACGCTCCAAGAAAAAGCACATAAGATGTGGCCAAATAAAAATGTAGTTTCAGGGGAGGAACTCGATAATTTTTTGATGAAGAAGGGGATGCCTTGGGCATCCCCAAGCTTAGACGCTTGAGTCTTCTTGATATATGCAGGGGTGAACCACCGGTGCATCCCCAAGCTTAGAGCTTTCACTCTCCTTGATCATGTTGCATCATACTCCTCTCTTGATCCTTGAAAACTTCCTCCACACCAAACTCGAAACAACTCATTAGAGGGTTAGTGCACAATATAAATTGACATATTCAGAGGTGACACAATCATTCTTAACACTTCTGGACATTGCATAATGCTACTGGACATTAGTGGATCAAAGAAATTCATCCAACATAGCGAAAGAGGCAATGCGAAATAAAAGGCAGAATCTGTCAAAACAGAACAGTTCGTATTGACGAATTTTAAAATGGCACCAGACTTGCTCAAATGAAAATGCTCAAATTGAATGAAAGTTGCGTACATATCTGAGGATCATGCACGTAAATTGGCATAATTTTCTGAGCTTCCTGCAGGGCAGTGGGCTCAGATTCGTGACAGCAAAGAAATCTGGAACTGCGCAGTAATCCAAATCTAGTACTTACTTTTCTATCAACGGCTTAACTTGGCACAACAAAACTCAAAACTAAGATAAGGAGAGGTTGCTACAGTAGTAAACAACTTCCAAGACACAAAATAAAAACAAAGTACTGTAGGTAAAAACATGGGTTGTCTCCCAAGAAGTTCTTTCTTTTTAGCCATTAAGATGGGCTCAGCAGTTTTAATGATGCACTCGCAAGAAATAGTATTCGAAACAAAAGAGAGCATCAAGAGGCAAATTCAAAACAAATTTAAGTCTAACATGCTTCCTATGCATAGGAATCTTGTAAATAAACAAGTTCATGAGGAACAAAGTAACAAGCATAGGAAGATAGAACAAGTGTAGCTTCAAAAATTTCAGCACATAGAGAGGCATTTTAGTAACATGAAAATTTCTACAACCATATTTTCCTCTCTCATAATAACTTTCAGTAGCATCATGAGCAAACTCAACAATATAACTATCACATAAAGCATTCTTATCATGAGTCTCATGCATAAAATTATTACTCTCCACATAAGCATAATCAATTTTATTAGTTGTAGTGGGAGCAAATTCAACAAAGTAGCTATCATTATTATTCTCATCAAGTGTAGGAGGCATAGTATAATCATAAAAGAAAATTTTCTCCTCAATGCTTGGGGGACTAAAAAGATCATGCTCATCAGAGCCAGCTTCCCCAAGCTTAGAATTTTCCATAGCATTAGCAACAATGGTGTTCAAAGCATCCATAGTAATAACATTCCCATTAGCATGCATATAAAGTTCCATGGGTTTTTTAATTCTCTCTTCAAACACATCATGTCCTAATTCAAGATAAAGTTCATAAAGATCTCTCATATTTTTGTTGTTTTCCATTATGCTTAACTAGTGAAATAAAAACATGCATGATATTAAGTAAAGTAAAGCAAGTAACTAATTTTTTTGTATTTTGATTTAGTGCAGCAAACAAAGTAGTAAATAAAGTAAGCAAGACAAAAACAAAGTAAAGAGATTGGGATGTGGAGACTCCCCTTGCAGCGTGTCTTGATCTCCCCGGCAACGGCGCCAGAAAAAGAGCTTGATGGCGTGTATTTCACACGTTCGTTGGGCAACCCCAAGAGGAAGGTATGATGCGCACAGCAGCAAGTTTTCCCTCAGAAAGAAACCAAGGTTTATCGAACCAGGAGGAGCCAAGAAGCACGTTGAAGGTTGATGGCGGCGGGATGTAGTGCGGCGCAACACCGGAGATTCCGGCGCCAACGTGGAACCTGCACAACACAACCAAAGTACTTTGCCCCAACGAAACAGGTGAGGTTGTCAATCTCACCGGCTTGCTGTAACAAAGGATTAACCGTATTGTGTGGAAGATGATTGTTTGCAGAGAAAACAGTAAAAACAAGTATTGCGAGTAGATTGTATTTCGAGTAAAGAGAATTGGACCGGGGTCCACAGTTCACTAGAGGTGTCTCTCCCATAAGACGAACAGCATGTTGGGTGAACAAATTACAGTTGGGCAATTGACAAATAAAGAGAGCATGACCATGCACATACATATCATGATGAGTATAGTGAGATTTAATTGGGCATTACGACAAAGTACATAGACCGCCATCCAACTCGCATCTATGCCTAAAAAGTCCACCTTCGGGTTATCATCCGAACCCCTCCAGTATTAAGTTGCAAAGCAACAGACAATTGCATTAAGTATGGTGCGTAATGTAATCAACAACTACATCCTTAGACATAGCATCAATGTTTTATCCCTAGTGGCAACAGCACAACACAACCTTAGAACTTTCTGTCACTGTCCCAGGTGTCAATGCAGGCATGAACCCACTATCGAGCATAAGTACTCCCTCTTGGAGTTAAAAGTAAAAAACTTGGCCAGAGCCTCTACTAGAAACGGAGAGCATGCAAGATCATAAACAACACATAAGCATAACTTTGATAATCAACATAACAAGTATTCTCTATTCATCGGATCCCAACAAACGCAACATATAGAATTACATATAGATGATCTTGATCATGATAGGCAGCTCACAAGATCCGACAATGATAGCACAATGGGGAGAAGACAACCATCTAGCTACTGCTATGGACCCATAGTCCAGGGGTAGACTACTCACTCATCACTCCGGAGGCGACCATGGCGGTGTAGAGTCCTCCGGGAGATGATTCCCCTCTCCGGCAGGGTGCCGGAGGCGATCTCCAGGATCCCCGAGATGGGATCGGCGGCGACGGCGTCTCGGTAATGTTTTCCGTATCGTGGCTCTCGATGCGGGGGTTTCGTCACGGAGGCTTTAAATAGGCGGAAGGGCAAGTCGAGAGGCGGCACGGGGGCCCACACCATAGGCCGGCGCGGCCGGGGTGGGGCCGCGCCGCCCTAGGGTTTGGCCACCCCGTGGCCCCTCTTCGTCTCGTCTTCGGTCTTCCGGAAGCTTCGTGAGAAAATAGGCCTCTCGGGCTTTTATTTCGTCCAATTCCGAGAATATTTCTTTACTAGGATTTCTGAAACCAAAAACAGCGAAAACAGACAATCGACACTTCGGCATCTTGTTAATAGGTTAGTTCCGAGAAAATGCACGAATATGACATAAAGTGTGCATAAAACATGTAGATAACATCAATAATGTGGCATGGAACACAAGAAATTATCGATACGTTGGAGACGTATCAGCATCCCCAAGCTTAGTTCCGCTCGTCCCGAGCAGGTAAAACGATAACAAAGATAATTTCTGGAGTGACATGCCATCATAAACTTGATCATACTATTTGTAAAGCATATGTAGAGAATGCAGCGATCAAAACAATGGTGATGACATGAGAAAACAAGTGAATCATAAAGCAAAGACTTTTCATGAATAGCACTTCAAGACAAGCATCAATAAGTCTTGCATAAGAGTTAACTCATAAAGCAATAATTCAAAGTAAAGATATTGAAGCAACACAAAAGAAGATTAAGTTTCAGCGGTTGCTTTCAACTTGTAACATATATATCTCATGGATATTGTCAACATAGAGTAATATAATAAGTGCAATAAGCAAGTATGTAGGAATCAATGCACAGTTCACACAAGTGTTTGCTTCTTGAGGTGGAGAGAAATAGGTGAACTGACTCAACATTGAAAGTAAAAGAATGGTCCTCATAGAGGAAAAGCATCGATTGCTATATTTGTGCTAGAGCTTTGATTTTGAAAACATGAAACAATTTTGTCAACGGTAGTAATAAAGCATATGCATCATGTAAATTATATCTTATAAGTTGCAAGCCTCATGCATAGTGTACCAATAGTGCTCGCACCTTGTCCTAATTAGCTTGGACTACCTGGATTATCACCGCAATACATATGCTTTAACCAAGTTTCACAAAGGGGTACCTCTATGCCGCCTGTACAAAGGTCTAAGGAGAAAGCTCGCATTTGGATTTCTCGCTTTTGATTATTCTCAACTTAGACATCCATACCGGGACAACATAGACAACATATAATGGACTCCTCTTTTAATGCTTTAAGCATTTGACAACAATTAATTCTTTTCTCATTAGAGATTTGAGGATATTTGTCCAAAACTGAAACTTCCACCATGAATCATGGCTTTAGTTAGCGGCCCAATGTTCTTCTCTCACAATATGCATGCTCAAACCATTCAACTCGGTGTAGATCGCCCTTACTTCGGACAAGACGAACATGCATAGCAACTCACATGAAATTCAACAATGAGTTGATGGCGTTCCCCAGTAAACATGGTTATCGCACAACAAGCAACTTAATAAGAGATAAAGTGCATAATTACATATTTAATACTACAATAGTTTCTAAGCTATTTGTCCCATGAGCTATATATTGCAAAGGTGAATGATGGAATTTTAAAGGTAGCACTCAAGCAATTTACTTTGGAATGGCGGGAAAATACCATGTAGTATAGGTAGGTATGGTGGACACAAATGGCATAGTGGTTGGCTCAAGTATTTTGGATGCATGAGAAGTATTCCCTCTCGATACAAGGTTTAGGCTAGCAAGGCTATTTGAAACAAACACAAGGATGAACGGTACAGCAAAACTCACATAAAAGACATATTGTAAACATTATAAGGCTCTACACCGTCTTCCTTGTTGTTCAAACTCAAAACTAGAAATTATCTAGACCTTAGAGAAACCAAATATGCAAACCAAATTTTAGCATGCTCTATGTATTTCTTCATTAATGGGTGCAAAGCATATGATGCAAGAGCTTAAACATGAGCACAACAATTGCCAAGTATCACATTACCCAAAACATTTATAGCAATTACTACATGTATCATTTTCCAATTCCAACCATATAACAATTTAACGAAGGAGAAACTTCGCCATGAATACTATGAGTAGAAACCAAGGACATATTTGTCCATATGCTACAGCGGAGTGTGTATCTCTCCCATAAAGTGAATGCTAGGATCCATTTTATTCAAACAAAACAAAAACAAAAACAAACCGACGCTCCAAGAAAAAGCACATAAGATGTGGCCAAATAAAAATGTAGTTTCAGGGGAGGAACCTGATAATTTTTTGATGAAGAAGGGGATGCCTTGGGCATCCCCAAGCTTAGACGCTTGAGTCTTCTTGATATATGCAGGGGTGAACCACCGGTGCATCCCCAAGCTTAGAGCTTTCACTCTCCTTGATCATGTTGCATCATACTCCTCTCTTGATCCTTGAAAACTTCCTCCACACCAAACTCGAAACAACTCATTAGAGGGTTAGTGCACAATATAAATTGACATATTCAGAGGTGACACAATCATTCTTAACACTTCTGGACATTGCATAATGCTACTGGACATTAGTGGATCAAAGAAATTCATCCAACATAGCGAAAGAGGCAATGCGAAATAAAAGGCAGAATCTGTCAAAACAGAACAGTTCGTATTGACGAATTTTAAAATGGCACCAGACTTGCTCAAATGAAAATGCTCAAATTGAATGAAAGTTGCGTACATATCTGAGGATCATGCACGTAAATTGGCATAATTTTCTGAGCTTCCTGCAGGGCAGTGGGCTCAGATTCGTGACAGCAAAGAAATCTGGAACTGCGCAGTAATCCAAATCTAGTACTTACTTTTCTATCAACGGCTTAACTTGGCACAACAAAACTCAAAACTAAGATAAGGAGAGGTTGCTACAGTAGTAAACAACTTCCAAGACACAAAATAAAAACAAAGTACTGTAGGTAAAAACATGGGTTGTCTCCCAAGAAGTTCTTTCTTTTTAGCCATTAAGATGGGCTCAGCGAGTTTTAATGATGCACTCGCAAGAAATAGTATTCGAAACAAAAGAGAGCATCAAGAGGCAAATTCAAAACAAATTTAAGTCTAACATGCTTCCTATGCATAGGAATCTTGTAAATAAACAAGTTCATGAGGAACAAAGTAACAAGCATAGGAAGATAGAACAAGTGTAGCTTCAAAAATTTCAGCACATAGAGAGGCATTTTAGTAACATGAAAATTTCTACAACCATATTTTCCTCTCTCATAATAACTTTCAGTAGCATCATGAGCAAACTCAACAATATAACTATCACATAAAGCATTCTTATCATGAGTCTCATGCATAAAATTATTACTCTCCACATAAGCATAATCAATTTTATTAGTTGTAGTGGGAGCAAATTCAACAAAGTAGCTATCATTATTATTCTCATCAAGTGTAGGAGGCATAGTATAATCATAAAAGAAAATTTTCTCCTCAATGCTTGGGGGACTAAAAAGATCATGCTCATCGAGCCAGCTTCCCCAAGCTTAGAATTTTCCATAGCATTAGCAACAATGGTGTTCAAAGCATCCATAGTAATAACATTCCCATTAGCATGCATATAAAGTTCCATGGGTTTTTTAATTCTCTCTTCAAACACATCATGTCCTAATTCAAGATAAAGTTCATAAAGATCTCTCATATTTTTGTTGTTTTCCATTATGCTTAACTAGTGAAATAAAAACATGCATGATATTAAGTAAAGTAAAGCAAGTAACTAATTTTTTTGTATTTTGATTTAGTGCAGCAAACAAAGTAGTAAATAAAGTAAGCAAGACAAAAACAAAGTAAAGAGATTGGGATGTGGAGACTCCCTTGCAGCGTGTCTTGATCTCCCCGGCAACGGCGCCGGAAAAAGAGCTTGATGGCGTGTATTTCACACGTTCGTTGGGCAACCCCAAGAGGAAGGTATGATGCGCACAGCAGCAAGTTTTCCCTCGGAAAGAAACCAAGGTTTATCGAACCAGGAGGAGCCAAGAAGCACGTTGAAGGTTGATGGCGGCGGGATGTAGTGCGGCGCAACACCGGAGATTCCGGCGCCAACGTGGAACCTGCACAACACAACCAAAGTACTTTGCCCCAACGAAACAGATGAGGTTGTCAATCTCACCGGCTTGTCTGTAACAAAGGATTAACCGTATTGTGTGGAAGATGATTGTTTGCAGAGAAAACAGTAAAAACAAGTATTGCAGTAGATTGTATTTCGATAAAGAGAATTGGACCGGGGTCCACGAGTTCACTAGAGGTGTCTCTCCCATAAGACGAACAGCATGTTGGGTGAACAAATTACGGTTGGGCAATTGACAAATAAAGAGAGCATGACCATGCACATACATATCATGATGAGTATAGTGAGATTTAATTGGGCATTACGACAAAGTACATAGACCGCCATCCAACCGCATCTATGCCTAAAAAGTCCACCTTCGAGGTTATCATCCGAACCCCCTCCAGTATTAAGTTGCAAAGCAACAGACAATTGCATTAAGTATGGTGCGTAATGTAATCAACAACTACATCCTTAGACATAGCATCAATGTTTTATCCCTAGTGGCAACAAGCACAACACAACCTTAGAACTTTCTCATCACTGTCCCGAGTGTCAATGCGAGGCATGAACCCACTATCGAGCATAAGTACTCCCTCTTGGAGTTAAAAGTAAAAACTTGGCCGAGCCTCTACTAGAAACGGAGAGCATGCAAGATCATAAACAACACATAAGCATAACTTTGATAATCAACATAACAAGTATTCTCTATTCATCGGATCCCAACAAACGCAACATATAGAATTACATATAGATGATCTTGATCATGATAGGCAGCTCACAAGATCCGACAATGATAGCACAATGGGGAGAAGACAACCATCTAGCTACTGCTATGGACCCATAGTCCAGGGGTAGACTACTCACTCATCACTCCGGAGGCGACCATGGCGGTGTAGAGTCCTCCGGGAGATGATTCCCCTCTCCGGCAGGGTGCCGGAGGCGATCTCCGGGATCCCCCGAGATGGGATCGGCGGCGACGGCGTCTCAGTAATGTTTTCCGTATCGTGGCTCTCGGTACTAGGGGTTTCGTCACGGAGGCTTTAAGTAGGCGGAAGGGCAAGTCGAGAGGCGGCACGGGGGCCCACACCATAGGCCGGCGCGGCCAGGGGTGGGGCCGCGCCGCCCTAGGGTTTGGCCACCCCGTGGCCCCTCTTCATCTCGTCTTCGGTCTTCTGGAAGCTTCGTGAGAAAATAGGCCTCTGGGCTTTTATTTCGTCCAATTCCGAGAATATTTCTTTACTAGGATTTCCGAAACCAAAAACAGCAGAAAACAAGAATCGGCACTTCGGCATCTTGTTAATAGGTTAGTTCCAGAAAATGCACGAATATGACATAAAGTGTGCATAAAACATGTAGATAACATCAATAATGTGGCATGGAACACAAGAAATTATCGATACGTTGGAGACGTATCATCGTGCTTAGCGTAAGTTTTTGGTGCACATAGGTCAACCGTAGTTATATAGGTTTTTTTAATTTGCTTGAGAATTTTTACTCCACATTAGTTTAAACTCATCTCGTAAAAGTTTTAAACCGCCTATTTCTCCCTCCTCTAGGCGGAATTTGTGTCCTTTCACCCGTGTTTCATGACCCGGCGAATGAGTATATCCTATAGTGGTTTATGAGGGAACAAATTGTGACTCTTCACCTATCAACAAGGATCAACCGAAGCATTCCGACTTCAATGACGCATAAAGCATAGTAATTATATACGATCAATTGGCATGCACAAGGCAAAGGTACATCCTGACTATATTTTTCTATTTGGTCAAGGTGTTTGTTGAAAGATTGAGCTATATGATAGATAGTCGCACTATCAAGAGAGGCTTTCGGTTGAATATTTTGATCACACTGTCATAGAGAGCTCAATCATTTGCATGCTTTGCATCTCTCTAATTTGTTGCTTCTTGGTGTTTCTCTATGTGAGGTACTTTAGCTTGGCCTTCCAAAAACACCAAGTTCATGGAAATGTAATTCAAATGCATCTTCTTTTGTGTTTTGATGTTGGGGATTTTATCGGTTCTTCATTTACAGAGGTTTCACACATGTCCATTCTTTGTACTTCTCTCTTACTATTTATTGGATTTTATAGCCTTGATTATATAGATCTTGTTGTTAGCTTTCACAAAATCCCAAGTTTTGTTGAAACAGAGTTTGACGTAAAAGCCATCACATTCCTTGGTGTTATTTCTTTACATTTATGCATAGTGTTGAGCTCACCATTTTGATTCGAGTGGGAGATGAGGTTGTTACTCTTGGATGGCGAAATCCTCTTTGGTTTGGAAGGTGTCTGATAACCTCTTCGTGAAATATTGTGAAGAGACACATGCTTATCCTTCGTGGAACTTGTGGAGTGGTTGTGGAGCTTGCGTGCAATATCCAGAGTGGAAGAAAAGCTAGCAATAAGAAGGTGACCTAACTTCACGGAGCGGAGAAGAATGTGAACTTTCATAGCATGTGTGTGTGGGGTGGGGGGGGGGGGGTCCTTTGTGGGAGTGAACATGGATATACATCTTAATCTCTGCA
This sequence comes from Lolium rigidum, assembly GCF_022539505.1. Classification (NCBI taxonomy): domain Eukaryota; kingdom Viridiplantae; phylum Streptophyta; class Magnoliopsida; order Poales; family Poaceae; genus Lolium; species Lolium rigidum. Next base: position 96,973,592 of record NC_061514.1, on the reverse strand, counting down.
TGCCTCAGTTATGTCTATGCCCGATGTTATTTTCTTGTGATAACCATTGAGCTTTAAGTTTATATATCTTGCTTATCTCTTATGCTCATCTTGCTTAGCTTAAATTGATGAGCCTACCATATTTTTGGTTTTATGCGTGAAAAATTAACATTAAATTGATTTTGCATTGTTTTAGGCCAAATCTGCAATAACTTTTAAAACGTCTATGTAGGCAAAATCTTGATCTTTCACTCCGAGTACTTTATATAAGCATCTTGTTATTTTGTAATCTTGCGTCCTTAAAACCCATTAGATGGATCTGGTATGTGGGCCCGTATTGTCAAATGGTGGTTCATTGTTAAAATATAACATACATTTATTTAATTGGATAACTTGAGAAAATACTTCTTGCATGAGGTAAGATGGATTACTCGAGCACAAATAAGAGGTGAAAGTCCCTCAAAAAAGAGAGGTGAAACTGAAATTTACTCAAAAATAAATCTTTTATGTCCTACGGAACACCATAATGGAGTACATGAATATCCTCGTTCTACAAATGAAACAAAAGACCACAGGATACTTCACGCACTTCAGATGAAGCTTAAAAGGGATACATCACGCATTTCATGTACAATTTAACAGACATCAGGCTGAAGAAGTGATAAGAATATCAGATCAACTGCATGTATTATACACTCTATAAAACAATGAATAATAATACAAAGTAAATATTTTGGATATCATCTCGGCTGTTGATGTAACTCTCAAGGTTTTATGACAGGTCAACCGACCACACAACTGAACAACCAACATGAGGCTAGAGAGCGATGTCCAAAGGAGTGGAGTGCAAAGAATTTCACAGTCCTAGAAGTGGAAGTGACGACAATAGTAACATAATGTTAATGGCAACATCAAACACGGGATACAGATCTAATAGAATCACTATCTCTATCCCTAGAGCCGTGCTTCCTCAGCCTGTACAGAGTTTCAAAATTCCAAGTGGTACGCCCACCACTGGGTTCTCCCAAGATCCACCGCCATAATAATACAACCGATGCCTCAAAATGCTGAGGAAACAACGCAAAAGAGCTAAGAAAGAAAGACACCTTAGTCACCTATCTATATCACTTATTTTAGCACTGATCACCGTGGCAGTTTATGTCGTCAGCTTGCATACACTACATTTTTATTTCCCTTGGCGAATATACCTTGGCCTGGCCCGAGGATGGATAGAGGGTCGAACCGGACTTTGCGGTCTGCGAACCGCTCCCACCGTGGGCCAAAGTGCTGATGCCAGCCAGCCGGAGTTGGATGATGAGCCAAATACTGTTTTGCTCCAAGACGCACTCCAGCAGTGTCAGCTATGTGGCGGTGACGGTGGAGAAGCTCCTGGAGGCAGTCATGCGAGCATCCTTCCTCAGGGTTAGCAGATCGGAGAATACCGACCACATACATCATCTGGTCTGTGGACCCAGAATCCGGTAGCACGGCGGAGGTGTTGGTGCCCCACCTGTCAGATAAAGAGAGCAACAGTTAACCATAAAACTCAGCATGACTTTGATAAAAGCAGAAGATGAGTCAGACAATTATATAGTTGCCATTTTGCAGTTCAGTGTATTCTGACTCAGAACCGTTTGTTTTAATGTTTATTACTAAGACAAGTCTACATTGGGGCTATTAAATAGTTCAGTACATTGAACATGAATCAAGTCCATAGGTCATATCTATTGTTAAGGCTCAATCAGCTCAGAGTTGACTTACACTTTAAACCCATCTTGCAGTTAATCTTGCATAATTTTATAGGTAGGAGCAACACATATACAGATACTCGAATGTGAGGTCAATGTGATCTTAATATTCTTTTTTGTCACCACACAAGATTTGTGCCCTGTGAATAGCGTTACACGTCACAATAAATAATCTGTAGTTAGTCAAATATTATTTTTATCCCAACTAAAACAGCTTAATTGTTGATGTTTGACGTCGATGGCTGTAATTGTTTATCATGCATCAGGATATGAATATCTTATCTAAGCACAAACAGTTCACAATATAATTCTAATTTTCACTGCAGTACAAAATCTCAATTTCAAAATCAAGTGCCTTTGTTCACATATTACGCTGTTGCTACCGAACAGATGTTTCATCAAATACAAAAGATGCCACTCATTGAGCTATAGTTCAGCTAAATCATGCTATGCTGGTGACAGATGTCATTCTATTTGAAGGACCCACAAAACATAAAAACAATCATTCATAATCATGCAACAATCGCCCAACAAAGCCACTGTAGGTGTGGACTTTCTACCAAAAAATATTATAGACATAATACAACTTTCCAACAAAAAAGAGTTCACAGCATTAAACAACCGACGAATCTTATATGCTCATTTTGTGTGTCCAATGTTAGCAGGAAGCAAGGCTGCAACTTTTCTGCCCTCTATACCCACCCCACAAGAAAGGTGAATGCAGCAACTTTCATTTCTTCCCAAAAGAAGGGACCAACAGGCCAATATGACTATATACTAATGAAGAGCCTAAGTAGGCGGCTAGGCGTGCGGAAGGTTACATCACACAACATTTATATATATTTTTTCTCTTAAGAGACTTTTACAGAGTAGAAGAGAACACACCCAAATCATGAATGCTGTGCATGAATAGCGCAACAGATGCTTTAAAAGAACTTGTTACTACTAAGCAAAATGCACAACCACGTTGGATAATGCAGAGAAAGGCTTGTCCAACTTGGACTGCTTGGAAGCTAATGCAGTGGTCACGAAACATGGGTTAGTTAAGTAACGGGAGATAATCTTTTTTCATAAACAATGCTTCGACCCATTGATGTGTCCCAAGTTGGAATATCTTAATGTAGATGTTTACTTTGTGTTAACTGCTAGTACAGCTTACTTGTCTCTGAGGAGTGGGTAGATGAGGATGAGTCCCTCGAAGTTATCCGGTGAGATGTTGTCCATGAGAAGGTCCCTCAGGTCACTGATCCCAGCCTTGGGCACAAACATGTTGAGCCATGGGTGGTGCACCTCCCAGAGCCCACTGCTCCTTAGGCTCATCTCTTCCATCCTGACCCTGTTGAGGAAATCGAAGTAGGACACCTCCACACTATACAAGTGTGATCCCATGTGGCTCATCTGCATTGAGATAGCTTCCACGACCTGAAATAGGTGCATGAGCTCAATCATCCCCAAGCCTTGACAAGTTCACAAAAACAAACAAGAACAGTTCTGGGCTTACCTGGTCCACATTGGTGTTCTTGTGCTGGTAATCATGAACCGCGAACTCTATGCAGTAGTAGATCTTAGGACTGCTCTTGGTTCCGAAATCTGGGTTGAAGCCCATATTCGCAGGGAAGGCAATGGATGTGCCGTGAAGGGATTGTTTGTTCAAGACAATGAAACCTTCAACATAGTCCACTAAATCTGGCATTGACACCAGCAACTCCTGATCTTTGGTGAAGGTGCCGAAATCATCATAGAAGGCTCTCGCCCACTTCACCTATATGAAGTTGAAAAAAGGTTTAACTATCTACGCATGCCATACACATGGATGCAAAAATAATGGCAAACATAATACAAGATAGAGAAACAGGACAGTTCTAAAGCTGCATACTTTCAGTGGAGCTTCCTGCAGCAGGATCCTTGCCCTAGTTATGATGCCAAACTGACCAAGGCCTCCCAGAACAGCATTGAATAGCTCGGCATCCTTGGTGGGCGAGCATGTCACAGTCTCTCCCCTGCCTGCTAAACAAAGAAGAACAGAAAATCTACTGCCCATCATTTACAGGATGCTGGCCAACGAAGACACAGCCAAAAGCCAAATATAAGATCTTGTCCTTTTATTTCTTGCTCAGTATGCATTTATCGTACCTGTGACTACCTCCAGCTGTAGAACATTGCTAATCTGAGGCCCATGCTTGAATGTCTGCCCACTGATTCCAGCATTGGACAGAGTTCCGCCAATGGTGATATAGAGGTAATCAGTCCAAGACCTCGGAGCCAGCCCCAGCTTCAAGCTCTGCTCCAGGAGCTCTATCCACATAGCTCCACCACTCACGTCAGCATAAGAAATATCTCCTTCTCCTCCTCTGTAGAACTCTATCTGAGAAGGCAAAGAGCACATGTCCACCACAATGCCATCAAGGGCCTGTGCCTGGCCATGAATGGAGTGACCTGCACCCCTGGCCGCCACTGTCACCTTGCTTAGAGATGAGGCGGACAGGAAGCTGAGAAGCAGAGAGATGTCCCTCGGGGACTGGGGCTTCAACACTGCGGATGGGGAGTGGAAGAGGATCCTACCAAAATCGCTGGATGCTTCGGTGGTGGTGGGGAGCAGGTTCAGGGGGCCAAAGTCCATGGGACTTTGTATGAACTTGTATGGTGAGCACAGAGAGAGGATGAGAAGGAGGAGGTTAACTCTTGTGCAGACCATGGCAACCTCCATGGCGTGACTGATTCTTGCAGGAATATGGAGGCTGGTAAAAGAAGAAAGGTGTATATTAGCACAACGTGTGTTGTGAAGGAGGCTGGAAGAAGGGATCAGAGCATTATATGGCTTTGTTCTTGCCTTTTGGGCAAAGGCCACAGGATGAAGAAGAAGAAAAGGATGAGCAGGGAAGAGGGCTCTTAAAGGAGTATGAGAAGGAACTCACTCATCAGCTGATGAGGTTTTGAAAGGGGTTTCATGAGGAGGAGATAAAAGGAAGCACTAAAAGACTAAAGGGAGAAGCTGTCACATACCCAAAAAAAGGACCATGTGATCTTCCTTCTCTCTCCCCCTCTCAGGAGTCTCTCTCTCATACACACACGGACGGAAGCAGCTGAAACAAACCCCGCACAATATAAATGAGGGAAGAGAAAAAGGACGACTGCAGTACACTCCTGTCAAAAGCAAGGGCAAAGACAATACTGATCACACTGCACCCTATTTTCTGTTTTGGAACTATATTAGTACTTGAATCAGGTCCATGTGGTTTAATTTCATCAGATCTCACTTTTCTCTCAACTCTATCATTACTTGGATCAGGTCTATGTTTGTAGAGTGTCACACTATCATTAAGTATGATTGATTAACACATGCAAGTAGGCACTGAAGGCAAATATATCAAGATCTTACTCATATCATGGATTGGGGAGTTCAAAAGGAAGGTGGATCAACCATCTATTTTTGCTCCCCAGTTTTTCTGCGGCTGATATATCAGAACTTCTGCCATCCACCTGCACAGTCTTTCAACGTGAGCCAATCTCCGTGGCTCCTACTGTTACCCTTGACCATTGATCGTGAATTGGGGCATCGTACTGGCTCAGCCCTAGATACCAAATCTGTCAAAGAGTTGCTGTTCTGTGACACTGTTTACAGGGCCCGAGGGGCTCACTGATGAAGATTGGCCACTACCCACGTCAATGAGGATGCTCATCAGTCCATGTATTGTGTGGCTGGAATCCATGAACCTCTAATAAACTTACCAGCGACTTCTTTTTAGATAATGGAAGAAAATTCTCCCCTGACCTCTGCATGGAAGATGCAGACAACCCAATTATGAGCAACTGCAAAGTCCATTTGTATTGTAAATAAGAAAATATACAAAACCTTCACCAAGACCAAATGCCTTAATGATGTTGGAAGGGCTTCCAATATAAAAAAGGAACTTGTAGACGCCTTTAAGTAACACCCATATCTCAATGACCAAACACTGGTTGACTTCTGGTTATTCAACAAAAAATGGGCTTTCTAACCTAGCTTCTGCGAATGACTCAGCAGGATGACGTGGCGAGACTTAATTGAATCGTCTAAGTACAACATTTAACTACTATTTTCATACTTCCACGACGTGTACTGGGAAGAAGCGGGTAGCTACTGGGGAGCAAAAATAGATGGTGTACAAGTAGGGGCGTGCAAAAATAGTTGCACGGTTTTAGCCGGTTTGGGCTAGTTCATTTTTTTGAACTAGTTCATGGGGAAGGATTCCAATTGTCAAAGAACGTGAACTAGATGAGAGAACTTGCCGGTCTGGACGGTTTCCACGGTTTGGTGTTTTGCACACCCCTATAAGCATGAATAGATTTCCTTGACTTAAACAATAATATGGCTAGTTGACAAATAACTAGATCTTATTATTTTGATAGATAGCAGTTGACAAATCCACACATTTGATGTTGACACTCTCAACATAGTTTGGTATGCTTAGAAAATTGCATCTCGTATGTGATTTTCACAATTGTGTATCGTGTATTAGCTTGTCTTCATTTGAAGCAATCTGCTGCAAGTGCTAAGAGAATATAATCTAGTCAGGTCATTTGCAATGTCAAGAATAGAATCCTGGCACAGTATCAAATAGTTGAAATTGTCTGTCTGCATGCAGATGGATGCAAGGTCTTTTAGAAAAAGGATAAATGCAAAATCAGGAGAGATTTCTTCCAGTATGCTCCCTAGCTCACAACCACAGCCTTCCAATCATCATATCACATATGAATGTGTAGTCAATATCTAGCGCAACTGCTCTGCAATAGCACTAAATTTCCCTTTATAAAACATGGATAGAATTGCTTGAACAACAACCAAAATTATACTCGACAACCACATCTCCAATAAAGTTTCTACACGAAAGAAGATATGACATGACCTCTACGTTGAAACATGCTCTAGGTGTCCACCAAGTGGCACGAAATAAGTTCTTTTACTTGCATAAGCATAAAAAACTTGATGGACATCGTTGTGCAATCTACCTTAAACCTTGCAAGCAAACTACTAGGCAGGAAAAATTGACTAATATTATTGTCCTAAGAGAGGCAACAATAAGCTTAAAGAAACAAAGAATATAAGAACCACGCAAGCCTCATGACATCTGTATCCCTAGTGACCACTTTACTGCAGAGTGACCAACACGATCTCCTAAAGCACGAGCATAGTCAGAATGGCATAGCCATCACGCAATAACAAAATACTGCATTTCTGCCTAAGTGGAGAGTACACGGTGTGTGATCTTCCCCAAGATCTCAGACCAATTCAGATAACTTTCCCTCTCCAATCCACGAGTCCTTGTGGAAAAAGATAAAAATGTGGGCCACTAAGTCCTTCCTAGATCTCCCTTTTTCTCCCCACTTGCAAGAGAGAGCTCAATGACCTCGTGAGATCCCCTCGGCCATTGATGAAACACAAATATGTATGGAAAAGAGCAGGCACACCCTTTCCACTCAGGCCCCCCTTTAGTTTTTGGAACTACTTGGTATTGGGAGGATGGAAAGCCACGGTGTAGTTGGGCCCAAGAAGATTCGGGCTTTATAGCCTCAGGACGCTCACCAAGCGCATCTCTTACATATGGCTGGTAGAGTACAATGGTGGTCCTGACCTACTACGGCTCAGGTTTTTATGCCAACAAAGAACAGTCCATGCTTTCCTTTCTTCCGCTCCATAGTGTGCATTGCCACCGAGTATACTAATGGAATTCGATGGTGCTAGTGGACAAAGGTATTTGGTTGTCTAGAGGATAGCAGAATGGAGATCAAAGATTTACCAAATTATGGTATATAAAATCGTGCACTATGGTAAATATGTGCTTTTTTCCCCCAAAACGTAGGCTATGCCCCAGCCTCTGCATTGATAGATGCATACGGCCTTCTTTATTATTATACTCAACAAAGGTTTGATCATACATCAAAAAAACCTGAAGGCACCACGCAACACCTACACTCACGACAATGAGAGAAAATCATGCCAACGAGACCATGTGAAAACGCAAAAACCCCTCCACTAGGAACCGGGAACATCACATACCCCGAGATACCCTCTAAGCGAAACGGGAGCGCTCATCCGGTCTAGCAAACTCTTAACGGGTACCTCATGCACACGCTACAGAAGCTATCACCTCCATCGAACCGCCAAGCAATCTTCAGGGTAAATATCCGCATAAACTTCGTCCTTCCGCCACCATGACGCTAGACAACGCCACCTCCCCGCACGCATCCATCATCAAACGCCCGCCGCTGAGACTCGTCGTTGTATATGGTAGATGACACGCCGCTCCACCTTGGTCTCCACACGAGAAACACGTGGAGACGGACTCCCAACCACCAAGCCATCTACACATCCTTCCGATGAATATCTCCGAAGATGATGCCCCCACATGGGGTTGGTGACGCAGATGTCGCCATCATCTAAGGCCCCCATAACGCCTCCAACGAGGGCTACGATGCCCACCGGTGCCATTGTCAATCGTGGACTCCCCCATATCCGAGGTTCCCCATGAAAAAATGGAGCGAAAGACGCCCCCACCATCGCTTCCAACGAGGAATACAACACCCACGGGCGCCGCCATCGATGGTGGCATCCTCACCCGCTTCAGCAGCTGGACAACTGTCTCCTCCTCACCATGGACCGTCGCACCCCACGAGCCAAGAGATCCGCTGCATGGAAGCCACCACAAGGCAGCACCACCGCTGGCCAGATCACTTTGCACCAATGATGAAGACAACCAAAGGTGGAGGAGGCCACATCGCTGCGCGCCATGGCCACGCACACGTCGTCCCGAGGCGCCCGCTCAAGTTCCACCGCCACAGCCACGCCTCCGAGCCGCAGCCCAGGGACGCCCCGCACAGCTTTTCCCGGCTGGGATCCGACATCGACATCGGCAGGAGGGGAGATCGGCGGCGGCTAGGTTTAGGGGGAGGGGAGATGGAGAGGGCCATATATTCTCGAAAACAAGGAAAAAAGGCTTTCCAATCATAACGGCAGGATGCAAGTATATATTCTTGAAAACAAGGAAACATGGCATGTAGTACCCACGCCCACCTCCCTGGTGATTAGCTCAAAAGATCATGTAGCACCAAAATAACTGAGTCTTTTGTACCTGCGTTCTTACAAGCTTCCAAGCGCGGAATGATCTCCCTGTCAGCAGCCAAGAACTTCACAGAGATCCTTATCTCATAGCACACGCTGAAAAATTCCCTGGCAAAGATACACCAATGATGTCAGAGAAAAGTTGGTATAGAAGTTCTCAATTAAATTATATATAAGTTAATGGGGACCATCACACAACTACTCAGAATAAGGCACAAAAAGGAGAACATAAAGTTGAGCTGAGATTCCTTTTCATGTGACAATGCAGTTGATCAGCAGAGAAATCTTACCGACAGCTCAGTTGGAAAAGTTCAGTTTTAACGGTGATTGTTTTTGTTAAAAACTGCAGCCCATAAAACACATACGTTATATAAAAGTTAGCACTTAATTCCCTTAGGTACCACTATAAGTATTTGGAAACATTAGATAGGCCAAATCCATTCCATGCAAGCACACGTACAAGTGGAGGGGGTGAGTGCATGGTCAGGGGGGACAACAAATAGAGATGTGGTGCATTTCCCAAATATTATGATTCTTTTGGTGAGATGTCCACCACTTGCATGATTAAACAACAAAAGTAGTGATATTCACTCATATACTTCATCAGATGGTCCTATCCCCCTATTATCTTTTGCTTTATTTGTTTAGATTAGTTGGTGTCTTGTATCAGGCTTTCATTGTCTGCGTTGCCTTGATCTCCCTTTCACTTTTGGACATTATCAGCACACCAATTTGGCCAAGGTTAACACCTCTGACGGGAAATGAGCCATCCTTTACCAATCAAGCTAGAGCCACCCTTGTTTCTTGCATGCTGTTCTCTCATTAGACTATTCACATCTGCTCATCTCTCCATAAACTGAAAGGCCAGTCTTCCTATGTCAGCATCAAGCCGCCCTTAATAATGCACATTTAAATATTCCGTTGATGATGTGGCATGTTGTTCTCAGGCATGCATATTGCATAGTGTAGTATATTGCTTACACTCGCAGATGTGTACGAGAAACTAATTATTATACATACTTGTGGTCTTCCTCTTCTAAAGCACACGAAGTACAACAACAGAAGTCAGACAAAAAACCTGTCTCCTGATGGGCACAAAACAGCTGTTTTCAACTGTTTATAACCACATCCTGCAACCTTTGCCCCCACAAGAAGTACATAACATACATTAGTTGTTATCTGTCTATGAAAATATTATTATAAAACAATGCAGCTGAAGAGGCAACGCATAGTATGTTTTTGTTGCACAAGTTTTCTGCACTCATTCTGAACAGGTACATTTGTCGTTGTACTTGCCTGAATTATGATGGCGGCTTGTCCTTTGTATACTTGCAAGGACATACATGCTGTTTCCGTATCATCTTTCTCAAAAAACAATTGTAAAAAATCAGATGGCCCCTAAAAAAATAAGCTGAAGATGCAAAAACCCTCTTTTCTTCAGCTAAAATAAGCACTCTTTTCTTCATTGCTAACAAGAGAAATGTCAAAACGACAAAACCTCAAAATGCCCATGTGAAAGACCCAACCTAAATAACAGCACGTATGAAGTGAAAAAGAACAAGCTAACTTCTAAATTAGATTACTTAACCAAAGGATGTACCTTTAATTACAACAAGAATTTCTTACGCTTAAAACAGTTTAACATATCATAGGGTGCTTGAAAATACAACACTGTTAGTTTGTTCAAAGACTAAGAGGAAGCAGCCCTATGGGCAAGAGCAGGCGCCAGGGGCCTAAGGGCAGTGTTGCCAACGACCTGGGATGTTCATTATCATTGATATCTCTTTTGTACCTAAACCCTTCCCTCCCTAGTAGAGGTTGCATTTGTACTCTGAACCCTCTTTCGTTGCAATGAAAAAAAGGCAAAATATTTTTTTACATTTTATAGTAAAAAATAATACAGCAATGTTAGTTTACCTTGTTTCTTTGTTCACGTTATTGATGACCCTGTGAACATCTCAGCTAAGATCCATCAGCATGAGTGCCCCCAGGCCCCACTTGGTCACCTCAACTTATGGAACACCAAAATGTGCAAAATCTACCTGTGCCACATGACTACATGAGGAATTGTCGAATATGTATCATCAGGAATTGTCGAATATGTATGTAAGCTAAGAATGGAACCTGTACCAAGATATAAAAGAGAAGCCACCCCAAAACCTGGTGTCGCGTCCGTGGGACGGAGGACACCCCGAGAGTTTGCACCCCCTTTTTGTTTGGCAAGTGGGCGTTGGGCGCTGCAAACATGATCAAGCACAACACACAAACACGATATTTTTACCCAGGTTCAGGGCGCAAGATGCGAAACCCCTACTTCCTGCTCGTCTCATCTTCTTGATGGATGAACAACGTACATGGGGAGCTGAGACTCCCCCTTCCTTCGACTCCGATATAGCTTTGTTCTCCTCCTTCCTCCAAGCCTCAGGTTTCTACCAGCACCGGTTCCTCCTTTTATACTACAAGGGGATGTTACAAAGGGCAAGCGCATGGCGAACACGTGGTCGCAAGGGGCTGCGCTGGGGGCAGGGGCCCGCGACGGGACGCCATCAATCTGTCTGGCTGCTCTGCCTCAGGTTGTGGCCAGCTGCGACTCCCCTTGGTCCGCAAAAGATCTTTCAGGGATATGGTGCCAAGTGGCCACCATGCACTCCCGGGGCAGATTGACTCCCACCATCCGGGAACGCGCTTCCCGTCAGCCGAAACCTGCCGGGGACGCCCCGGCCAGAAGAGACCCTGTACCGCTTCTCCCGTCAGGGCAAGAGCCACATGACGAGGGATCGCTGCGGTAGTTCAGGTGCTTCTTCTCTCGGGAGAGCCTTGAAGATGTAGTTCTTGTACGTATCGACGGAGGCCGCAGCTTTCTTCCTCTGATAGATTCTTTGTAGAGGGTCCGACCTCGACGCCGGTGCCCGGCGCAAAGGAGACCCTGGCTCCCGCGCCGTTGACACCTGGGTCAATCTGCTTTAATTTAATTAACTTAAATTCGACATCACATGCAAATCATTCATCAGTCTGCATGCATAAGCACTTCTGAATGTTCTGTAATCTGACATCGAAATCATCTCAATATAGGTTGGCATAAAAATACAGAAAAAATTGTCAATATCCAAGGCGAAAGTAACTTGGTCAGTGAGATCACAATATAATTGCATGAAACAGACACTCAGTCAGCAATGAAACAGACCCCACTATCAGTGTTGTGGCAGCAGCCCATATCATTATGGCCTGTATGCTTCAAGATTTTACTAAATTCAGTTTTTTATAAGCACTACTTCAATATTCTAGTTGACTCCTTGCTATGGCAGTAACTGACCTCGTTTTTAAGAAGGTAACTTTGGACAGAGGTGAGGGCCTAACCTGAGGTAGAAGGAGGCTACAGGGAGGAACTCTCTCTTCTTAGGGTTACAGAGATAAAAGCACCTTATATAGGTCAGGACTGGGCTGAGCCAGATGGGCCACAACAGAGAACAAGAAGACAGCCCAACAGATACACCAACAGATATCCAACACTCCCCCTCAAGATGGGTGATAAATGTCAATCATCCCCATCTTGGCACAGGCAAGATTACACTCCTTTGATCCCAGCCCTTTTGTTAAACAGTCTGCCACTTGTTGTCCTTATCTCACATAAGCCAATGAGATAATCCCTGCATCAATCTTTTTTTAATAAAGAATCTTTCTATCTCCACATGTTTAGTTCGCTCATGCTGAACAGGGTTGTTCGCTATGTTTATGGCAGATATATTATCACACCACACTTTCAAGCTTCCTTGCCTTAAAGTTTTCAGCTCTCTTAGAAGGTTTCGTACCCACAACATTTCACCCAGGACCTGTGACATAGCTCTGTACTCTGTTTCGGCTGTTGATTTCGAGACAACAAATTGTTTCTTACTTCTCCATGACACCAAAGTTTCTCTAACAAAAACACAATACCCTGAGGTGGATCTTCGATCATCTAAGCAGCTAGCCCAATCTGCATCACATTATCCATCTACATTTAGGTGTCCATTACTTTTAAACCACAATCCTTTTCCCGGAGTGCCCTTCAAGTATCTCAAGTTTCTTTGAGCTGCTTCCAAGTGTCCATCCCTCGGATCATGCATATAGCGACTCACTACACTCACTGCAAATGATATATCTGGTCTCGTGTGGCATAAGTATATTAGTCTTCCAACAAGTCTTTGATATTTCTCCTTGTCTATGGGTTCTCCAGACTCTGCTGTGATTTTATTATTTTGGTCAATAGGTGTTGAAGCCACTCGGCACCCCAGCATGCCCATATCATCTAAGAGATCCAATGTATACTTTCTTTGAGATAGTGATATCCCTTTTGACGATCTTGCAACTTCTATTCCAAGGAAGTATTTAAGTTTTCCCAAAATCTTTCACCGCAAAGGCTTGACTCAAGCATCCTTTCAGTTTTGCGATTTCCACATCATCATCTCCCTGATAATAATATCATCAACATACACGGCAAGGATAGTGATTTTCTGTTTAGAATGTCTGTAAAATAAGGTATGGTCTCCATTGCATTGACCATATCCCATGCCACACACCACTTGTCTAAACCTGTCAAACCAGGCCCGGCCCGTGGAGATTGTTTGAGACCATATAGAGATTTCTTCAGTCTACATACCTTCCCTTTAGTTTCAGGTCTGACAAATCCAAGTTGATGCAAGGGCCATCCGAAATTTGCTGCACAAGAGATAAATATTTTGACAGTGCTCATTTTTGCCACTGGTGCAAACGTCTCATCATAGTAAATGCCATAAGTCTGACTATATCCTCTTGCCACAAGTCTTGCCTTATATCTCTCCACTTTTCCTTCTGCATTTTGTTTTACAGAATAGATCCAGTTACATCCTACTGTATTCTTCCCTTTAGGGAGATATGTCAACTCCCATGTTTGGCCGCCTTCCAATCCTTAGGAACAGATACAGTTTGCAGTGAAGCAACAAAACCCCGAAAAGAGGGTGACAATGCCTCGTAAGAAATATAATTTCCTACGTCATAGTCATCATAACTCAGTCGTTTTGGGGGTCCAACTTTCCTTATCCCTTTCCTTATTATAATTGGCAAGTCTAGGCTATTATTGGACTCAGTCTGAGATTGATTCTCCATAGCAGAATCTACACTTGTGCTTCCTTGATTTTCAGGTCCAATGGGTTGCTCCCCCAGCCCCTTGTCTTGTTGCTCCTCCAGTGCATCTGCTACTTGTTCCCTTTGTACTTGTCTTCTAGAGTACACAAGTGGATTCGGCAGCCATCTTTGTGGTGGTACGGGTCTAGGTGGTGTAGGTGTACCAGGAATTGCAGGAATCTTCGCAACAATAGGAATTTGTTGATGTTGTTGTTGGTCACCATCTTGCTACTCTTGATCACCACCTTGTTGTTGCCCCCCCTCTTGAGCATCACCAAGATGGTCAAGCCACTGGAACAAGCCACTAAGACCACTCTCACCGTCATAAAATGGTTCTGACTCGCGAAACGTAACATCCATGCTTACAAATGTCCTCCTGTCAGTGGGACTCCAACACTTCTAACCTTTCTGTCTGGAGGAATAGCCAATAAAGATACATTTGATAGCCCGATGATCTAGCTTGCCAACAGATGGCCTGTGATCCCTTACAAAACATGTATAGTCAAAGAGTTTGGGTGGTACAACAAAGTCATTGTTATTTAGGAGTTGGCAAGAAGACTACATACCTAGAATCTTTGAAGGCATTCTGTTGATCAAATACGTAGCACTCATAACTGCCTCACTCCATAAGAATTTGGGAACATTCATGGTAAACATAAGAGATCGAGCCACTTCAAGAATGTGCCTATTCTTCCGCTAGCAACTCCATTATGGGGATGAGTGTCAGAACATGAAGTCTGGTGCAGTATACCTTGTGAAGATAAGAAAGCAGCAAAAGGTTTGTTGATATATTACCATTATTAGTTCTGATCACTTGTACCTGAACATTGAATTGGTTTTTCACATAGGCATAAAAATTCTGAAAACAAGTGAACACTTCATCTTTGTGACGCATAAGATAAATCCAAGTCATTCTGGAATAGCGGACAATAAAAGTCACAAAGTACTTCATGCCATTTACTGACACACAGGATACGTCCATACATCAGAGTGCACTAACACAAATGGGGATACACTTCTGATCCCTCTACTAACATAAGAGGTTCTCGTATGCCTAGCATATTCGCAGGCATCACAACATAATTTGGTTTTGTCCACTTCATTCATTGCATCAGGAAAAACTCGAAACATTTTATCAAACGCCATGTGGCCCATTCGACAATGATGAACTAGAGCCATACTCTCCTTTCCTCCAACAATCGCAGCAAGCACAGAACTAGCATCATGCCCCATCTTGTCACGATCTATGTGCCAAAGACCTCTATGCCTGGTTGCAGTCCCAATCTTCTTGCTGCTCTCTTTTTCCTGAATTAGACACATATATCTATCAACTATTATACGGTAGTCCTATTGATCAATCAGGGCACTTAGAGATAGCAGAAAAGCATGAACATGTAGAACTGATGACAATTTTATGTTGGGTGTACATTGCACCGACCCCTCCCCTTTTATAGATTGTGATGTGCCATCTGCTGTTTGGATAGTGCCTCTATGTGTGGGAGGATACTAATATTGTCAGTAACATGTTTGGATGCTCCAGAATCAAGAATCCAGTCTGAATTAGCATTATGAGTGCCTATAGAAACTCTATCAATATTACCTTCATCTTTGTAGACATAGTGAGCAAAGTTCCCAAAGGTTGCTTCATTTTGTCCTTCTTCCTTTGATTGCCCCTGAGAGGTACTGGTATGTGCCTTGGGTGATATAGCGTGCTGCTGTCCACCATCCCTACCATACTGTTGTCCATATGGCTCTCCACTACCTCCGCCATACTGCTGTCCACCACCTCTTCCATACTGCTGTCCATATGGCTGTCCACCACCTCTGCCATCACCTCTTCCTCTGTAGCTTCCTCTGTCATGTGTGTATCCTCCTCTCCCCCTACTGGGTGTAGCAAAGGAGGTACACTGATGCTTCAAGTGTCCCTTCTATCCACAAGTATAGCAGCCTCTCATCTCTTATCTCTCGGTAGTGTAGAAGGTCGGATGAGGGACAGAATCACTTCCTCTCTGGACATAGCTGCAATGGCTTCTTTGAGAGAAGGGGTAGTGGTTTGATACAGTAAAGCAGCCCTTCTCCCCTCAAACTCTTGGTTAAGACCTTTCAAGAACTTCATGACTCGCCGACGTTCAATCCAGCTTGCAGCAGCACTCACACATTCCCCATGGGCAAGTTCCAGAGGATCAACATGATCTAAATCTCCCCAAAGATGCTGCAACTCAGCCACATATGCCATCACAGTTTTTTTTCCTTGTTGCAAGTCATGCACTTTATCCTCAATCTCAGCAATCAACATAATGTTCCCCTTTCCAGAATAGAGATTTGATAGGGTGTCCCATACCTCTGAAGCTTTTGTGAGCGCCTCTACAGAAGCAACAATGTTAGGAACCAAATAGTTAAGCAACCATGCCACAATCAGAGAATTTATGGCATTCCACTGTTTCCATTTCGGACTGGCCTGATCTGCTGGTTCTGCAGCTTTACCACTCACACGTTCATCCAGCCCTTTCGAGTTCAAAATCAACAGCGCCCTCCTTGACCACCGGAGATAGTTGGCCACTCCTTCCAACTTGATTTCATTCGCCGGTAACTCAAGTTTCTGACCGATGTTGGTATTGGGAACGATTGCTCCCCCTCCAGCAGATCCTCCTCCATCTCCTTTGGTAGTGATAAGTTCTGCTAGCTTCTCCAGAGCCTTGGCCAAATCCACGTTGTCCCCCATGCTTGACACCAAACTAACCTCTCAGAAACACCAAAGGGCTTACCCGCAGGATGCCCTCTTCGTTTCCTTACTTGTCACTGCCTTCCCCTCCTTGCCGCCGCAACAGCCTGCTCTCTTCCTCTTCCTCCCAGCCACCGCAGCAGCCTACTCCCTTCCTCTTCCTCCTAGCTGCCACAACAGACTAGGCTTCCAGATCGGCAGTCCTTCCCGTCATTGCCCTCACTGCCCCTTGCTCTGATACCATGTGGAGGTGAGGGCCTAACCTGAGGTAGAAGGAGGCTGCAGGGAGGAACACTCTCTTCTTAGGGTTACAGAGATAGAAGCACCTTATATAGGTCAGGACTGGGCTGGGCCAGATGGGCCACAACAGAGAACAACAAGACAGCCCAACAGATACACCAATAGATATCCAACAGTAACTAACCTTTTGAGTGTGGAACTGCAAGATTACCATTTCGCCTAGTCACCCACTTATTTTTTCCTCTATAAAAATAAAGGTGCTCTTGAAACAATAATAATGTTTAGCATAACAATATACTAGAAATCATATGTGTCTACACTCAACTTCAGTTGGACTTCCAACTATATATTCCGTCGAGTGGCTGTTCTAACTTCTAAGGTGCATATATTTGCTTCTGTTTCAGATGCATCTGTAAACTGTAAACAGCCAAAGGAAAATCTAAAGATCTAAAGCACGTAGAATTGGAGGATTCATTACCTCCTATGACCTGGAATATGGACTCAAGCTGAGTTGTAGGAAGGTTTGTACTAAGATCCAATTGACATATTTTTCTTAGATTGAAAAATGAGCTTAAAAAATGGCTGAATTCAGTATGAAGAGGAACATAACAACTCGCCTGGGCTTTTATCCTCGAACCGCCTAAAATAGTTGATCCAGAGTTGCGACATTACATTCCAATATAGCTCAACTTAAACTACCAGCGTGGCACGGTGGTACCAATGATAAAGGTCAGTGTTACATCCGTGCACCTCTTAAAAAAGAACGAAACCTTCAGCAGCATCCACCCAAAACCCCATGGTGGCACACATCTGCGACAAGGCGACACACTCATCTGACCAACTCAATCACGTCCCTACTCCCCATCCCTTGATAAATTGGAAGCCCCTGCCAAAGGAGTTCTCAACAGGTTGCTAGGGAACAACCCTGATTAGTCTAACCTACCTTGAACTTTTATTTGGGCAAAAATATGCAGAAAGCCTTCAGTTCCAGGTATAGGGGAGACAGGGCGTGCGATGCTTGCGTGTAGGGAATGTGCATAGACTCGATTACCCAGTGATGGAAAAAAAATGCACAGGCATCAATACACAAACAGATGCATATAGCCTTATTTAATAAAAGAAACCAAATACAAAATTTCAAAGTTCTATATTAACATGCTTTTGAATATCTGGCTGCATAAGATTCAGTAACTCAACATCTGGGGATTTCTGCATATTACGTTAATGTAACCTGATAAGAACTCAAGCTAGAGTAACTCTACACATGGTAAAAACTCAAAACTAGATTGATGACAAAGTTGCTCTAAATCTGAGCATCAAGTTGGCAGCCCTGGTGTGTGGCAAATACCCACTCAGATTCTGAAATCGAATAATTATTATTATTGCACTCTAAGTCTCTAACCTCTCGCTCACCTTGGTCGGTGGCTGGCAGCGATGACCAGAAGCTAGTGGGTATATCAGCCACGGTGAGACATCCGGAAGGAGGGGAGCCAGGCCAAGGAGCAAGGCATGGACAGCAGTATAGAGGCAGGGCAATGCAGTTGTGAATGGTTTTGTTTTATCAAGTCTCAAAGTGCCGGCATTCTTAGTAATCTTACAGCTTAAGAAATTCCAAAAGCACAATTCTTAAAGCACTTGAAGATTGTGAAATAAAAAATGGATTAAATCAAAGAGATGGATTAGCTAGGCCCGGTGGAACTCGTTGGGGTTGTCACTACAGAATTTGCACATTATTGCTATCTATTCCACCTACATATGACAGTTTGCCTTGTATTGTATATTTGAAAAGAAAAGTTACAAGTTGAATTTGTATTCACACACGACAACTGAGTTGTGCATTGTATTACTATGTATTCCTCTATTTGACATTTTGACTACAGAACTTTGTATTGTAACATTAACAAATTTTGAACTTATGTGTTGAATTTGTGATGTATGTGCACATTAATTTAATTGTGTGTGCAAGACGTGGCACCCTGGTGGTGCAATCCTAGGCACGCAAGTGTGCGTGTAAATCATGGTTGTCAGTTTATTACTATCTTTTTTCCCTAGAATATCAACAGGTATCAAAACTCAACCAACAGGCACTAGCACCTGTGGCATTTTTATTTGGAAGAACAGCTGAGTCCTATCAACAGGAGAGTTTATACATGATGGATTTAATAACTAATACTCATATAAGAGCTCTATGATACAAAAATTTGTTGGTACAAGAGAAGGGAATTAGTATGAAGGTTGGTAATCTGTCTATGTCGAGTAACTATGTTAAGAATAATTGCAGTATGAATTGTCTCTATCACACATTGTGAAACCACAATATATTGGTGCTCGCAGACAAAAACAATATATTGGTGCTCGCAGACAAAAACAATATATTGCTGCCAAGTGATTACTCTCGGACCGTTTTGTAGGGAAGTCAGCTTATGTGGCGCACACTAAGCCAGGGAAGCCAAGCAAGATAAGTGAACCAATTGACAATGCTAGACGATTAAAACATACATATTAGGATAAAATATGAATAATGAGAGTGTAAGAATGTCTTGACTCACCACATAAAGCTACTAGTACAGAGATAAAAAATAAATAGAGCTTAACTATTCATCAACAAAGATAGGTGACGTTCAGGAGTAAACTTAATTTTGAATAAACGAATAATTTAATGATTACCTATGCGGCAAGATCGAAGAATTTCAGAAGTCATTCTGCAGGACAAATCATCTCCAACCATCTGAGAAATCTCAAATATACAACTATAAGTTTGCCATGGAAAGGCTAATAGTCCATGCGAAGCCAACATAGTATGCCTAGTTCCATTGTTTCTGACAAAGTTCAAGGTGGTGCACCTCTGCAAATTCAAGAGAGGATGCAGTTAGCTGGAGATTCATGTACTTATTGTACCCTGTAGACAAAAGCTTCTACTAGGTTTACTCAAAACTTAGCTTATCAAAAGGATAACTGCAGAGTTCCAAGTGCCCCAGCTTACTTCCTGTAGACAATTCATGAAAACTGGGAAGTACAGCAAATACCTTTCCCGAAGTTTGTAATCAAATTCAATGGTGTCCTGAAGGTGTTGGGTGAGGCTTGTACAAATCAACGGCTCCATCATAAACTACCTCTTTGAAAATCATAAAATCGAAAGAGTTTGTCACTTGTTAGCATCACCTAATTAGGGGACAGCTTAATTTTACTGTCACGTGAAAGGGTGCATGTCCTTGCACAGACAAAAAAGAAAGGCATGTACCCAGTATGGATTTATGTATGGTAACTAAACCTTTAGTTGCATATTGCTCCCTATTTCGATTTGGATGAGAAGTTAAATGAGCATATTGTATAGTAGTTTCACAAGAGCAGTGCAACTTAGAACTCCGAATGCAATTTTACAACATACGAACTGGAATATCTTAACATCAAGGAAAATTCTTGATTGCTAAAATATGGACCAACACATACAAAACGTGACACAAAGAATGGTCTCAAATCAACAATGTCATACAAGAAGCACATACTTGAAACATGTACGCGTCATATGGTTACATGAGCAAAAGGAGAATTTCAAACAATTTACTGCTCTCATATATACTGATAAATGACCATACATACTTATAGTTACAAATCAATCACTATTACACAAGAAAAAAATGCAGTCATATACAATACAAAGCCTTTTACCTGGCTGAAAACTGTGTAAAAGATACAGTGGCCTTGGATGCAGAGGACGAACTGGAGGAGGATGTTTCACCTCTCACTCTACTTGTTGAATCAATAAAAGTGGGTCTTGTGGGCTGCAACTCGGGAGAATTTTTTGTTAACAACAACACGACTATCTCTGACATTGTTGGCCTTGATGCAACGGTTGATTGAGTGCAGAGAAGCGCTATCTCTATTATTCTTTTTACCTCTTCTGGCTTATATTCTTCAGGATCTAACGACTCGTCCACCAAGCTAATCAAGTTCTCATTTTCATATAGCTTCCATACCTGTACAATGAGCAGGCATAATAAAATGTCCAACTCAAGATAGATATGGTGTGTATAAAGAAACCTCAATACAGTAAGTACAAAATTATCATAATGAACTACTGTAGGTCTTCTCCTCAAATAAAAATGGTACTGTCGGAAGTATGTAATCCTGATCTTGTAAGACTGATTCTGGAGCAAAATAAACAGGCGATGCTTACTTAGCAAGAATTTTTCTTGTTACTTGTTAAATTTTTCAATCCATATAGTGAAAACTGAAAACCAGCTAAGGTTCCATATCACCAAATTAGGAAGTGGAACTGTACAGAAATGTACTCATAAGAACAACTCAAAGACTTATGAGGTGACTATCTGAAATATGCAAGTCACATGAGCCAATGAATGGCACCAATAGAAGCCAAGTTTTCAGAAGAAAAATGGGTACCGATTCAAGTAGATATTGTGTTTCAGGTTCCAGCCTTGTATCATTGCTCTTCCGTCCACTTAGTATTTCCAAAATGACTACGCCAAAGCTGTATGTGTCAACCTTCTCTGATAGTTGGCCATGGATTGCATACTCAGGAGCGGTGTAACCCCTGCTCAATAGTAAAATATAATCAGAAAAATAAGCTGTGTGTAAAATATACTATTTGCATGTTCAAACTTACAGTGTTCCAGCAAATTTAGTGCTGAGATGACTATGATCATCAGGTAGGAGCCTTGCCAAACCAAAATCAGCAATCTTAGGCTGAAAGTCGTCATCAAGAAGAACATTGCTTGATTTAATGTCACGGTGTATGATACACACATGGAACTCTTGATGAAGATATGCAAGGCCACGAGCCATGCCAACAATGATGTTAAATCGCTGCTTCCAGTTAAGTGTTCCACGTTTCTCACCTGTTATGCCAGAAGGTGTGAATGTGAGGTCCTTATTTAGAGGTCCTTAAGTGTTCCACGTTTCTCACCTGTTATGCCAGAAGCTAATCAGCTCAGTCTGCAAGTTTAACGAAGTAATTGCCTTCTCAAGAAGATAACAACCATGGGAGTAGTTCAGTCTAATAATGGAGTTGCGAGTGCAAGTTTTAGTTTAGATTAATCAGACCTTCTAGATTAATCAAATGGGAAATATCAGACACACCATATATGATATTTTGCTACATGTCCAAGTGCACAAATAAGTCAAGTAGATGAAGAAGCAAGGACCAAAGGAGCATACCGAAGAGGAACTTGTCAAGGCTACTATTTGCCATATATTCATAAACAAGTAGGCATTCGGAACCCTTGCGAGAACAACCAAGAAGCCGGACAAGATTTCGATGATGAACATTGCTAATCAACTTCACCTCACTTTCAAAGTCTGCTTTGGCCCTGCTAGTTTGTACTACTGTCAACCTTTTTACTGCAACAGTTTTCCCATTTTTCAGCACACCCTGTTAGAAATTGACAGTTTTGAAAAATTATTTTTGCAATAAACTAATATACATCACAATAAAAAGCAACTTGGCGATCATAAAGTTCTTAATCTATTTCAAATTCTGAATAATTTCCTTTCATCTGCAAATTTTTGTCGTGGATTAAACATTTGAAGATCACCATACCTTAAATACATCGCCAAAACCTCCTTCTCCAAGTTTACTTTTCTCACTGAAATTATTGGTTGCAGCCTTAAGATCTTTATAGTGAAAACTTGTTGGACCTCGTAGTTCCGTTACTCCAAGTATATCACCTAACAAAAGATACAGTCAGATGAGGAAACAAAGAAGCAAGGAGAAAGTAGTTGAGTTTGCTTTTCCAAATAACTTCCTAAAACAAAAACATATGCAAAATTGGTCAACTTGAAAACGTAGCCAATTACACTTGAGAAAACAAAACAAATGCAAATGTTCATTGCTAAACTCCAATATATTTAATACATTCTACCCTTGTAAAGTTAGGCAAATTCTGGAGCTTTCCCGTACCCTGGTTGCTGTGAACAATACTTGGATAATATAAGCTTTCCCTACCAATCAACATTTTTTTCTCGAAAACACGCCAAAGCATGTGTCTTTGTATACCAATCAACATTTGGTATTTACTTAAATAGAGCTACACAAATCAAAGAGAAAGAGGACACTGTCAAGAAAAAGGAGTATTTAACACATAAATGCAAACAAAAATAAAGATCTACAACATAACTAGAAATCGTGGGATAATTCAAATATGCAGCCCAGAGCACCTCTCAATGTAATAAAAATATCCAAAATATTTAAAGTCTCTAGTTGTTTTTACGCACATAATTTTTAAAACTAAGATCATATTCATCTTGTACAGAAACAACAAACGGTCGTAGTAACACTGTCCAAACAATAAGTTGAACATTTTCCATTTTTGTTCAGGGTATATTTGATCAATTTTTACATGATTTCTGGTGTGTGCTCATTTTATACTGTGATGCACACCTGTGCAGAATTTGAGAAATTTCGAAGATGCACAAGTATGTAAACCCCAACCGCAAGAATACACTGTTCAATGTACAAAGAACACTCACCTTTTTATATCACTAATTTTTTATTTTTCACATGGGACAAAATAGACAGTTATCACAAAAACTTGCAGTCATATAAAGGACTCTGGCCATAGGCAGAGCTCTTGATAGGACTTACATATGCATGTCTCTCTTTTATGTTTCTTCACCGATCGACGAGAAGTTAATCCAACACCAACTAAGATGGTTTGGGCATATCCAACGGAGGCCTCCAGAAGCACCAGTTAATAGTGGTATGCTAAAGAGTATGGAAAATACTAGGAGGGGCATAGGGCGACCAAAGTTGACAGGGCGGAGAAGGTAAAAAAGGGACTTATCTTCCTAGAAAAGTGGATTCGTTCCAAAAAAGTTGTCGAAGCTGCTAATGGTAAGCAAGAAGATTGTTTACGAAGAAACAACAAGAAAAATTCATGTTCTGATACATAAGAGTTACTACCTCCATCCCAAGGCTTAAGCCTTATATTTTTTTGGAAAAGTCAAAGCAAGTAAAGTTTGACCAAAATTCTAGAATAATCTATCAATAAATATGATATTTTGTAGATAGCACATGAAAATATATTTCATTATCTATCTAATAATATTAATTTTGTATTTTACATGTTAATGATTTTTTATAAAAACTTAGTCAAACTTAACATAGTTTGAATTTCTGAAAAAAAATATAGACCTTAAGCCTTGGGATGGAGGTAGTATATATGAATCGAAATAGAGCGATTGGAATGTACCTCGAGATTTGGCTCCTGATAGGACTGGATGGAAATCGGCAATCTATGTGCTAGAATAGAATCTTAGTTTACTCATTCCCTGTTTACTTTTCTCTCTCTCTCTCTCATTCTCTTTTTGGTTTCCTTATGTTTATGTTGGGTTTCGTATCTAGCCTACCCCAACTTGCTAGGGAAAAAGGATTTGATGTCGTCATTGGCAATAAGCTAAATACAAAGTGTATGTCATCATTTTCATGGGAACATAGGCGTATAGGACAATAGCGACATGGTATTGAAGATATTTTCATGAAAATAAACTTTTAAACCCGAGGCAAAATCTTTGCATGTCCATTTATTTAGAATATTTTTCCGCAGTTAATGACAGCAACTTTGGCCATTTTGCTAAGATCACATTGATAAATAGACAATTACAAAAGAACTTTAACTACTCGAAAGTGGTAAACTTGACACAATTTACCTCTCTGAGGCTTCTGCAGCTTCCTAGACCGCCAGATCCACAACAAAGCTAATAACACCAGCAGGAACATGAAGGCTACACCTCCCAAAATTCCTCCTATGATGGCTCCCTTCCTGCTTGATTTTCCTGTAACAAATCATGAATTGTGAGCTCTGAACTGATGATGAGCTTTGAATTGGAATACGAAATTCCGTTGAATGTTTCATAGAAGTTACTGTAGCAATCCAATTGACATCAAAGTTCAAGAAAACACGTTCCATGGAGCAAATAAACAGGCCTTAACTTCCTGACAAGATAGAGAACTTCAAAGTTCAAACTCAGCCCCAAACACTGATTGGGAACTAGTCAATACAACTGGTGCTAACAGCAAATATGGGCACCCACACATGGCCATAGCACAACACAAAATAACAAAGAAGAAAGCAAGTAATGAAGCTGCTAACAACTCACGCAAAAACACAAGGATGGATATGGTACGTAAATGAGGTGAACTCACCAGAACGCAAGTATGGTGCCAGATCTACGGTCGCATTAGCCGGGAAGAACCGCATATCAGAGTACCTCATGAAGCACCCGGCATCCACGGAGCGGCCGTCGGAATTGGGGGAACAAGCGTCAATGTTCTTAGAAGCCACCTCCAAACACTGCGCACAGCCGCCCATCCCGATCGTCTCGACGCACTGCGCCATAGCGTACACGCCGGAGCCCGCGGCCGCTGCCGCGAGCCCCGGGACGCGGGGCACAGCGGCGGTGAGGTCGCCGACCAGCGCTCGCACCGCGCTGCCGAAGTCGCCACCGGCAACGGCGGAGCCGTCGCAGAGCTGAGTGTTGCCAGGTAGGGTGGTTTGGTCGAAGAAAGCCGCGCTCTCGTACCGTATGACGCAACCGTCCAGGATGACGCGGCCGCCGTTGGCGGCGCCGCAGGAACGTATGCGCGCCGCGGCGGCGTCGAAGCAGGCGACGCAGTCCCTCCCGGTGACGTACGGGCGGCACTGCGCCAACGCGAACGCCGGCGCGGCGGCGCGCGGCTGCGCGGCGGTGGCGAAACCGCCCCCGGCGGAGAGATTGGCGCGGAGTTCGGCGAAGGTGGAGTTGAGGGCGGCGAGGAAGCCGGCCGTGGGCGTGGCGTTGTACTGGCTGCAGCCGAGGTTGAGCACTTTAGCCTGCGGGTCAGCGACGGTGACCGGAACCAGCGCGGAGGCGACTGCCAGTAGTAGAGTCGGCAACAGCGGGAAGCGAGCCACGCGGTGCATCGGCACCGCCGGCGAATGGAGGGAAGGGAGAGCAGAAATGGCCGTGGCCGCCCGCTGGGGTTTTGGACGACAGTGCCGTGATGGGGATGGATTTGGGTTGAATTGCCAAGCCGGGAAGTCCGCAGTGTACACGAAGAGGTGATTGGTTCGAGGTGCTATAAATATTGGGAAGGGGATCCATCATAGTAGCGTTTTTTTTTTTGTCTATAAAAGAGAAAAATACATTTTTTTTAAAACAACATAAGCCATGCAAAGACATTCGTTGTAATTTTTTAGATTGAACAATAAGTTTAATAGAGAATTGGAGATACATATAGTAGTTTCTTTTCATAAGAGCAATTTTACTCACTTTCATGTTGCCAAAGTTGTAAGGGCATCTCCAGCGAACCAGCCTATTTCGAACACAAGATGTATTCGTTTTGGTCGTTTGAGTCGACCTGCGGATTTGGTCGTGTCCTTCCCTTATCCATTTGGATCAGGATGTACCCATTGGCCAGGCCAAAAATTTTATAGGAATTTAAAACTTAATTACATTGGGCAAATAAAGCGATAAAAACATAGATATAAATAAACCCTACCTAACTAGGGTATACGCCATTGCTGCCTAATCCTTGTTGGCAAGGTTGATGAAGACTAGCAGCTTCCACAACCATGGCCTGACTGGTGCCAGAGGTGCTACCGTTGGCGTTGGAGGTGGTAGGGTTACTAGAAGTGTGGAAGGTCTCCTCTGCGCTAGCGCGCATTCTCGCAGCTGGACAACAAGATCCTCTCACTTGGCCAGATCCTCCAGCTCGTTGCACGTGATGACCAACTCGAGGGCCTCCTTGTAGCTTAGCTCAGGCGACTGGGGAAGGTGCTTGACCTCTTGCTTGACCTCCTGCTTCATGGGTGCCTTCGTCGGCGTCCCCTCATCGTCGTCACCGCATTCTTCTCCATGCAAGAACTTGGTGTCGCACAAGAATGTGGCGCGGCATCGTGGGTTGAACTCCAACGACCTAAATGTGTCTTACGCGTATGAGTTTGGGGCGAACATACGGTCGTTCGCAGATCAGACGGGAGGAGGGCCGGGAGGAGGGCCTGCCTACTGCGGATATCATCGCGACGTGCTTTTAATTCCCGTGGCACGGGCCGCACTGGCACAGGTGACAGCCTGCGGGCAGGTTTACATCAGGCCACGACACTGTTGTCCCTGTCTCCACAAATGTCGAGCCTCATTGACGGGGACGTAGTGTCTGTTCCGCTGGACGTGACGGCTGCCTCCGCATGAGGACCCCGCCTCGTGGTTGTTGCGGCTCTTCCTTCATGACCAGGACTTTTCCATCATACGCGGTTGTTGCATGTGGTGTGAGGAGCAATGCTCTCTAGATGCAGAAATGGCGCGAGAATTGAGGACAATGGCAAGTGCGTACACACGTCTTAAAAAAGATGGGCATGCGCCTGCCATCAATGATGTTGCTGGTCTCCAAGCGGTCGTGGAATTGATGGTGACGCAGATGACCAGCGCCGCCTGATACGTCTCCGACGTATCGATAATTTCTTATGTTCTATGCCATATTATTGATGATACCTACATGTTTTATGCACACTTTATATCATATTCGTGCATTTTCTGGAACTAACCTATTAACAAGATGCCGAAGTGCCGGTTCCTGTTTTCTCGCTGTTTTTGGTTTCAGAAATCCTAGTAACGAAATATTCTCGGAATTGGACGAAACGAAGACCCGGGTTCCTATTTTCACCGGAAGCATCCGGAACACCCGGGAAGGACCGGAGGGGGGCACCGGGGCCCCGGACCATAGGCCGGCGCGGCCCAGGCCCTGGCCGCGCCGCCATATGGTGTGGCCCCCCCTTCGACCCTCCTGCGCCGCCTCTTCGCCTATATAAAGCCTCCGTCGCGAAAACCCTGATACGAAGAACCACGATACGGAAAACCTTCCAGAGCCGCCGCCATCGCGAAGCCAAGATCCGGGGGACAGGAGTCTCTGTTCCGGCACCCTGCCGGAGCGGGGAAGTGCCCCCGGAAGGCTTCTCCATCGACACCGCTGCCATCTCCACCGCCATCTTCATCACCGCTGCTGCTCCCATGAGGAGGGAGTAGTTCTCCATCGAGGCTCGGGGCTGTACCGGTAGCTATGTGGTTCATCTCTCTCCTATGTGCTTCAATACAATAATCTCATGAGCTGCCTTACATGATTGAGATTCATATGATGATGCTTGTAATCTAGATGTCATTATGCTAGTCAAGTGAGTTTTACTTATGTGATCTCCGGAGACTCCTTGTCCCACGTGTGTAAAGGTGACAGTGTGTGCACCGTGTGGGTCTCTTAGGCTATATTTCACAGAATACTTATTCACTCGTTGAATGGCATAGTGAGGTGCTTATTTATATCTCTTTATGATTGCAATGTGTTTGTATCACAATTTATCTATGTGCTACTCTAGCAATGTTATTAAAGTAGTTTTATTCCTCCTGCACGTGTGCAAAGGTGACGAGTGTGTGCACCGTGTTAGTACTTGGTTTATGCTATGATCATGATCTCTTGTAGATTGCGAAGTTAACTATTGCTATGATAATATTGATGTGATCTATTCCTCCTACATATGCATGAAGGTGACAGTGTGCATGCTATGTTAGTACTTGGTTTAGTCTTTTGATCTATCTTACACTAAAGGTTACTAAAATATGAGCATTATTGTGGAGCTTGTTAACTCCGGCATTGAGGGTTCGTGTAATCCTACGCAATGTGTTCATCATCCAACAAGAGTGTAGAGTATGCATTTATCTATTCTGTTATGTGATCAATGTTGAGAGTGTCCACTAGTGAAAGTCTAATCCCTAGGCCTTGTTCCTAAATATCGCTATCGCTGCTTGTTTACTTGTTTCTATCGCGTTACTACTGCTGCATTACTACTGCTTGTTTACTCGTCCCGGGCAAAGCACTTTTACTGGTGCCGTTGCTACTGCTTATTCATACCATCTATATTTCACTATCTCTTCGCCGAACTAGTGCACCTATTAGGTGTGTTGGGGACACAAGAGACTTCTTGCTTTGTGGTTGCAGGGTTGCATGAGAGGGATATCTTTGACCTCTTCCTCCCTGAGATCGATAAACCTTGGGTGATCCACTTAAGGGAAACTTGCTGCTGTTCTACAAACCTCTCGCTCTTGGAGGCCCAACACTGTCTACAAGAATAGAAGCTCCCGTAGACATCAAGCACTTTTCCGGCGCCGTTGCCGGGGAGGAAAGGTAAAAAGGCACTCATACTCCGGTCCCAGGTAACAGTACTTTTCTGGCGCCATTGTATTTGTGCTCGAAGCTATTTCCTTTAGATCCTGCAATTGCATCTTTTTGTTTCTTGTTTTTATTTTCACTAGTTAGGCATAATGGAAAACAACAAAAAATTTAGTGAGCTTTTTAATCTTTTTCCTGATTTAGAATTGTTTGGTGTGAACATTAAAAAACCAATGGAACCTTATTTGCATGCTAGTAGCGATGTTATTAGTATGAATGCAATTACTGCTAATGCTATGGAGAAGTCTAAGCTTGGGGAAGCTGGTTTTCATGATCTTTTTAGCTTCCCATCTTTAGGGGAGAAAATTTGCTCTGATAATACTTTATCTCCCATATGCGATAACTCTAATGATGCTTGTGATATTTTAAATGCACCTACTGAAAGTATTCCATATAAAATACCTATGAAAATTATTGAACGTGTTATGGATAACCGCTATGAAGGGGATGGAACTGTGCATCCCGGAGATCATTTACTTGTTTTTGCATGAATTATGCGGGTTATTCAAGTGTGCAGGTATCTCTATGGATGAAGTGAAGAAGAAATTATTCTCTATGTCGTTGTCTGGTAAAGCGGCGCATTGGCATAAACTGCTGAAGGATGAGCATTCTCTTGGTTGGAAGGATATTGTGCATCTATTTTATTCTAAATTCTATCCTCCAAGTGAAATTCACAAAGACCGAAACCGAATATATAATTTCTGGCCTCATGATGGAGAGAGTATTGCCCAAGCATGGGAGAGATTGAAGTCTTTAATGCTCAAATGCCCCAATCATGAGCTTCCAGGTAATATCATCATTGATAATTTCTATGCAAGACTTTCTTTTCAAGATAAGACCTTGCTGGATGCTACTTGTTCTGGTCCATTCACGCACAACAAAGAAGAGTTTAAAAGGGACCTTCTTGATCGGATTAAGGAGAACGCTGAAGATTGGGAGAACGACAAAGGTAAAGAGTCAATTATGATTATGAATGCATTGAAACTTTTATGGATACCGATAAATTTCGAAATATGAGTGCTACTTATGGTCTTGACTCTCAAGTTGCTGCAAATCTTTATAAAGCCTTTGCTTCTCATTTTGAATTGCCTAAAAAGAATTTTGATAAGTATCATGAACCTTTTAAAGAGGCTTGTATGAAGAATGAAATTGTTGTTAATTATTGTAATGAGCATGCTCAAACTCCTAAGAATGTTATTTCCTATAAGCATGTTAATTTTTGTGGAATACATAGACCTTGTGGAATTAATCAAATCAAAGATGAATATTGTATCCATCATGCTAATGAAAAAACTAGAAAGTGGTTTAGGGCTCTAGATGATCTTGGTAAAAATGTGTGTGCCCTCTATCCTTTTATTTGTGAAGTTTGCCATGAAGTGGGTCATTTTAATTTTCAATGCTCCTCCAATGATAATTTGAACTCAATGAGTGCTGCAAATTTGTATTGTGATGATGAAATTACTCCTAATCAGCATGATGAACTTACTTTATTTTTGGGGTGTGAAGAACTGTCGAGAAAAATCTCTTCGTTACATATGAGTGATCATGATGTTGATGATGTCCTGCATGGGTGTTTTTCTTATTGCATTGATAATAGCCATACAAATACTTACATACAAAATATTTTAGAAGATGACACCTTGCCAAAATATGATAGGACAGCTGTGTGTTTTCAACTAATTAATGAAAAGGAGGGATCCTCCCAAGTTTCTTCTATTGTTTCTGAAAGTAAATCAGGTTATGCGGACAAGCCACCCTTCAAGCCTCTTCCTCCTAAAAAAAGGGGATGAGGAGAAGGAAGAGAAGAAGAAGAAGAAGGGAACGAAGAAGAAGAAGAAGAAGGAGAATAAAAAGAAAGAGGTAACGGCGTATCCCCGCGTGAATGAGATAACGCTAGGTAACCGTAAGTATGTTGCTCCTAATGATTATTGTGACAATGAATCTGAATACGATGATCTTCCTATGCCCTTTACATACATTAGCGATCATGATTTGAATGAGCACACTACTTTTGATACTACAAATCTCTGGGAAACTAATTCTGAAAATGATGATAATAATTACCATAGTGTCAGTACTATCCATGCTTCCTCCCATAATGATATAGAAAGCTCTAAGCGTGGGGAAGAGGTGTTTGAAAATCCTTTAGCTACTGGTCATTATGTTCTTGATACATCTCCTTCTAATAACAATGATGGTGTGGACACGGATAAACCGATCGTGAAAGATAACTATTCTATTTCCTATGATGACACTGTGCCCCCGATCTCTGATGATTATTATAAAGAATGCTATGATATAGGTTCTAACTATCCTTATGAAACTTGTCATAGTCATGATTGGATTACTAAAAACAATTCCCTTAATATGCAATTTGTTTACCATGTTCAAATTATTGATAATAATCTTACTCCAATTACTATTAATGAGAATAACTCTTCTTATGCCAAATTTAATGATACTTCTATGCATATGAACCATGATAAGAATGTTTTAAGTGATGGGTATATTGTTGAGTTTGCTCATGATGCTACTGAAAGTTATTATGAGAGAGGAAAATATGGTTGTATGAAATTTTCAATGTTACTAAAATTCACCTCTCTATGTGCTGAGAATCTTTGATGCTACACTTGTTTTATCTTCCTATGCTTGTTACTTTGCTCTTCATGAACTTCGTTTATTTACAAGATTCCTATGCATAGGAAGCATGTTAGACTTAAATGTGTTTTGAATTTGCTTCTTGATGCTCTCTTTTGCTTCAAATACTATTTCTTGCGAGTGCATCATTAAAACTGCTGAGCCCATCTTAACGGCTATAAAGAAAGAACTTCTTGGGAGATAACCCATGTGTTATTTTGCTACAGTACTTTGTTTTATATTTGTGTCTTGGAAGTTGTTTACTACTGTAGCAACCTCTCCTTATCTTAGTTTTATGTTTTGTTGTGCCAAGTAAAGTCTTTGATAGTAAAGTAAATACTAGATTTGGATTACTGCGCAGTTCCAGATTTCTTTGCTGTCACGAATCTGGGTCTAATTCTCTGTAGGTAACTCATAAAATTATGCCAATTTACGTGAGTGATCCTCAGATATGTACGCAACTTTCATTCAATTTGGGCATTTTCATTTGATCAAGTCTGGTGCCCTTTTAAAATTCGTCTTTACGGACTGTTCTGTTTTGACAGATTCTGCCTTTTATTTCGCATTGCTTCTTTCGTTGTGTTGGGTGGATTTCTTTGTTCCATTACCTTCCAGTAGCTTTGAGCAATGTCCAGAAGTGTTAAGAATGATTGTGTCACCTCTGAACATGTGAGTTTTTGATTATGCACTAACCCTCTAATGAGTTTGTTTCGAGTTTGGTGTGGAGGAAGTTTTCAAGGGTCAAGAGAGGAGGATGATATACTATGATCAAGGAGAGTGAAAGCTCTAAGCTTGGGGATGCCCCGGTGGTTCACCCCTGCATATTCTAAGAAGACTCAAGCGTCTAAGCTTGGGGATGCCCAAGGCATCCCCTTCTTCATCGACAAATTATCGGGTTCCTTCTCTTGAAACTATATTTTTATTCGGCCACATCTTATGTACTTTACTTGGAGCGTCTGTGTGCTTTTGTTTTTGTTTTTGTTTGAATAAATGCTTGTGTGGGAGAGAGACACGCTCCGCTGGTTCATATGAACACATGTGTTCTTCGCTTTATCTTTTAGTGTTCATGGCGTAGGTTAAAACTGCTTCGTTCATTTGTTATATGGTTGGAAACGGAAAATGCTACATGTAGTAATTGGTAGAATGTCTTGAATAATTTGATACTTGGCAATTGTTGTGCTCATGTTTAAGCTCTTGCATCATATACTTTGCACCCATTAATGAAGAAATACTTAGAGCTTGCTAATTTGGTTTGCATATTTGGTTTCTCTAGAGTCTAGATAATATCTAGTATTGAGTTTTGAACAACAAGGAAGACGGTATGGAGTTTTATAATGTTTACAATATGTCTTTTATGTGAGTTTTGCTGTACCGATTCATCCTTGTGTTTGTTTCAAATAACCTTGCTAGCCTAAACCTTGTATCGAGAGGGAATACTTCTCATGCATCCAAAATACTTGAGCCAACCATTATGCCATTTGTGTCCACCATACCTACCTACTACATGGTATTTATCCGCCATTCCAAAGTAAATTGCTTGAGTGCTACCTTTAAATAATTCAAAATTTATCACCTCTGATTTGTGTCAATGTTTTATAGCTCATGAGGAAGTATGTGGTGTTTTATCTTTCGATCTTGTCATTTACTTCTGACGGACTTTCACAATGGACTAGTGGCTTCATCCGCTTATCCAATAATTTTGCAAAAAGAGCTGGCAATGGGGTTCCCAGCCCCGATTAATTAACTTGCATTAATAATTCTCTTCACATGTTTTGCTCTGATTCATCAGTAAGCAACTTAATTTTGCAAATAGACACTCCTTCATGGTATGTGATTGTTGGAAGGCACCCGAGGATTCGGTTAGCCATGGCTTGTGTAAGCAAAAGGTTGGGAGGAGTGTCATCCATAAATAAAGAAAAACTAAACTAAAGTACATGTGTAAACAAAAGAGAAGAGGGATGATCTACCTTGCTTGGTAGAGATAACGTCCTTCATGGGAGCCGCTCTTGAAAGTCTGGTTGATGAGGTAGTTAGAGTGCCCACTACCATTTGTTGACAACAACAAACACCTCTCAAAATTTTACTTTTATGCTCTCTTTATGTTTTCAAAACCAAAGCTCTAGCACAAATATAGCAATCGATGCTTTTCCTCTTTGAAGGACCATTCTTTTACTTTTTATGTTGAGTCAGTTCACCTATTTCTCTCCACCTCAAGAAGCAAACACTTGTGTGAACTGTGCATTGATTCCTACATACTTGCATATTGCACTTGTTATATTACTCTATGTTGACAATTATCCATGAGATATACATGTTACAAGTTGAAAGCAACCGCTGAAACTTAATCTTCCTTTGTGTTGCTTCAATGCCTTTACTTTGATTTATTGCTTTATGAGTTAACTCTTATGCAAGACTTATTAATACTTGTCTTGAAGTACTATTCATGAAAAGTCTTTGCTTTATGATTCACTTGTTTACTCATGTCATTACCATTGTTTTGATCGCTGCATCCACTACATATGTTTACAAATAGTATGATCAAGGTTATGATGGCATATCACTTCAGAAATTATCTTTGTTATCGTTTTACTCGCTCGGGACGAGCGAGAACTAAGCTTGGGGATGCTTGATACGTCTCCGACGTATCGATAATTTCTTATGTTCTATGCCATATTATTGATGATACCTACATGTTTTATGCACACTTTATGTCATATTCGTGCATTTTCCGGAACTAACCTATTAACAAGATGCCGAAGTGCCGGTTCCTGTTTTCTCGCTGTTTTTGGTTTCAGAAATCCTAGTAACGAAATATTCTCGGAATTGGACGAAACGAAGACCCGGGTTCCTATTTTCACCGGAAGCATCCAGAACACCGGGAAGGACCGGAGGGGGGCACTCGGGCCCCCGGACCATAGGACGGCGCGGCCCGGGCCCCGGCCGCGCCGCCATATGGTGTGGCCACCCCTTCGACCCTCCTGCGCCGCCTCTTCGCCTATATAAAGCCTCCGTCGCGAAACCCCGATGCGAAGAACCACGATACGGAAAACCTTCCAAGCCGCCGCCATCGCGAAGCCAAGATCCGGGGACAGGAGTCTCCGTTCCGGCACCCTGCCGGAGCGGGGAAGTGCCCCGGAAGGCTTCTCCATCGACACCGCTGCCATCTCCACCGCCATCTTCATCACCGCTGCTGCTCCCATGAGGAGGGAGTAGTTCTCCATCGAGGCTCGGGGCTGTACCGGTAGCTATGTGGTTCATCTCTCTCCTATGTGCTTCAATACAATAATCTCATGAGCTGCCTTACATGATTGAGATTCATATGATGATGCTTGTAATCTAGATGTCATTATGCTAGTCAAGTGAGTTTTACTTATGTGATCTCCGGAGACTCCTTGTCCCACGTGTGTAAAGGTGACGAGTGTGTGCACCGTGTGGGTCTCTTAGGCTATATTTCACAGAATACTTATTCACTGTTGAATGGCATAGTGAGGTG
This sequence comes from Lolium rigidum, assembly GCF_022539505.1. Lineage (NCBI taxonomy): Eukaryota > Viridiplantae > Streptophyta > Magnoliopsida > Poales > Poaceae > Lolium > Lolium rigidum. Next base: position 96,938,324 of record NC_061514.1, on the reverse strand, counting down.
CTTATTTATATCTCTTTATGATTGCAATATGTTTGTATCACAATTTATCTATGTGCTACTCTAGCAATGTTATTAAAGTAGTTTTATTCCTCCTGCACGTGTGCAAAGGTGACAGTGTGTGCACCGTGTTAGTACTTGGTTTATGCTATGATCATGATCTCTTGTAGATTGCGAAGTTAACTATTGCTATGATAATATTGATGTGATCTATTCCTCCTACATATGCATGAAGGTGACGAGTGTGCATGCTATGTTAGTACTTGGTTTAGTCTTTTGATCTATCTTACACTAAAGGTTACTAAAATATGAGCATTATTGTGGAGCTTGTTAACTCCGGCATTGAGGGTTCGTGTAATCCTACGCAATGTGTTCATCATCCAACAAAAGTGTAGAGTATGCATTTATCTATTCCGTTATGTGATCAATGTTGAGAGTGTCCACTAGTGAAAGTCTAATCCCTAGGCCTTGTTCCTAAATATCGCTATCGCTGCTTGTTTACTTGTTTTACTTGCGTTACTACTGCTGCATTACTACTGCTTGTTTCTCGTCTCGGGCAAAGCACTTTTCCGGTGCTGTTGCTACTACTTATTCATACCACCTGTATTTCACTATCTCTTCGCCGAACTAGTGCACCTATTAGGTGTGTTGGGGACACAAGAGACTTCTTGCTTTGTGGTTGCAGGGTAGCATGAGAGGGATATCTTTGACCTCTTCCTCCCTGAGATCGATAAACCTTGGGTGATCCACTTAAGGGAAACTTGCTGCTGTTCTACAAACCTCTGCTCTTGGAGGCCCAACACTGTCTACAAGAATAGAAGCTCCCGTAGACATCAATCTGCTAGGCTCAACTATGCATAGGATGTTCCGATTATACGGTGAAAACCCTAGACTATCGTAGATTAGTTTAGCTTGATATTGATAAAGCATGATTCCCATGTCCTTATAAATCTAACATGAACCATGGGGCAATCGGCTCTTTGAGCCGATCCACAGAACAAATTAAGAGCCGATCGGGGCTCGTATTTAATGTTTACGTGTTTGCCATGCAGGAAACTAGTCGAAGCAATCCATCACCTTCCTGACCAGGTATAGGTCAGGTGGCACGCCCTCGTAAGCACCAGGACGTGTGCCAGAAGGCATTGCGGGCCGTCGCCCGAGGGACCAGGGTCCACCGCAATCCTGGGAGCCTCCCGGCTCTACGGTGTTGCCCGTCGATACTCGCCGGTGGGTTTTTGACCGCAACACATTCTGGCACGCCCGGTGGGACACTCTACAGCAACCACTACGTCGACATCTACAGCAACCATGTCAAAAGCTGCGGATGAGGTGGTGGGCGAACCAGTCACGTACGCAGATCTGCCGGAGGAACACAAGAAGAAGTATGATGAGATGAAAGCCATCTTGGAAGCCGATCTCATCGGCTCTTTCATGAAGACCCGTTCACATGGCATCAGATGGAAAGGGTTTTCCCCTGAAGGTGCTCTCGATGACTCTCTACCTCTTCAGAGGAACGCACCAGAGCTCTACGCCAGGAGATTAATTACATGGTAGCTCATTCCCTACACCGCCATTCTGAGAGCTTGGTGAACGCTTTTGAGCGCGTTGCGGTCCGAGTGGTGCAAGAGATCATGAAGCATCAGTACTCTCCGTCCGGACCGACCCTGGGAACTCACCAGGGAGAAATACCGCTCCAGATTAGACCGCCGCTACCATTCGCTCTTGCGGCGCCAGAGCCACCGGGTTCACCGGCGTACGTTGTCTATAAGGTTGGAGGCGATCCTAGCGATTGCCAATTCCTATATGAGCCGCCCAAGGAGATCCCACATGGATACGTGTGCACATACGTGCCGGATCGCAACGCCTTGGCGCGCACAAGCCAGATCGCACCAACAGGGATTTCTGGAGTAGATGCTGACAAACAAGCATGGCTGGCTAAATATGCTACTGGAACGAGTCATGAAGGCTTGGTCCCTACAGCTAATACCATGGAGCAGATCAGCACTATCTTGAGAGACCAGTTCGGCATCTTGCCGAAGAGGAAAACAATCGGCTATTCCAAGCCGTACCCCGACGAGTACGATCTGATCCAGCTGCCACCCAAATATCGGCTCCCTAAATTCTCAAAATTCAATGGAGCAGAAGGATCTAGCTCAATAGAGCACGTAAGCCGATATTTGGCGCAGCTGGGCATGATTTCAGTGTCAGACCCGTTACGTGTGAGGTTTTTCGCACAATCTCTTACGGGATCAGCCTTTGGGTGGTACACCTCGTTGCCACCAAACTCAGTCCGCACATGGAAACAGCTGGAAGAGCAATTTCATGTGCAATATCACTCAGAAGCTACCGAAGCTGGCATTGCAGATCTAGCACAGGTGCGGCAGAAGCGGGGAGAAACAGTGTCTGAATACATCCAACGTTTCAGGACTGTCAGGAACCGATGCTATTCGGTTCGTTTGTCTGAGAAGGAAGCAATCGAGCTGGCAGTATTGGGCCTCGCAACGCCGATCAAGGATCTGACTTCCCAAGCTGAGTACAGTTCATTGTCGCACATGGTGCAGAAACTCACATTGTATGAGCAGCGACATCCTGAATTGTACCAAGACAAGTTCAAGCGTCCGGTAGGCCTGGTCGAGATGGAAGAAACTGAAGATCCTGCACCAGACCTGGAGGTTGCTGTAGCTGAATGGGCTCGGGGGGGCAAACCCCGTGTCCTGCAAATGGGTAAAACCTCAAGGGCCTGCAAAAGGGTTTGACTTCGATTTGAGCAAGGCTGAGCAGATTTTCGATCTTTTGCTTAAGGAAAAACAGCTGAAGGTACCCGAAGGCCATAAAATCCCTACGGCACAGGAAATGAACGGGAGGCCGTACTGCAAATGGCATCACTCGTTCACCCATACCACCAATGACTGCAAGGTGTTTCGTCAGCAGATCCAAATGGCGATAGAACAAGGCCGATTGCTCTTCGGGCAGTTTGCCATGAAAGTGGACACACATCCGTTCCCTGGAGTCAACATGGTAGAACCCAACCACTCCGCGAGGCGTCGACTGGATTTCTCGTTCGATGTCAACATGGCAGGGCCTGTGCGCCACCATGGCAAGGATAAAGAGGAAAGCAGTCACTCCCGCAGCAAGGAAAAGGAGGAGGCCGATCCACGCGACCGGCCCCGATATGATGACAAGCGGTACCTCACCAAGGAACAAGTGAGGAGCGTGCGATACCAAAAACCACTCTCCACGCATCTCCTCAACAAATATGAATATCAGTATGACCGACGTCGGCAGTACGATAGAAACGACGAGAGACACAATCGGTCTGATGAAGACAAAGGAAGGTACCGTCGGCGTGACAGAGATGACGAAGGACGCGAGCACCGCGCTAAGGAGAGGTCAAGGGAGCAGGAGGACGTGGATAGGCACTGGGACTGTCCCTTCTTTAAACACTGCTGGGATTCAGGGATGAGCCGATTGCCTACAATCGACAACTGCCCGGAGTGTAGACGCCGGAAGAAAGATGCAAGAGAAGTTTCAGTTTTCAAGCGTCTAGGTCCTCTCCCGCCACAGAACAAACGAGCTGAGTCATCTCAAGATGAAGACTTTGAGGAGTCAGAAGATGAAGAAGAGGATAGGTACCACCGGCCAAGGTGGTGCCCCGATGGACTCAACCACTCCCAAAAGCGTAGGGTTCAGCGGTTACGCAGCTTGGAGCAAGCCGAAGCGCGATACTTGCACACGTTGAGGAAAGCGCGGCCCGATCTGGCCGTGAAAATTCAGCAGACTTTGGATGAAGAAAGTCGTCCACCAAAGAAGGTTTGGCGGCCCAAGCAAGAAAAAGCCGATGTGAGTACATCGGCTGGCACAAACATGGTGTTCTTCCTTCCATCAGAGTTTCGTGCCCCAGGAACCGAAGAAGTGCCGATAGCACAGTTTGACTGCGGTCCACAGCCAGTCATCTTTGAAAAGCCACGAGAGAAGGGCTACAAACACATGAAGGCCCTGTACCTAAAGGGTTTTATCAATGGGCAACCCGTCGGCAGGATGTTGGTGGACACGGGAGCAGCGGTCAATATAATGCCATATTCCATGCTACGGCGTTTGGGACGCTCCAGTGCCGATCTGATCAAGACCAACGTCACACTGAACGACTTCAACGGCCAAGCATCAGGGACGCAAGGTGTCCTGAACGTGGATCTAACCATAGGCCGAAAGACGATCCCAACGACATTCTTCATCGTCAACAGCATGAGTACCTACGCTGTCCTACTAGGAAGGGATTGGATTCATGCCAACTGCTGCATTCCATCTACAATGCACCAATGCCTGATACAGTGGGATGGAGACGACGTAGAAGTCGTACGTGCAGATGACTCGATCGACGTCTCAATAGCCGGCTCGATGGAGTCGGGGTCAAATGTCAGCAAGCTTGAAAGGTCATAACCCTGACAAACAACAAGAAAAGCGTCAGGAGACAGCAAAGGAGTAAGGTAGAGCTAAGGGAAAGGATTGTACCTTTCCTAAGACCAGAGGAACAGCCGATGAAGAGGTGATCGGCTCTGGTGTTTCTGCTGTCGGTTTGGCCAAGCTGGCCACCTTGTCAGCTACACTTTTAGGAGTTGCTAGGTCCAGGGTGGCGGATGGCTTTGGCACCTCCTCGACTTCCCCACTGGAGGTATCATCAGTCTGCAAAGGGAATGGTTAGCCGATGAGAACAGCAATGGGTAAGCATGAAATATAAGCCAAGGAGAGTATGGAGGAGTTACGTTCGAAATCTCTTGGTTTGATAAAGAGGCTTGCGGTTCCTTGCGAGCCCTCTTGATGCATCGGCTCTTTGTTCGTAGACTACCCTGCCCTGCTTTGATGGGTGATGACCCACAAGTATAGGGGGTGTATCGTAGTATCTTCGATAAGTAAGAATGTCGATCCCAACGAGGAGCAGAAGGTGTTGACAAGCAGTTTCGATGAAGGATTCACTCGTAAATGCTCACGGACAAATATTCGGGGGTTTTGATGTAACAGCTTGAATAAAGTACGAGTATGTAAAGTGCGAGAGTGACAATTGCAGCGAGTGGCCCAATCCTTTTTAGCACAAAGGACAAGCCGGTTTGTTTACTTATAATGACCAAACGTTCTCGAGGACACACGGGATTTTAGTCTAATGCTTTCGCTACATACGGCTAATTAATCTTCATTGTTGTGATAAGTGTTGTGTGGGTGAACCTATGCTAATGTACCGCCCTTCCTAGGACTAATACATACTTGTGATTATACCCCTTGCAAGCATCCGCAACTACAAGAAAGTAATTAAGAATAAATCTAACCACAGCCTTAAACTCTAGATCCCGCGATCCCTCCCGCATCGATATACCAACGGGGGTTCGGGTTTCGTCACTCCGGCAACCCCGCAATTAGCAAACGAATACAAGATGCATTCCCCTAGGCCCATAAATGGTGAAGTGTCATGTAGTCGACGTTCACATGACACCACTAGAAGAATAACACCACAACTTAAATATCACACCATTGAATATTACTCAACCATAGTTCACTACTAACATTTAGACTTCACCCATGTCCTCAAGAACTAAACGAACTACTCACGAGACATCATACGGAACATGATCAGAGGTGATATGATGATGAATAACAATCTGAACATAAACTTGGTTCAATGGTTTCACTCAATAGCATCAACAACAAGTAGAGATCGATACCGGGAGAGTTTCCCCTATCAAACAATCAAGATCAAACCCAAATTGCTACGGCGGTGACGGTGTCCAGCGGTGATGACGGCGGTGATGATGGTGGAGATGATGATGATGGTGATGGTGATGATGTCCAGCTCGATGACGGTGACGATGGCGTCGATTTCCCCCTCCCGGAGGGAATTTCCCCGGCGGATTCCTGCCCGCCGGAGAGCTCTTTTCTCTCTGGTGTTCTCCGCCCCGCAGAGGCGGCTGTAACTCTTCGCGAGGTACCCCTTCTGGCTTAGGTCTTCGGGACGAAGGGTTTCGCGAATAAAAGGAGGCGAAAGGGGTCGTGGGCCCTCCACACCACATGGCGGCGCGGCCAGGGCCTGGGCCGCGCCGCCCTAGGGTGTGGGCCCACCCTGGCTCCTCCTGGCTCCTCCTTCTGGCTTCCTTCGTCATCTTGAAAAATAGGATTTTTGGTATAATTTTCTTCCACAGGTGATCTTCCGAAATATTGCTTTCTGACGGTGCTTTTTCCAGCAGAATCCCGGCTCCGTGCTTGATCCTCCAATAATGATGAAACATGCAAAATAGATGAAATAACATAAGTATTGTGTCCCAATATGAAATATATCAATGAATAACAGACAAATTATGATATAAAATAGTGATGCAAATTGGACGTATCAACTCCCCCAAGCTTAGACTTCGCTTGTCCCCAAGCGAAACCGAACTCGATAGACATGACCACATGTTTATGGAGTGAAGAGTCGATAAATAAAATACGGACAAGAAGCATCATATTCATTCACACAGGACATTATAGTAAACAATCTCTTATAACTCATATTGAAACAAGTATAAGGTAATCACAAGTAAAGGTGCGTAAGAAATCATCATTGGTGATGGCAAACTTCGTTCTTGGTCAGAGAACAATTAACAGATTATATTTATCTCATTGAGCAGCGCTCTCATACTAAAGTTTATAAGGCACAACTTGCATACTCAATCATAATGGTCCTCTCATGATCATTGATAACTTGCAAAGCTATATTCATTCGGATAAAACTTGTACTAAACAAGGAAGAATAAAAGACATGATGAAGCAAATCACAATATAATGGTTTGATCACAACTACTCAAATGCTTGCTTGAGATGGAGGGAAATAGGTTTACTGACTTAACATAAAGTAAAAGACAGGCCCTTCGCAGAGGGAAGCAGGGATTAAATCATGTGCTAGAGCTTTTTCAGTTTTGCAATCATATAAAGAGAATAAAAGTAACATTTTGAGAGGTGTTTGTTGTTGTCAACGACCGGTAGCGGGTACTCTAACCCCCTTGCCGGACAACCTCCTAAGAGCGGCTCCCATAATATTTTCATTTTGTGTGGCACTCCTTCCAACCTTTCTTTCACAAACCATGGCTAACCGAATCCTCGGGTGCCTGCCAACAATCTCATACCATGAAGGAGTGCCTTTTTATTTTAGCTTTATGATGATGATGACACTCCCCCAACCTTTGCTTACACAAGCCATGGCTAACCGAATCCTTCGGGTGCCGTCCATCAATCACATACCATGGAGGAGTGTCTACTTAGTTTAATTAATTTGGGACTCGGGAATCCCATTGCCAGCTCTTTTTGCAAAATTATTGGATGAGCGGATGAAGCCACTAGTCCATTGGTGGAAATTGCCCAACAAGATTGAAAGATAAAACACCACATACTTCCTCATGAGCTATAAAACATTGACACAAATAAGAGGTACTAAGTTTTGAATTGTTTAAAGGTAGCACATGAAGTATTTACTTGGAATGGCGTAAAATACCATGTAATAGGTAGGTATGGTGGACACAAATAACGTAGGTTTGGTTGAAGGTTTGAATGCACGAGAAGTATTCCCTCTCAAGCACAGTGTCTTTGGCTAGCAAGGTTAATTAGCAAGCATAAGAGTCGAGGGAAACAAACAAATATACATATGATAGAAACAATCATGCATCTTCCTTGTAAGCACAAACAATTTTAACTTCGGAATAATGAGCTATGAGCTAACAAGAAAGACAATGAAACATCTACATGTATTTCTCTTTTCTATTTAAACCTCAAAGTGTTGTTGCTATTGACCAATGCTAAGTTTGCCAAAACCAAATAGATTTATTCAATGCTCCCAAAGTGATACCAATACTAACAACAAGATGAATCATAGAGATTGCAAACTAAAATAAGATGTGCAATATGTAAATGATAAGACTTCTCATTAATATTCCATATCGATAACTCACACCAAGGGATACATAGACAACTAAAGGAGAGATACTTCCAAACGCAACCCATCCTATACGATAACTTCCCTACTCATGATATGACACTACTTGACAATAAAAGTAAAAGGTAGTGATAATGTGATACCGCGGCACTCCCCCAAGCTTGGAACAAACCAAGGGGATGCCAATACCGATGATGGATTACTCCTTCGGCGATGGTGGTGATGAATTCCCGTCTTCGTACTTCCAAGATAGAGGCTCTCCATCAACAAATGACATCTTGGTCTCGGGAATCCTCGAAACTAGCAAGCACGGCTTATATGTTTAAACCTGTTTTCATACTCACAGCTCTGATTATGAATGTCGTAGAGTTGAGCTTGGAGTTTTCCGGTGGTGTCGTGAAGTGAGAGGATGTCGCCCCATAGCTTTGCAGCTTCCTTCTCGTGTTCAAGCAATGAGTTCGGACACAATCTTGTGAAAGATATCCACTTCACGCTCGGCCATCTTCTTGTAATTGAAGACCTCTTGTTCTAGCTTCTCCATCCTGTCTTCCGTGCTTCCTTCTCCTTTGGGACCCTGAACATCTTTGATTTGCAGTTTTCCCTCGACGAGCATCAACTCCTTTGGATGCATCCTCAGCTCCTCCTTGTACAAGTTGCCAACATCCTTGCAGGAGTTGTCCTTCGGAGTTCCCGATGAAGACATGATGGCTCTAGATCTAAAACAAATCCTGGCAGAAACAGCTCGAAACAAAACACGTCGAAAACACGATATACGGACCTCCAGGGGTCCGGGGGGTTATATAGCAAAAATTTTCTCAACAAAAGGAAAGTATCAGATCGAACCAGAGTCGGAAAGGGGCGACGGGGCGGCCAGACCATAGGTCGGCGCGGGCCCTGGCTAGGCCGCGCCGGCCTATGGTGCCACGCCCTCGTGCGTCCTTTCCACTCCGTTTCGAACTCGTAATTTCTCATATTTTCCAAAAACAGCGGAAAATATTGTTCTGAAAGTAAATTGCGTACTTTTCATTACCAGCATCGTTACCTATTCAAAGTCGAGTTCTGGCGGACTGTCAATTTGTCCTTTGATGAAAGCTTCTGGTGTTTCCACTTGAATAATATCAACATCAACATTATAAGAATCACCCGAGATATAATGCTTGAGTCTTTGTCCATTCACCACTTGCGTAGCATTGCCTTGGAGAGAGCTAATCTTGATTGCTCCTGAGCGATACACCTCCTCGACAACATATGGTCCTTCCCATTTCGAGAGTAATTTCCCCGCAAAGAATCTGAGACGAGACCGATACAATAGGACTTTATCCCCAATATTAAACTCTCTTTTGATGATCCTCCTATCATGCCATTTTTTAACTTTTTCTTTAAAGAGTTCAGCATTTTCATAAGCTTCACTTCTCCATTCATCTAGAGAACTCAATTGTAACAACCTCTTATCACCGGCAAGTTTAGGATCTTTATTTAATTCTCTAACTGCCCAATAAGCTTTGTGTTCTAGTTCTAAAGGTAAATGACAAGCTTTCCCATAAACCATTTTATAAGGTGACATTCCCATGGGATTTTTATAAGCAGTTCTATAAGCCCAAAGTGCATCCTTCAATTTACTAGCCCAATTCTTTCCGGTTTTATTAACGGTCTTTTGCAAAATAGATTTAATCTCTCTATTTGATAATTCTACTTGACCACTAGTTTGAGGATGATAAGCAGAAGCAATTCTATGATTAATACCATACTTAGCAAGAGTTTTTCTAAAACCTCCATGAATAAAGTGAGAACCTCCATCAGTCATAATATATCTAGGCACTCCAAATCTAGGAAAAATAATATCTAAAAGCATTCTTAAAGAGGTCTCACCATCAGCACTTTTTGTAGGTATAGCTTCCACCCATTTAGTAACATAATCAACAAGCAACAAGTATATGAGTGTTACCTTCGAAGACGGAAAAGGTCCCATGAAGTCAAATCCCCAACAATCAAACGGTTCAATAACAAGAGTATAATTCATTGGCATTTCATTGCGTCTGGAGATATTACCAACCCTTTGGCATTCATCACAAGATAAAATAAACTTTCTCGCATCCTTGAAGAGAGTTGGCCAATAAAAACCTGATTGCAAAACCTTTGCGCGGTTCTTTCTCCGCGTGATGTCCTCCATAAGCACTACCATGACATTTACTCAATATCTCTTGTTGTTCATATTCGGGGACACATCTTCGCATAATACCATCCACTCCTTCTTTATATAAGTGTGGGTCATCCCGTAAATAATGCCTCAAATCATAAAGGAATTTCCTCCTTTGCTGAGCTGAAAAGGTTGGAGGCAAGTACTTGGAAACAATAAAGTTAGCATAATCGAGCATACCAAGGACTCGTCTCGCGAGCTCACCTTTATTACAGCCAATTGTTCATTTGGAAAACTATCATTAACAGGAACAGGATCATAAGCAATATTTTCCAATCTAGACAAATTATCAAGCAACAGGATTATCAGCACCTTTCCTATCTACAATATGTAAATCAAATTCTTGCAACGAAGTACCCATCTAATAAGCCTCGGCTTAGCATCTTTCTTTGTCATAAGGTATCTAATTGCAAGCATGATCAGTATGAATAGTAACTTTTGAATCAACAATATAAGATCTGAATTTATCACAAGCAAAGACTACAGCTAATAATTCTTTTTCAGTTGTAGCATAATTTCTTTGAGCAAGCATCAAGGGTTTTACTAGCATAATGAATAACATTCAGTTTTTTATCTACTCGCTGTCCAAGAACAAGCGCCTACAGAGAAAATCACTAGCATCACACATAATTTCAAATGGTAAATTCCAGTCGTGGGGTTCAACTATAGGAGCGAGTTGTTAAGGCTTTCTTAAGAGTTTCAAAAGCTTCCTTACAATCATCATCAAAAACAAATGGTACATCTTTTTGAAGAAGATTAGTAAGAGGCTTTGAAATCTTGGAGAAATCTTTAATAAATCTCCTATAAAACCCAAGCATGACCAAGAACACTACGGATACCTTTAACATCCCTCGGATAGGGCATCTTCTCAATTGCTTCAACTTTAGCTCTATCAACTTCAATACCTTTCTCGAAATTTTATGTCCCAATACAATTCCTTCATTAACCATAAAGTGGCATTTCTCCCAATTAAGAACAAGGTTAGTTTCTTCACATCTCTCGCAAAACTTTATCAAGGTTTCGCAAGCAACTATCAAAAGAATTCCCATAAACGGAAAAATCATCCATGAATACCTCTACAATACTTTCACAAAAACCATGAAAAATAGCAGACATGCATCTTTGAAAAGTAGCAGGAGCATTACATAAACCAAAAGGCATACGCCTATAAGCATAAGTTCCATAGGGACAAGTAAAGGTGGTTTTCTCTTGATCTTTAGCTTTAACGAGCAATTTGTGAAAACCCGAATAACCATCAAGAAAGCAAAAATGAGTATTTTTAGACAATCTTTCTAGCATTTGATCAATAAATGGTAAAGGGTAATGATCTTTCTTAGTAACCTTATTAACTTTTCGAAAATCAATGCACATTCTATACCCTACAACTACTCTTTGAGGAATTAGCTCATCATTATCATTAGGCACAACAGTCATACCTCCTTTCTTGGGAACGCAATGCACAGGACTAACCCATCTACTATCAGCAATAGGATATATAATACCAGCTTCAAGAAGTCGTAATACCTCATTCCTTACCACTTCCTTCATCTTCGGAATTAGACGACGCTGATGTTCAACAACAGGCTTTGCATCATCTTCCATATTAATAGCATGTTGGCAAATAGACGGAGAAATCCCCTTCAAATCATCAAGAGTGTAGCCAATAGCTCCTCGGTGCTTCTTCAATATTTGCAATAATCTTTCTTCTTCAAACTCTGTAAGCTTAGAACTAATAATAACAGGATATATTTTCTTATCATCAATATGAGCATATTTAAGATTATCAGGTAAAGGCTTTAAATCAAAGACAGGATCTTCCTTTGGTGGCGGTGTTGTACCCAAATCTTCCACCGGTAAATCATGCTTGAGAATAGGTTGGCGAAGAAAAATTTCCTCAAGTTCATCTCTTTCTTTCCTAAAAATTTCACTCTCGCTATCCTCCAAATGTTGCTCGCAAAGGATTGTTAGGAACAAGAACAATAGATGCACACTGCTCCATTTTAAAATCATTACTAGGCAAATCAGCTTTATAAGGAGTTTTAGTAAATTTAGAGAAGTTAAACTCATAAGATTCACCAGCAAATTTAGTCAAAATTTTCTCTTTCTTGCAATCTATAATAGCTCCACAAGTATTTAGAAAAGGTCTACCAAAAATAATAGGACAATAATCACTAGCAGCAGAACCAAGTACCAAAAAGTCAGCAGGATATTTAATCTTACCGCATAAGACTTCCACATCTCGAACAATACCAATTGGTGAAATAGTTTCTCTATTAGCCAGCTGAATGACCACATCAATATCTTCAAGTTCACAAGAATCAATTTCGTGCATAATCTCCGTGTAAAGCTCATACGGAATAGCACTAACACTTGCACCAATATCACATAATCCATAATAGCAATGATCACCAATTTTAACGTACATCATAGGAACACTAGCTTGTTTGGGTTTATTAGGATGTGAAACAATATTAGAAGCATCTTCACGTGAAAATAATATGACCATCCTCAACATTTTCGAGTCACAAGATCTTTAACTATTGCAACAGACAGAGTTCAATTTTTATTTGTTCTTCGGGTTCTACTCGGTTTCTTTTCACTTTTATGAACCGCACTATTTATAACAGAGTACTCTTTCATTTTAGCAGGGAAAGGAGTTTTTTCAATATAAGCTTCAGGAATGAGACGATCGGCAGCTTCAATAACAACACACTTATTAATAGATGAGTCAATTTTATCTTTGTATGGTTCATGATACTTATCAAAATTCTTCTTAGGCAATTCATAATGAGAGGCAAAAGCTTTATAAAGATTTACAAGCAACTTGGGAATCAAGACCATATGTAGCACTCATATTACGAAATAAATCAAGTATCCATAAAAGCTTCAATGCATTTATAATCATAAATTATACCCGATTCTCTATCCTTGTCGTTCTCCCAACCTTCGGTATTTTCTTGGATTCGATCAAGAAGGTCCCTTTTAAACTCTTCTTTGTTGCGTGTAAATGATCCAGAACAAGAAGTATCCAGCAAGGTCTTGTCTTGAAAAGAAAGTCTTGCATAGAAATTATCAATAATAACATTACCAGGAAGCTCATGAATGGGGCATTTGAGCATTAAAGACTTCAATCTCCCCAAGCTTGGGCAATACTCTCTCCATCATGAGGCCAAAAATTATATATGCGATTCCGATCCTTATGAATTTCACTTGGAGGATAGAACTTAGAATAAAACCGGGGCACAATATCATTCCATTCAAGAGAATCCCCATTATCCAGTAATTTATACCAATGCGCCGCCTTACCGGACAGTGATAAAGAGAATAATTTCTTCCTCACTTCATCCATAGCAATACCTGCACATTTGAATAACCCGCATAATTCATGCAAAAACAGTAAATGATCACCGGGGTGGACAGTTCCATCCCCTTCATAGCGGTTATCCATAACACGTTCAATAATTTTCATAGGTATTTTATATGGTATCACTTCCTCACCTGGCGCCTCATCTACTACCGTTGCAGTAGTAGTAGATTTCCCAAATAGAAATTGAAGAGAAGATCTCTCCATAATGACTTATAGCAGCAGGCAGTAAATAAAATCAGCACAACAAGTAAAGGTTTTCCTTACCAATCCCACTTACCAATAGCGCTTCGCTCCCGAGCAACGGCGCCAGAAAATAGTCTTGATGACCCACAAGTATAGGGGGTGTATCGTAGTATCTTCGATAAGTAAGAATGTCGATCCCAACGAGGAGCAGAAGGTGTTGACAAGCAGTTTCGATGAAGGATTCACTGTAAATGCTCACAGACAAATATTCAGGGGGTTTTGATGTAACAGTTGAATAAAGTACGAGTATGTAAAGTGCGAGAGTGACAATTGCAGCGAGTGGCCCAATCCTTTTTAGCACAAAGGACAAGCCGGTTTGTTTACTTATAATGACCAAACGTTCTCGAGGACACACGGGATTTTAGTCTAATGCTTTCGCTACATACGGCTAATCAATCTTCATTGTCGTGATAAGTGTTGTGTGGGTGAACCTATGCTAATGTACCGCCCTTCCTAGGACTAATACATACTTGTGATTATACCCCTTGCAAGCATCCGCAACTACAAGAAAGTAATTAAGAATAAATCTAACCACAGCCTTAAACTCCGAGATCCCGCGATCCCTCCCGCATCGATATACCAACGGGGTTCGGGTTTCGTCACTCCGGCAACCCCGCAATTAGCAAACGAATACAAGATGCATTCCCCTAGGCCCATAAATGGTGAAGTGTCATGTAGTCGACGTTCACATGACACCACTAGAAGAATAACACCACAACTTAAATATCACACCATTGAATATTACTCAACCATAGTTCACTACTAACATTTAGACTTCACCCATGTCCTCAAGAACTAAACGAACTACTCACGAGACATCATACGGAACATGATCAGAGGTGATATGATGATGAATAACAATCTGAACATAAACTTGGTTCAATGGTTTCACTCAATAGCATCAACAACAAGTAGAGATCGATACCGGGAGAGTTTCCCCTATCAAACAATCAAGATCAAACCCAAATTGCTACGGCGGTGACGGTGTCCAGCGGTGATGACGGCGGTGATGATGGTGGAGATGATGATGATGGTGATGGTGATGATGTCCAGCTCGATGACGGTGACGATGGCGTCGATTTCCCCCTCCCGGAGGGAATTTCCCCGGCGGATTCCTGCCCGCCGGAGAGCTCTTTTCTCTCTGGTGTTCTCCGCCCCGCAGGGGCGGCTGTAACTCTTCGCGAGGTACCCCTTCCGGCTTAGGTCTTCGGGACGAAGGGTTTCGCGAATAAAAGGAGGCGAAAGGGGTCGTGGGCCCTCCACACCACATGGCGGCGCGGCCGGGGCCCGGGCCGCGCCGCCCTAGGGTGTGGGCCCACCCCGGCTCCTCCCGGCTCCTCCTTCCGGCTTCCTTCGTCATCTTGAAAAATAGGATTTTTGGTATAATTTTCTTCCACGAGTGATCTTCCGAAATATTGCTTTCTGACGGTGCTTTTTCCAGCAGAATCCCGGCTCCGGTGCTTGATCCTCCAATAATGATGAAACATGCAAAATAGATGAAATAACATAAGTATTGTGTCCCAATATGAAATATATCAATGAATAACAGCAAATTATGATATAAAATAGTGATGCAAATTGGACGTATCAATGGGGGTTTGGGAAACAGCAGGTTCAGGGGCCGACCTTTTCTTGGAAGCCGACGGTGGCAAGTCTGGCTGGCTCTGCGTGGTGGTTTTCCCAAAGTTGCCCAAGCTCGAGTCCCTTCGGCCGGATCTGTGTGTCCTCACCGGAGTTTTCTTCGGTGGAGGTCCGTAAAAGAAATACAAGTATCTTTGCGAAGCCTAGAAGGATGAATGAAATCAGCCAAAGCATGGGTCAACTTACGTGCAGACTTTCTTGAGCCGGAGTAGGGCTTTGGCGCTTCAGAGTCTTCCTGGCAGCTACTTTCCTCACTGTTGTTCTCGCCTTGGCTGAGGCTCGGGGGGCAGCTGACCTGGAAGACACTCTGCTTTTGGAAGTCGATGTTGGTGTCATCGGCTGGCTCTGCATCACAACCTTTTTCAAAGATGGCGAGTTTTTGCAGAAGAGGACCACCGGAGCTGGTGGGAGGAATCTGAAAGGGGAGCCGTCATCATCTACAGGATCTGGACCGTCTTGTTGCTGTAAGGAGACAGAGCAAGGTTATAGAAGGAAATCGTTATAAGCCACTTCAAGATAATTCGTGAGTAGTGGTACCTGTTCTGCAGGGATGTCATATTCAGCATCAAGTTGTTTCAGCAACGGTCCCAGAGCTCTCCTGAAGGCATGAGTCTTCCACATTGACCACCAGGTCTCAAAACCATCGGTGGAGGAGGTGAAAGAGAGGTTGTGAGGAATTGGGATGGCTAGAGCATCAAAGAAGGTATAACACCTCTGGCTGGTGAGGACATCAGGTAGATCAGCTCTGCTCTCTGTCAGGTGGTGCAGAAAGAAGTGGGGAGATACCTGTCCAAGACCAAGTTGCCGGGCTGCTACGACCGGCTGATAAGACTCATAACCAGGTTTGATGATCCTGTTTGAGGTGCTCATGCCAACTGGAAGGAAGCAGGGACGGATCATGATGGAATACAGTTGCCGAGTGTCAGCATCATCGGCAAAGCTATCTAACCTAAAGGAGACTGGATTTTCAAAATTTTCAGACTCCGTGTAAGGAAAGAAGAGAGGGTTGTCCAGGCCTTGGTAGAACATCCTGAACCACTCTGATGCTCCCTTTAAGGTTAGTTTGCTGCCTGGGAGGCTATATAGAGCTTGGCCATAGCTAGTACATCGGATCTGCCTCCCATTAGTATCTGGGAAGGTGCAAGTAGCTAAGGGTGGAAAGTTTGGGATCTGGTTTTGGAAGTACAGCTGAGCCCATAACTGAATAAACCACCAGGGACCTCCGGTTTTGACTGTCTTTTGGGAGAACAGTTTAACAGACATTAGCTGGAGATATCTATAGACCTCTCCAAGAAACAGTTTGCCGATGCCAAGCTGAGTGCCTCTGGCAAGTTCATAGGCCAGGGAAAGATAATTCTTGGTTGGGGCAAGTGAAGGACCACAAAAGATGAAGTGTTCCAACCAGAAATTCAGGAAGGCCGTGTGTTCTTTTTCTGTTACGGGGCCTTTGTTTTTCATGTGGCGCCGAAGGTAGGCACCCCAGTTTGTGCACTCCGTTTTGGAAGAGAGCGTGAAGGGAACCTTTGGCAGCCTAAAGGCAGATGGGCTTGGGGATGCAATGTCTAAGCCAGTGATCATGGCCACATCTAGTAAGGTTGGTGTCATGGGGCTATGACCAAACATGAAGCAATTCAAAGCATCAGACCAAAAATAGCCGATGGTTTTCAGAAGGTTTTCGTGTTTCTCAAGGGGAGACAGTGATAAAGCTAAAGCATCGGCTATTCCTCGCGGTTTCCCGGTGGCTTGGTGAGTTTTGGAGATCCTATTGTACCGGAAACCCAATCTTCGGGAGGATTAGGCCAGGCTCGTAAGCGGTCGGCCCAAGAAGTCAGATCTAGATTTTGGTTCACGAAGGGAATTCTATTGGCCTCGCATGAAATTAAATGGGCGGGACTCTCGGTAGAACGAGGGCCAAGACGGAGAGAATTTGGAAGAGAAGGATGTGGCAGTAGGATGTCTGATACCTAGAAATTAATGACGGGATGAAGCATTAATTCAGATGTTTATTGTTAATTCTAGCACTATGTTCAGACAGCGAGGAGCGGTTGAGGATTACCTTCAGGCCGGAGACCATGGCGTTGGCGTTGGATGACTCCGCCATTGGATTCGGCTGCGGGGTTGAGCCTGCGAAATTGAGATCTGAGGTTCGCGTGGCCGCGAGTTAGATCTGTTCGAGCGGCGATTTGGGGATCTGAGTGTTGCTCTTTCGGATAAGTCGCAGGTTACCGTTTGAATAGGCGACAGAGTGGGCTTTGTTTGCGTTTTATGGCAAAGGCCGATGCGCTGCCATCGGCTCTTGGTGTGTTGACTTGCTTTGACAATCGGCAAAATTGAAAGGAAAGCAAAATCGGCTTAGAAATATTTTCTTCATTAATAAAAGGGGCTTTTTACATAGAAGGGCCGATTGCTCAAGGAAGAAAGAACAAAAGCCGATTACTACTACTACTAATCCTATACTAGTAGACCCTAATCTAAGGGCCGTTGCTGCCCTCGTCGTCGCTGCCGCCGGCGCTGCTGCTGGCGGGCTCCTCGTCGCTGCTCCCGTAGCCCTCTACGGGAGCCTCCTCGTCGTCGTCGTCGTCGTCGTCATCGTCCGACCCGGCGCGGAAGCGCTTCGCCGGCGGATATTCATCGGAGGAATCGTCGTCCTCCTCTTCTTCCTCTTCGTCGGAGGAGGTGAAGTCGTCCCACGAGAAGCGGTCGTCCTCGCTCCCCGCCTCCAGTTCCCCGTCGACGAGGAACTGGAAGTCATCTTCTCCGTCGGTCAAGGACTTGTCGTCCTCGGACCAAACGGAGGAATCATGAGACTCGATGTCCCACTCCTCCGGGGCGCGGAGGTTGTACGCTGCCAGCGGGTCCCACTCCGGCGTGGGCTCACGGAAGGGAGAAGATACGTCGGAGAGACTCGATGAGGCGGAGGAGGAGGAAGACATGGCTACAGAGGATGGGGGTTTTTTGCCGATGGCTAGTACGGAGCAAGAGGGTGAAGAGGCGAACTGCTCGGCGCGGTTAAATAAAGGGATATGGGGGAGAGTTAATGTTACAGCAGTTTCCGAGGAAGTGGTGCCAAAGAACTGTCAAATCGTGCAGAGAAGTTGAGAAGGCAAGGCATCATGATGAAGGATACTGCGACGGTTCTGCTCTGCCACGACGTGACCCTACGAAGAAAAAAACGAAGTGGTTTTGGAATTATCATTGCCAAAACCAGGGAGGCATGTGTTATCACCAGAATTTAACCAAGTCTGGAGATGGGCCGTGATTAAATGGGCTTAGAGGATATGCACGGAAAATATTCCCGAACCGGCCTTGTACAAGAAGTTTGGGCAAGATTGCCCGTGTATCTGTAAATTATAGTAGGATACGTGTCGGTTAGAATTAAGAGATAGAGTTTAGCTCGTACACGGTTGGGTTTATTCCCAAGTTAGAAAGTCTACGGACTATAAATATGTATCTAGGGTTATTGATAAAGGACGATCACGTTCACAACAAATCAATCTAGGCGCATCGCCACCCCTTGTTTCGAGGGTTTCTCCCGGGTAAGCAACATGCTGCCTAGATCGCATCTTGCGATCTAGGCGAGATCGCTTATTCGTTATTGGTGTTGTTCGTGCTTGAAGCCTTTTTGATGGCGAGCAACACCCTTATCTTAGGTGTTTTGGGGCTGACGTCGATGCTTTCACGATGTACTTATTTAGCTACGCTGCCCCTCGATATCTAGCTGCCCTTACACCTATTTTAGGTGTAAGGGCAGCATCTTGCTTGATCTTTATTTAGTAGATCTAATCCATTATTGTTGCTCCTTGTTCTTCAAGGATTGGTTTGATATCCGTATGGTTAGGCCTTATAAACGGGTTGAACGATCCGGTAGTGCGTAAGGTGTGGTTTATTAAGCTCTAGAGGGATTGTTCCGGGGATCAACTTCACGTTGGTTTTAGGCCTCTTTGGGGCTGGTTTTCCATTATCTTACGTATCTGCTAGGCTCAACTACGCATAGGATGTTCCGATTATACGGTGAAAACCCTAGACTATCGTAGATTAGTTTAGCTTGATATTGATAAAGCATGATCCCCATGTCCTTATAAATCTAACATGAACCATGGGGCAATCGGCTCTTTGAGCCGATCCACAGAACAAATTAAGAGCCGATCGGGGCTCGTATTTAATGTTTACGTGTTTGCCATGCAGGAAACTAGTCGAAGCAATCCATCACCTTCCTGACCAGGTATAGGTCAGGTGGCACGCCCTCGTAAGCACCAGGATGTGTGCCAGAAGGCATTGCGGGCCGTCGCCCGAGGGACCAGGGTCCACCGCAATCCTGGGAGCCTCCCGGCTCTACGGTGTTGCCCGTCGATACTCGCCGGTGGGTTTTTGACCGCAACACTCCCCCAAATAGAGGATGCAGTGCCGACGTCCCCAAACAGAGGTGCTGACGCCTCTGCCGGCGCCTATTTGGAAGCTACCGATGATAAGGTCTCGGACAGCTTCTCGGCACACAGGAGCTTCAACCTGCCCAACGCTTAGCGGTCTGCCGCGACAAGCACATGCTGGAACAGCTCTGGCATCTCGTCGACTATCGGTGGCAGGTCGTCCGTGTAAATGAACCGAAGGAGGATTTCGAAGGCCTTCTGCTCGATGTCATCCAGCGTTAAGCACGGCATGCGGGCCTCCGACATGGTGCCGAGGAGCCCTGCCTTGAACACCGGGGAGCGAGCGGCGAGCACGGCACGATGTGCGTGGAATGTCCTGTCGTCGACCAAGAAGGAGACGTCTGAGCCGTCGCCGGAGTCCAGCAGGCGTCCCAGGTCCTCTCCGATGTCCGAGGGCCGCACACGAGCGTCAGCGAGGGCTTTGGCCTGGGCGCTGCGCATATGGGCATCTCCAACGGGGCGACGCATTTCGGACGCCAAAAGTGATCGTGAGCGTCCGTTTGCATCGCCCCGCGGACATATTTTGTCCGCGCGTCCGTTTGTGACTGGGTGTGCTCCCAGCGGGGCAACCCATTTTTAGATTGGCAACATATTTTAAAATATAAAAAGTAGTACATTTAAATGCATAAAAACTATACAAAATAGATCTAGATGACTAGACTACTTGCTTCCGGACGGGCCGGCTCCGTCGTTGCGTCGCTCCATCGTCTGCTTCTCCGCCGCCTCCCGTGTGGCTGCTATGGCTCGGTGCGCCGCCGCGTCCTCTTGCAAGCTCTGCTCCAGCCTCGCGCTGGCGGCGTCGTCCTTGAGCGTCTCAAAAGACTCGACGATAGTCCTCTGCTCTGCCGCCCTCTCCTCCGGCGTAGGCGCATCAGGGTCATCGGAAGACCAAGATATCTCGGAGTCAGAGTGCTCTACGGCTGCGGCTGCCGCCAGCCTGCGCTGTTCCAGCTCGGCGTCGACCGCCGCATGGGCCACCCGCTCCTCCTCTGCTTCCTTCTCCGCTTTAGCCAGGGCCGCGGCGTCCCTGACCGGGTGGAGGAGGTCGGTGTTGTCTTCGGAGTCGAACTCCTCGTCGGAGCTCGAGGCCGGGGGAGGTGGTGGAGTGGGAGGTGGAGGTGGAGGTGGAGGCGAGGCAGCCTGGCCGCGGCCGGCGCTGCTCATGGTGGCTCCGGCGGAGTCTGAGCGGCAGCGGCGCTACGGTGGAGGTTGTGCGGCGGCTAGGATTTAGTGGGGAGGAGATGAGATGCTCGCGCCCCTGTTTATATAGGTCGGAGGCAGGGTGACGGCCGCGCCACGCGTGGCATCGCCATCACTACATGCGCAGAGGTAGGCGACGGCCGCGCGCCACGCGAGACATCGCCATTTACGCGGCCGCAGACTGCCGAAGCGACGCCTCGGCGCCAGTAGTGGCGGGGAAGACGATCGACGCTGGGTCACTGCCAGGCGGGCCAGACAAAACGTCCGCCAGACGGGAGCGGACACTTTTCGCGTCCGCAGAGACGCATCCGAGACGCATATTTGGGCCAGGTTTGCGTCTCCGCGGACGATCCGATCACTTTGCGTCGCCCCGCTGGAGATGGTGTCAGACGCATTTGCGATCCGTTTGCCCTCGTCCGGTGGAGATGCCCTAACTATGACCCCGCACACGATCGTGAGTTCGTGACCACGCTGGCTGCCCCACCCCCGTAGAGCGGCATCATCTCGCTCCGCCGCATGAAACGGTGCCACACGGCTGCGCTGTTCCGCTGTCCGGACACCTGCACCTCCATAGACCTCTTCACGCTGGACGAAGGCAGCGCTGCAAGCCGTCCGAGCCCATGACGAACGCCTCGAAGACGACGTAGTCAACGACCGTGGGCCTGCTTGCCAGGTGCAGGCAGAGAGAGACGTGCTCGCCGTTGCCATCTTTGTGCCCTCGGGGACAGCACTCTATCCTCAACGTGTAGTCCGCGTTGGCGATCTCCTTGGAGAGGGGTTCGCCGGCGGCGAGGTGCTTGGTTCCGGCGATCTCAAACTTGAACTCGGTGAAAAGTGAATCAGGCATGTTGGCGTTGTTAGCTTTGCTCAGGGACCGGACGCACGATTTCACGGCGCGCGTAGCTGCTGCTTATATGTGCAGCCAGGACAGTACTGAACCGAATCGGACTCCTATACGACTCGAACACCAATATCAGTTGTCCAATTTCCATGGCATGCAAGCTATAGGCGTGCATGGACATATGAACTAATAATCCTGCTAAGACTAGGTCACTGACATCTCAAACTAATCACGCTAGCAAGTTTGACCACAATTAGGAAAATAAACACTTTGGACTCATATACCATACGGTTGTGTGGAATGGAAAATTGCCGCACTAAATCTCTCCTTAAACACTTGATTGCTCAATTTATTTAATTTGTAAAGAAACATGCCATTGTTGCTGAGATGTTAGTATTGGCTAGATCATGATGAACCAGTTCAACATTGTGCCACTACATAAAAGATGATGCTACAAAACTAAATGGATCACACACATTACAGGGCAGCGCAGCAAAGCGTGCATACCGAGACCAATGCACAGCGTATTCAAGTTCCCTCTAACAAAATAAGGGTATGTCTAAGGCTCAGTCAAGGGTGTGGGCGTGGTGTTTGTGTGAGCTTGTTTATGTAGGTTTTTGCCCGGTTTTCTCCTAAAAATTGGGCACCTTCTTCTTAATTAATGAATGAGGCAAAGATTTTGCCTCTGTTTCAAAAAAAAAAAAAGGCTTAACTTATGTCTACATCATCGAGTTTTGATGCGGGCCTAAACAAAGTACAAACCGCAGTAAACACGAATCTTCAAGCAGAAACACAATCCAACGATGGAGCACGTGACTGAGACATAAGCTAGCTGAAACTTAGCAATTCCGACAAAATAAAGCATTTTGATTATCTTCTAACTTAAGAACTAGCATCAGACACCCAGCTCCTCTTTCATTGCAAAAGGAAGCTGACAGTAGTCTGCGGCAGCTCAAAAGGAATCATGGGGCTGTGACTACACATATTTAGATAATCAGATTGGCCAAATAGATTTCCAAAAACATCAAGTGCAACCAAGCTTCAGGATATTGCAAATCCATGACAAAAAAAAGGCGGAGGGCAGAAACTAGCATACTAATTGGTCAATAGCTCTGAACCTGAATAACCCCACAAAATACACCATCGTCGCTTACTTGGCAGCAGCTACAATTTGATCCAATTCTACAAAAGGAACGGTTTGAAAAGCAGCATCCAGGTTCATAAATGCATCTATTACCACACAATCTTAACATAGTATCTGATCAGAACTCCAAATTTTTAGAACACCATAGTAAGGCCATCCATGAACGCCTGAAATCATACACATGGAGATGATCACATTATTTATGCCCCAACTTTTGCTCTCAGCTCGGCGAGAATAGATGGGAAATTTTGCATCAAGGTCATGAAACTTTCAGTCAACACGGTCTTCTTGAAATTTTTCTCCTCCATAACAAAGTCAATGCACCTGCTCCTCAACTCCTGGCAACTGTACACATCAGCGCAAGATAAAGCATCGGCAACCGTATCGATGGAGACAGTCTCCCACAACTTCTGAGCACAGACAAGCTTCAACCTGTCCAATGCGTACCGATCAGCTGCAGCAAGCAGATGCTTTATCATATCAGTACAAGAGTCCCCAAGCTCTCTATCTGCAGGCAGGGAGTCAGTGTACACGAACCGGAGAAGGGTTCTAAAGACCAAAGGTTCAATTTCGTGTAGCGTGATACGTGCCATTGTACCCTCGGCCATGGGGCCGAAGAGCTCAGCTTTGAAGACCGGTGACTGTGCAGCGAGAATTGCCCTGTGCGCATGAAATGTCTGTCCATTCACGCAGAATGACACATCAGCCCCATCGGAGCAATCCAGCAAGCTGCCAAGATGGTTCTGAATATCTGAGGCTGGCACAGCAATGGAACTGTCAAGATGGCTCTGAATATCTGAGGCAGGCACAGCAATGGAGCTGTCACGCAGAACTGTGATCCCACATAAAAATGTAACGCGTCCATCCTTCACATAATTACCATACTCCAGAATACTTCGCCTCACAAACTCATGCCACCCCCTGCTCTGGGATCTGACGCCATTGGGTGGGTAAACCTTGGTACACCTCTTTACATGCCCTCGACCGCGACTGCGTCGAATGGAGGCCTCAAAGATGGCCGTGACATTTTTGGCTTTGCTGACGAGCCGTAGGTAGAGGGATAGGTATATGCCTTTGTTGGCTTTCTTGTTGCCATGTGGGTAGCAGTATATCCTCCAGACGTGTCCTGCAACGGAGATCACACCGGAGCGGACGACGTCGCCGACAGAGAGGTTCTTGGTTTCGGAATATTCAAGTTCGAACTCGATGAATCCAGAGCCCAGCATCTTGGTATCGGATTAATTACTTGCTCATACTTTTTCTGCGAAGTGCGAACTATGCATCAATTGAGAAATGATTGGGTGAAATTAACAGCAATGCACAAACTAATACTCACATCCCACGAATCAAAACTTCGAATCGAGCTACTGAACAGGACATCTGAAGAGAGAACAAAAGAGGAGGTGCTCACATCCCACGGCGGCGCTGGTGGTGGTCGGAGCTCGGAAGCTAATGCGCGTGTCGGAGGTTCCTCCCGTCTTCCTCCGTTGGCGCTTACGTGCTCCCCGCCCTCTGGCCGCGATCAGTGACCAGCCTCGCTTTGAAGGAGCGGAGAAGGGGATGAGACTGCGCCGCCGCCAGCGCTAGGGTTCCACCGGAGGTCGCGGGCGAATGACGCGCACCTGCGCTGGAGACCTGGAGTCAAGGGAATAGCAACAGGCGCCGTAGGCCCGACCCGTCAATGTTTTGACGCTTCGGGTGCTGGTCTAGTTTCCTCCAACAGTATTTAGCCTATCAGAGCAATTCCGAACAGTATCTTTACTAGTATTAAATAGGAGTTGGTCGTTTGACACTCAACGCACTTTGATGGTCGTCATTGAAAACATCTCGTCCGTCCAAAGTCGATCTAATCTGACGGTCTGATTAACGCCTGTTCATTCGATCGCTTTTCAAGGTAAGTCGCGATCCTCCACATATTGCCTCTAATCATGGTATACAAAAATTAAACAAGAGATATTTTCTTGCCATGTATGTCACTCCGGTATAATATCTTTCCCCGTATAGTCCAGTTTGATCCGGATTCCTCGCTCCCTTTCTTCCCATAAACGTGTGTTGTGAGACAGACCGGAGCGAGAGTTAGCTCCTAATAATGCTACACCTACAAAAATAATTTACGGAAAGAGCTCTACCTTCTCTCCCAGACGGGCGACGCAACAGGCGTGCACGGTGCTGCTAAACCCGGCGACCACGGAGTCCATGGTGTGGTTGTTGCAGCTGAAGTTCACCGGTGAGCTGGAGGCGGAAGCAATGGCATTCCTGGAGACGGCGCTCATGTATGCATACATGGGGCGCGAGAAGAATATCCTCAAGGGGTATCCCTGCTGTCGCCGTACAAGCGTACGTGCACCCGTCCTCCTCTTCTGATTACGGCGCCGTCGACAACCAGGAAGAGGACAGTCTGGAGGTGTGCAGCATCGAGGTGCTAGACTTTAGGCACCAGCTATGCGCCGCCTGCATGCTGGCGCTCTGCTGCCACATCAAGCCAATCACGTTCACGATCATGCTGCAGCTGCCGGCCTGCCACAACTGCATCTCACGGTTGAAGATACAATTTTGAGCTCAGATCGTGGATAATGATGTGCATATTGGATTTTCAGTCCTTTGTGGTTGGACTTCGAGTTCTCTGTCCATTTCTTAATCAATGTCGGCATCTAATTTGTGGGCAAAGAAAACGCCCAATCAAAGTTGAATATCGAACCTGTGATGAACCTGTGATGCTACTTAACGTACACATTTTCATTCAGTCACGGGAGAAGGTTGAGATAGGAGGTACCACAATCTCATTCTACTCATTTGTAGTATCAGCTATGTATGCAAGCCATTTGCCATGATGTTTATGTAATGTTTTCAGTGTGCCGACACAATCGCCTGCCACCAGAAGCCCTCTCATTGTCATGTTGCTTGGCACGGTGCAGCTACTCTATTTTCTCAGAGACTCTTGCACTTTTTTTTCTCTTTACATATTCAGGAGAAAAGACGGAAAGCAGAACTACATATTTGGGTGTTATTTGGGTGGAGTCTGTGTAAATCTATACAGGTTCCATTCTTCGATCCTCTTGCACCCTAGCCTCTGTAGGTAATCTTCTGTGATTTCCATTTTGCAAATTTTTTTTGGCTGCTCTTTCTTTGTTCTCCTCTACATAATGTTTAATTGGACACAAAAGGATAGCATACATGATGTTTCTATTACCATTACGAAATTTTATTTTCTACGCTAAACAAGGTGATTGTTATTTGCAGATGAACAGGTACTGAATTTAAAGGATAACGTTGCATAGAAAACAAAAATTTTCCTACCGCGAACACGCAATCCAAGCCAAGATGCAATCTAGAAGACGGTAGCAACGAGGGGGTATCGAGTCTCACCCTTGAAGAGATTCCACCTACAAGATGAGGCTCTTGTTGCTGCGGTAGACGTTCACTTGCCGCTTGCAAAAGCGCGTAGAAGATCTTGATCACGATCGGTTCCGGCGCCACGAACGGGCAGCACCTCCGTACTCGGTCACACGTTCGGTTGTTGATGAAGACGACGTCCTTCTCCCCGTTCCAGCGGGCAGCGGAAGTGGTAGCTCCTCCTTGAATCCGGCAGCACGACGGCGTGGTGGCGGTGGCGGTGGAGATCTCCGGCGGAGCTTCGCTAAGCGTGCGGGAGAAGAGGAGGAGAGAGGGGGCGGCTAGGGTTTGGGAGAGGGGGTGGCCGGCCACCTAGGGGTGCGGCCAAGCTATGGGCTTGTAGTGGTCAGCCCCCTCTCCTATGCCCCTCATTAGATAGGTGGAATCCCCAAGAGTTGTAGTCCAAGTCTTCGAATAAGACCCCAACACCAAAACTTCCCAAAGGTGGGAAACCTACTCAAGGAGGGAGTCCTACCCAAGGTGGGACTCCCACCTTTTCCTTAGGTGGGGTGGCCGGCCACCTCTAGGTGGAGCCCACCTGGGACTCCTCCTTTAGGGTTTGGCTGGCCAAGCTTGTGGAGTCCTTCCAGGACTCCACCTTCCATAGTGCGTTTCTTCCGGACTTTTCTAGAACCTTCTAGAACCTGCCATAAATGCACCGGATCATTTCCAAACTTGGAATATGACTTCCTATATATGAATCTTATTCTCCGGACCATTCCGGAACTCCTCGTGATGTCCGGGATCTCATCCGGGACTCCGAACAAATATTCGAACTCCATTCCATATTCAAGTTTTACCATTTCAACATCCAACTTTAAGTGTGTCACCCTACGGTTCGTGAACTATGTGGACATGGTTGAGTACTCACTCCGACCAATAACCAATAGCGGGATCTGGAGATCCATAATGGCTCCCACATATTCAACGATGACTTTAGTGATCGAATGAACCATTCACATACGATACCAATTCCCTTTGTCACGCGATATTTTACTTGTCCGAGGTTTGATCTTCGGTATCACTCTATACCTTGTTCAACCTCGTCTCCGACAAGTACTCTTTACTCGTACCGTGGTATGTGGTCTCTTATGAACTTATTCATATGCTTGCAAGACATTAGACGACATTCCACCGAGAGGGCCCGAGTATATCTATCCGTCATCGGGATGGACAAATCCCACTATTGATCCATATGCCTCAACTCATACTTTCCGGATACTTAATCCCACCTTTATAACCACCCATTTACGCAGTGGCGTTTGATGTAATCAAAGTACCTTTCCGGTATAAGTGATTTACATGATCTCATGGTCATAAGGACTAGGTAACTATGTATCGAAAGCTTATAGCAAATAACTTAATGACGAGATCTTATGCTACGCTTAATTGGGTGTGTCCATTACATCATTCATACAATGATATAACCTTGTTATTAATAACATCCAATGTTCATGATTATGAAACTAATCATCCATTAATCAACAAGCTAGTTAAGAGGCATACTAGGGACTCTTTGTTTGTCTACATATCACACATGTACTAATGTTTCGGTTAATACAATTATAGCATGATATATAAACATTTATCATAAACATAAAGATATAAATAATAACCACTTTATTATTGCCTCTAGGGCATATCTCCTTCAGTCTCCCACTTGCACTAGAGTCAATAATCTAGTTTACATTTGTAAAGATATAACACCTTGGCCTTATGGTGCTTTATCATTTATTGCTCACGGGAGAGGTTTTTAGTCAACGGATCTGATACGCTCAGAAATGTATGTATTTTGTAATTCATTTGCGTCTCAACGCATCACTCATTTCCAAATGAGTCGGCATTAAATATGTTTGATCTTCTGGTGGAACCTTAATTCCGCTGTCTGAAATATGTCACTAATATTGTCACGCACAATATAGCTTCAAAGTTCTGACTCTGTCGGAATTGCACCAAGTTCTCAAAGAACCTCTTGACTTAACATCCTTTGTCATTGTCAAAATAATGACATACTCTGCCTTCTTTTGTAGAATCCGTCACGATATTTAGAACTCTTCTAAATCTAGCATAGACAACTTCTAGCTCATTGTGCTACCTTTTAAACAACACTTAGTCTAATTTGAGATTGAAATTATATTTTATATGTGACAAAACCAATATCGGTGTAACACCTTACAGCGATTTGTTTGTCATTTCTTCATACAAATATATATATATATATATCCTTAGTTCTTCTAAAGTACTCAAGGATATTCTTACTTGTCGTCCAATGATCATCATATGAATCATTCGGTATATGCTCATAACACTTTATAGCACATGATATCTGATTGTGTACATATTATTCGTGATCTATAATCACTCATGTGTTTTTACTCATTGAGTGTCAGATACACTCAAGTCTTGTTAAACCTTCACATGACAAGAACATTTTTTAATATTTCTATATTGAACTACTTCAATATCCATCATATGTACTTTGACTTAAACTTATTTATGTGTTTCAATCTATCTTCATAGATCTTGACACTAAATTTGTTTCAGTCCATATCCTTTCATTGAAGTTAATTCTCAATGAAACCTTTTTAATCAAGTATATAATTACATCATTTATAACCAACTATATGTCACCTACATAAAGTATTATAAATGTGTCTTAGCGCTCCCACTTAATTTCCTGCAAATGCAAGCCTCTTCATCGTCTCTGATGAAATCAAAAACTCTTTGACTATTTCATCTGGTGAAGATTCCAACTCCGTGATACTTACTTCATCCAATTGAAGATTGTATACCTATCTAGTATTCCACGGACCAGCAAAACTCTTGGTTGTATCTTGTATACATACTTCGTTAAGTAGTGTATTTTGCCATCCTACTAGCATATCTCATAAAAGAAATATGTAGTGATTACTAGAATAATCCACATAGACTATAAGCATTGCTACGGAAGATCTAATCTTATCGTATTCAACTCTTTGAACTTTGTCGTAAACAATTTTTCGATAAGTCAAGCTTTCTTCAAGGATATTACATCCAAGTCTATCAATTTCATAGATCCATTTACTTTCGTAAAGTATTCATCTATCTTGGATTTCATGGCGCATGGCCATTTTAATGGAGTCAGGGCCCATCATAACTTCTTTGTTTTGTAGTTGGTTTATCATTGATCAAAATCAATCCTTTGTCCACAAATCATTTATTTAATCACAAAGTAAACCATACCTACAAGGTTCAATATGTACTTCGATCTCCATGGCTAAAACACTTTGTAGTCATGAGAGCCATGATACGTCGTGGCCGCTTCCGAAACCAATTCCGATGCTTTGCGCTACTCTGATCATTATGCTCAGGTTCATAAACCTTATCAAATTATATTGTCCTCCCACTCAAATACTTCACTCGAAACAATTTCTCGGAAATAAGAAACATTGACAAACACTTTTGTCTTTGTCTCGTGGGAAGAATTCCCAATTAAATCTCCGGGATAACCAACAAAGACATTCATCCGATTTTGGTTGACTATTAGGGTTTATACCCATGCCATAACTTGTATGGTGTCATTTCAACGGATCATGATGTTGCTCTATTCAGTGTAAAAGCGGTAGTCACTAAAGCATAATCCACAAAAATATAATGGCATCTATATTTTATCTCATCATTGATCCAACAAAGTTTGGATATATCTCTTGGATACTTCATCATCACTATGATACTCCAAGAAACGTAAGTTGTAGAACAATTTCATAACTCTCTTAGATGTTCGCTAAAACTCGTAATTCAAATATTTCCACCATGATCCAATCATAGATATTTGATTTCTATTACGATGATTTCCACTTCATGCTGAAATTTATTTGAATCCTATTCAAATGTTTCAAACTTTTCCTTATTGAATATATCCACATATATACTCAATTCATTGTTTGAAAGTTTTCATGAAGTAGAAGAATCTTCCGCACACAACTATGCCCGAGTGAACCACATATATCATTATGTATGTTTTCACTAAGTTAGTTGCCCGTTCAACTCTTCGGCCTATGAACGGTATTTCAGTCATTACCTTTTAGAAAAGATTTTGCAAGTGCCAAACGATTCAACAAATCGAATGACTCCAAAAATCCATTTGCATGGAGTTCCTTCATGCGATCCTTTCTAACATGACCTAAATTGCGGTTCCACAAATAAGTGGAATTCAAATCATTTGCCTTATGGCATTTTTAGCGTCGGTGTTATGTATGTGTGTTTCACCATTAAGATTTATAATAACTTATCCATCATACATGGAGTAATGTCATAATTTGAACAACTCATTGTTTTCATTTGACCAGAGCAAAATAACAATTATTAAGTTCTTTATTATAAATTCTAAGGGGTAGATAGAATACCAACGATGAACATAATAACACTTTATTTTGTTCCAGACGTGCATTCCTATCATATTCCTTGTCAGTCACTTAGGCCATTGTATTCTTGTATTGCGTTGTTTTGTATGACACTTCATACCAACCAATATGGTATTAATACCCAAGAATTTCATTGTGTGACTTAACTAGGAATACAACCATAACATGTATATTATTTATATACACCGAGCTAGACTTTCTAGTCTTTTCTTTTCTTTTGCCAAAATATCTTTTGCAGTTTCTCTTTTAGCTTTCCTCATTATTCAGAAAAACATTTCAACATCAATAACTTCTAGGTTTGTTGGTCAAATACCAATAACCTTGAGGTTCTTACTTTGAAGTTGATCATCATATGACAAGTGTTTCAGATTTCACTATTAGTAAATTTGTAATACGATGAACAATTTCACTCATAATTTTATCCATCAATTCATGATAACTTTCCGAGACCATGTCCGTACATGCTAGGCTCATAAAGTTTAAACCTTAGTATTCGCATATGCAAAACTGAGCTTGTACCCGTTGGAAGCACACGTAGAATCTATAACAACCGATCATCACGTGATGCTTCGAAACGACGAGTCTTAGCAACGGTGCATACTAAGGACAATCACTTCATGGATATGCGAATATTGTTAGTGCCCCAATAGTTGGAGGATTGGGACGCCTTGCGTCTTCAACCTTCGTACATTCCCATAAAACTTATGAGTTTATGTAGTCTCACCAAATTTATATTCTATCATCTTGCAATAAGGTCTTAGATATCACATATATCTCGTATCTTGATTATTTCGAAAACTAAATTTTCAGCTCCTTACTTTTCAAACAGATTTGAACTTCAAGTTTCACGGAGACAAGATAACTTTAGGTACTAATTGAAACCATAGCTCTCCGAATCAACAAAGTGAGTTTCACTAAATGTTTGCAATAGGACTTAATCATTTCTTGATTCATTAACAATACGGTACTAATCCAGTAAAGTTTCTAGTCAGATTTTAACGAGTATTTCTATCTCAATTATAAGACTAGCGCATAGTAGTAAACGGATGCCAATACTACAAAATTAATTCAAAATACTACTCGGACTATGTTTATGATAATTAGTTCATGTTTTAATCTAATTACTAATGAACTCCCACTTAATACAACATCCCTCATAGTTGTTAAGTGGTACACGATCCAAATCCACTACACCAAAACCGATCATCACGTGAGATGATGTAGCTTCAATGGTGAACATCAACATGTTGATCATATCATCCATATGACTCGTGTTCAACCTTTCGGTTTCCGTTGTCCCAAGGCCATGTCTGTACATGCTAGGCTCGTCCAGCAAACCCAAGTATTCCGCGTGTGCAACATGGCTTACACCCGTTGTATGTCGAGTTTATCACACCCGATCATCACGAGATGCTTCAAAACGTCGAACAATGCAACGGTGCATACGAGGGAAGAACACTTTATTATCTTGATATTAATGTGAGGGATCATCTTATAATGCTACCGTCGCGATCTAAGCAAAATAAGATGCATAAAGGATTAACATCACATGCAATTCATATGTGATATGATATGACCCTTTAGTCTTTGCGCCTTCGATCTTCATCTCCAAAGCACGGACATGATCTCCATCATCAACGGGCATGATCTCCATCATCGTCGGCGTAGCGTTAAGGTCCATGGCGCCGTCTTCATGGTTGTTCACCTCATGTAGCAACTATTACAACTACTTTGAAATACTACTCAACATGAAATTTAAAGACAACCATAAGGCTCCTGCCGGTTGCCACAATACAATAATGATCATCTCATACATATTCATCATCACATTATGGCCATATCACATCACCAAACCACTGCAAAAACAAGTTAGACGTCTCTAATTTGGTTTGCATATTTTACGTGGTTTAGGGTTTTCGAGTAAGATCTAATCTACCTACGAACATGAACCACAACGGTGATACTAGTGTTGTCAATAGAAGAGTAAATTGAATCTTCACTATAGTAGGAGAGACGAGACACCCGCAAAGCCTCTTATGCAATACAAGTTGCATGTCGAACGAGGAACAAGTCTCATGAACGCGGTCATGTAAAGTTAGTCCGGGCCGCTTCATCCCACTATGCCACAAAGATGCAAAGTACTCAAACTAAAGATAACAAGAGCATCAACGCCCACAAACCATTGTGTTCTACTCGTGCAACCATCTATGCATAGACACGGCTCTGATACCACTAAAGGATAACATTGCATAGAAAACAAAAAATTTCCTACCGCGAACACGCAATCCAAGCCAAGATGCAATCTAGAAGACGGTAGCAACGAGGGGGTATCGAGTCTCACCCTTGAAGAGATTCCAAAGCCTACAAGATGAGGCTCTTGTTGCTGCGGTAGACGTTCACTTGCCGCTTGCAAAAGCGCGTAGAAGATCTTGATCACGATCGGTTCCGGCGCCACGAACGGGCAGCACCTCCGTACTCGGTCACACGTTCGGTTGTTGATGAAGACGACGTCCTTCTCCCCGTTCCAGCGGGCAGCGGAAGTAGTAGCTCCTCCTTGAATCCGGCAGCACGACGGGCGTGGTGGCGGTGGCGGTGGAGATCTCCGGCGGAGCTTCGCTAAGCGTGCGGGAGAAGAGGAGGAGAGAGGGGCGGCTAGGGTTTGGGAGAGGGGGTGGCCGGCCACCTAGGGGTGCGGCCAAGCTATGGGCTTGTAGTGGTCAGCCCCCTCTCCTATGCCCCTCATTATATAGGTGGAATCCCCAAGAGTTGTAGTCCAAGTCTTCGAATAAGACCCCAACACCAAAACTTCCCAAAGGTGGGAAACCTACTCAAGGAGGGAGTCCTACCCAAGGTGGGACTCCCACCTTTTCCTTAGGTGGGGTGGCCGGCCACCTCTAGGTGGAGCCCACACGGGACTCCTCCTTTAGGGTTTGGCTGGCCAAGCTTGTGGAGTCCTTCGGGACTCCACCTTCCATAGTGCGTTTCTTCGGACTTTTCTAGAACCTTCTAGAACCTGCCATAAATGCATCGGATCATTTCCAAACTTGGAATATGACTTCCTATATATGAATCTTATTCTCCGGACCATTCCGGAACTCCTCGTGATGTCCGGGATCTCATCCGGGACTCCGAACAAATATTCGAACTCCATTCCATATTCAAGTTTTACCATTTCAACATCCAACTTTAAGTGTGTCACCCTACGGTTCGTGAACTATGTGGACATGGTTGAGTACTCACTCCGACCAATAACCAATAGCGGGATCCGGAGATCCATAATGGCTCCCACATATTCAACGATGACTTTAGTGATCGAATGAACCATTCACATACGATACCAATTCCCTTTGTCACGCGATATTTTACTTGTCCGAGGTTTGATCTTCGGTATCACTCTATACCTTGTTCAACCTCGTCTCCGACAAGTACTCTTTACTCGTACCGTGGTATGTGGTCTCTTATGAACTTATTCATATGCTTGCAAGACATTAGACGACATTCCACCGAGAGGGCCCGAGTATATCTATCCAGTCATCGGGATGGACAAATCCCACTATTGATCCATATGCCTCAACTCATACTTTCCGGATACTTAATCCCACCTTTATAGCCACCCATTTACGCGGTGGCGTTTGATGTAATCAAAGTACCTTTCCGGTATAAGTGATTTACATGATCTCATGGTCATAAGGACTAGGTAACTATGTATCGAAAGCTTATAGCAAATAACTTAATGACGAGATCTTATGCTACGCTTAATTGGGTGTGTCCATTACATCATTCATACAATGATATAACCTTGTTATTAATAACATCCAATGTTCATGATTATGAAACTAATCATCCATTAATCAACAAGCTAGTTAAGAGGCATACTAGGGACTCTTTGTTTGTCTACATATCACACATGTACTAATGTTTCGGTTAATACAATTATAGCATGATATATAAACATTTATCATAAACATAAAGATATAAATAATAACCACTTTATTATTGCCTCTAGGGTATATCTCCTTCAGAATTATCAACAGGGCATCTGATGTGTGCTTCGTAAGGTGCAGCATTCAGTCCCAAATTATGTAAGCAAAATGTCTCATGCGTCCTTTGTCAGGTGTAGCGGGTCAGGCTCCTAGGTCTTTAAAAATTTATTAAAAATTTATTATCATATCTTTCAATGCTTGTGAATTATAACTTTATTATCACATTGCATCCGCTTTATAATCCATGTAACCAAGATTTTGTCACTTCCCGGGCGCACAAGGGAATCTCTAGAAAGTTTTATGGTTAGCTTAATTTGTTTCTCCTTGGTTTTTATTTCTTACTGTGTTATATCTTTTTTTATTCAACGTATTTGTACAAGTAAATGAGATAGATACTTAAACTTGCACCGGTAAACCTTGCGGTACAGATGTGAGAGAGGAGACCGCCACAGCACCACCCCACACACACACCAAGTCCTCTGCCTTATCGCCGCACCCATGAGGGATGTATCGGATGCCCATTCTGTCAAAGCGGGATGCAGGCGATATGGGCGAGACCGTCATCGTTGGCGTCAAACTTGAGAGACAATGTATGGGAGAGGAGGCGGAGGGGCGAAGCCATGCTAGGCCATTGGAGATGAGGCAACAAGGCGGCCTCTAGCTATTATGATTAACTAATTGTTCAAAGTGTATTCTTTCTGTAGAAATTTAAGGATTTTTTATTTCATTTACCATATAGTTTTTTTTAGATCAAAGTTGGTTATGGAGAAAAATGTCCTAACACCGATGATGCTTGACTTGAAGGCAATCCAAACTTACCGGGTTTTACAGAATTAAAGAGAGAATCACCCTTCTATAGATGACCATAACTAAAGGGTTGTTTATTCAGTTTGCAAGGTGAGCATTCTATATTGCACATTTTTCATATTCCCATGTGGAATCTCCGTGCTAATGACAAATATTGCTGGTGTAGGGTGATTACAAGCCAAGGAATAAAATTTTGGAACATTTGCTTAAGTACTAAGCAAATGAAGCTGAAGATAACATATATTATTGTACAAGAATATCGAAAATGCTACATCGAGTAGATATTGGTTGACGAAGTTTAAGTAAAGTGGAATCTTAATCTTTTCACAATACTATGTGCTATCTTTTTTATACATGTAAATATTCACATGCATTATATGGGTCGTGGATAAAAAAGAGAAACCGTAGCAACGCACGGGCATTCAACTAGTTTACACAATATTCGTGTTCAAAGTTTTTGGTTTTGACATTCGTAGATGAGCAAATCTAAAATTTTGTACAATGTACTGGGAAAATATGGATGGACTCGTCTACCAATGTCAAAGTGGAAAGTTACGAACATGAAAGTTGTGTGCGACGGTGAGATGAAGCCACTCCTAGAAGAAAATTCAAATGGTCGAATGTATGTGACGATCACTGGTGGAAAAAGGGGCTTTGGTCGCGGTTGGCAACTGCCATTAGTCGCGGTGGCCCAACCGCGACCAAAGTAGCGCGACTAAAGGCCCCCCCCTTTAGTCGCGGTTCCTCACGAACCGCGACTAAAGGCCCATCCACGTGGGCCGCGGGCGAGCGCCGGGCGGAGGACCTTTCGTCGCGGTTCTTCGGCCAACCGCGACTAAAGGCCTCCGCAGGGTTTAGGGTTTAGCCCCCCTCCCCCTAAATCTGGTTTCTTTTTAATTTGTATTATTTTATTTCTTTTGGGTTTTAATTTTGAAGGAGTTTCACATATTCTACGGTACTGTATACATACATGCATATGAATGTACAATTTCAAACAAATTTGAAATTAGAACCAAAAAGAATTCAAGAGTAATATACAATATATATTCAATATCGGATGACCATATACAATATATATTCAATATCGGATGACCATATACAATTTTGAACAAGTTAGTTACAAATTCCGGTGCGTATAAAGATCTACGTCATCGTAATAGTGTTCTCCTCTAGGATCGATGACTTCCCTCGCCAACCATCCAGCTAGTTCCTCTTGAAGTGGTCGGAAGCGAGCTTATGGACTAAGCGTCTTCCGGAGGTTATTCCTCAGGATGTTGTTCTCACACGTCTGGTCCCGCTCATTGCAGTATCTCCGGATCCTCTCACAAACATAGTATCCACATAGATTGGTCCCCGGTGGCTGAGTATCCCCGGACGTCGGCACCTTGCCATTTTAAAATGTAGCTCTTTTTTGAATTCACCGACCTTGGTATCTACGAACCGTCTCCAAACCCTACGAGGCAAAGAAAATTAAATAAACAAGAGAGTTATTAATTAGTTACTTGATATAAGGAAATGATGAACGAAATAGGCCGATCGATATAGAGCGCAAATGAATGAAAATAATTACT
Source organism: Lolium rigidum (assembly GCF_022539505.1). NCBI lineage: Eukaryota > Viridiplantae > Streptophyta > Magnoliopsida > Poales > Poaceae > Lolium > Lolium rigidum. The sequence goes on along the minus strand of NC_061514.1, from coordinate 96,901,159 downwards.
TTTGCATCATTTTTCTCATGTCGCCCCAAAGCGCCGGATCCATATTCGGAGAGTCGTGGACGAGAGCGAGGAGGTCTGAACTTTAATTACCATAAGAATCCGAGTGGAACCTGCGGACACGATACATGCACGATCATGCATAACTCATCGATTAGCCACATACCATGCATGGAGTAAACAAAAGAGAATGTGCTCAAGACAGAAACACTCACCCAAAATGGTAAGGAAATAGAATATCACTTTTCTCTTGCTGTTTTCTAATAAACCGCCACGAGGTCTTCCTCCACGTCGGCGGGGTGGTATTCTAACACATATGAATTAACGATGTGTGGGTCAATGAACCCAACATCATGGATGTTCCTTATTCGCATTTCCCGCTTCTTCATTACGCATAATATATAGCGTACACAACAAGATAGTTAGGACAATATATATATATATAGTGCGAGGCAATGAACGAGATGGGGTAGAAATTAATAAATCACTTACGAACGTAGCAAGCGATGATAGATTTGTCGAGCTCGCGCAGATTGAACAGTTGGAACAATTCACTCGAGAGGAATTTGTACCCGATAACGTTTGAAGTGATGCACATATTTAACTTCCGCATAGATATAGTCTTTGGCGTTTTCATGTTTTATGTAAGCCTTGTACCAATTTAGCGAGACCTTTCATTTGTCGAGGTAGATCCTCTTCCTGCGCGAGGCTCGATGAGAGGGCCATTCTTCACATATGAAAATACTACGTCCTTTATTGGCGCCTCATCAAGGCCTAACACTGCACGAAGAGTGATACCTAAGTCGGCCGCTTGTTTTACGGCACTTTCTACGGTCAATCCATGTGCTTGCCGCAGCTGCTATGATATCGGGGGCATCCGGACCGGCGGCTTGCACTATGAGCGGGGCGATCGATTGTTTACTTTGTTCCCCGAGCTGGGCAACTTCTTTCCCCCTTTCTAATTTTGACTCGGCCTCGTCCTTCAAGGCTTTCTTCTCCGCCAACTCTTTCCTGTTCTTGAACGCGAGTGCTTGCCTACGAAGTTCACGTAAATAGTCGTCGGGCAGATTCTTCGCGGCTTGGGACGGTGTGTTCAAAAATGACTTAGCCCACTTGCTTTTCCTTGTCGAGAATATGCTTGGCTTGGGCTCGCCCTCTATTTTCTTACGGACGCTTGCCTTCCATTTCTCTAAATCAGCAGGCCGCGCCGCCTCGACTTCCTCGGCACTACTTTCCCAAGACCTCCTGGGGAGAGGCTTCGGTGATACCTCCGGTACCTTTGTTTTCTTAGGTACGTAAGGGTCGGGTTAATAACCCGGGGCTGCATACGCTTCTTCGCCGGAGGTGGATTGGGGGCGGTACCGGTGTCCGATCACCCGCCGGACGAGGACCGGGGGCGGCGTCCGGCGACGTGAATGAGGTGTATTAGGTGAAGCACCACCGCCACCGTCACCGCCACCGCCACCGTCACCGCCACCGCCACCGCCACCGTCACCGCCACCGCCACCACCACCACCGTACGGGGTGGACTTGTTGGCGCCTCGCACGGAAACTTGATAAATTTCTTCTGCCATAGAATGAGCTGGCGCTTGACATCTCCAAGTCTTTTCACCCCTTCGGGTGTAGCAATGTCAATGTCCAGGTCCTCAAACCCTTGGACTATCTCCTCCACCGTCACACGAGCATAGCCATCTTGAATGGGGTTGTTGTGGTGGAGTGCTCAGGTGGTAAAGCACTGCCGATGGCTACCTTCATGGACATGTTCCCGATAGGATAATACAGATGACATGCTTTCATCTCCTTTATATCGTCCACGGGGTAGCGAGGAGGCTCCGGTGCGGTAACTTCGACCACCAGCTGAGGCTCCGGTGCGGTAATTTCGATCGTCGGTGCACCAGCCGGTGAGGCCTCCGTGGAAGCCACGCTGCTTCTTCTCCGCTGCTGGCTTCCGAGATCCATTGGATGATCTTCATGCTGCGCCCGAGCTGCATCTCTTTCGGCGACTAGTACACTCACGGTTTTCTTCATCACATCCATTTCCGTTACCAACTTCGCCACAACATACGCATCCCGATCCATCTTTCTCTTACGGCCTACGTAACCGTATGGGTCATCTTTACGGGGAACCCTAGTTTCCACGAAATGTCCCCGGGCATGCCTCGTACACGTCCTCCGTGTTCGGGATTCCCGAGGGCTTTTGTCGGGCGTCGTTCTCTCTGTTGAACCTGATCCTCCCTCTTGAGCATCCCTCATTGCCTCAATAAGGTTTTGGGTGGGTGTAATTATTTTGCCCTGGTAAACACACTCCCCTGTCTCCGGGTTCAGCGATCCCCCATGCCCGTACCACCAGCTTTTGGCCCTTGGGTCCCATCCCTCCGTACCTGGACGGATTCCTCGCGCCCTCGGCTCGTTCTCCATCTTCTCCCACTTAGGCTGCCAAAGCGATACCCTCCTGGCCCCATTTTATGATTGTACTCCTTCTTGGCCGCATTTTCCTTATTTTTTTCGATAGTTCAAGGAAGCTGCTCCGATTTCTTTTGCTTCACAAATTCGGCCAATCATGTTGCGGTTTCTCATATTGTCCTTTGAAATCCGGAGTCTTGCCCTGGTTGACAAAGTCATGGGCTAGATTTTGCTTGTATTTCCGGAATGCGTTGGCCATCCTAGAAAGAGCGAATCTGTTTGACTAGCTTGCGCCTCTTCTTGTTTTCCGCAATCTTGTTACCCTCCTCATCGTATTTGCGGTATTCCGGAGGTAGAACGAAATGTTCCATAAGCTTGTTGAAGCAATCTTTTTTTCTCTCGTTCGACAAAAGTGAAACCAACACGTGCCTTCTTTGGCTCATTCCACTCTGGCGGGTGATCGAGACGTTGTCTCTAACAACGGCTCCGCATTGGCTGACAAACTTGGTGGCGTTCTTGCTTGGGCTCCGGCGGCCTGCCGGTTTCTTCGTCGACAACATCGATGGTGCATGTTTCTCCTGGTTTCATCGTCTTGGTTGCGCCACGCTTTGACGACGACGTACTCGATTTTTCGACGATCCGGCCGAGGGCTAAAATAAGAAAGAGAGTCGCGCGCGTTAGTACACACACATTTATTCAAATCAGTTAGTTGTATCACCAGACGCTCAATATGTATATATATATATACCTCGGCGCCGGAGGTGGTTGCTACTTCCAATTGAAGATCGTCGTTTATCGACGTTTCTTCGGCATCATGCTGCTTGCGACGGCGCCCTTCATCTTCACACTCAAAGTTCGAGATAAGAAGCGATATCATCTTCTTCTTCTCCGGTCGGCACAAAAGGAATATCGCCTTTTATGATGCCGAACATATGGTCTTCGGCGTCCGGATCATAGTTGTCCGAGAATCGGGTCACCTCTATCGTCCGCCATATGTCGATCCTGAAAACATGTAGTCAAAACAAATTAATTGTGTATATGCATTATCACATCTCTTCTACATATAAACGAGAGAGGGCGACGAGCGGGAGGCGAGAGGGGGACGCGGTGACCGCGTGACCGAGAGACCGGTGGCGGTGGCGAAAGGGCGGTGGCGAAAGGGCGGTGGCGGTGACGAGGACACATAACCCTCGCGGTGGCGGTGGCGCGTTGACGGCGTTGGCGTTGGCGCGTTGAATAGAGCGGTAGCATTGACGGCGTTACATTTTTATGAATAGAGGTAGCGTTGGCGCGTTGACGGCGTTGGCGACGGTACGGCGGCGTTACAATTTTAGTTCATTTTTTATTAAGTCAAAATTTTAGTTCATTTTTTATTAAGTCAATTTTTATTAAGTCAAAATTTTAGTTCATTTTTATTAAGTCAAAACTTTAGTTCTTTTTAAGTTGGCGACGGTACGGCGGCGTTACATTTTTATGAATAGAGGTAGCGTTGACGGCGTTGACGGCGTTGGCGGCGGTACGGCGGCGACACCACGGCGACAACGACGAAGGAACGGCGCCGCGCGCGCGGCGGGACGAAGAATCGGGCGGGGCGCGCGACGGGACGTCTCGGGCAGCGGCGGCGGCGTCACGGCGCGTGTCGAGGCTCGCGGAGAAGACGGGCCAAAACTTTAAGTTTTTGTTAAGTTTTTATATATGAAGTTATAGTTAATTACAAAATTTTAAGTTTTTTGTTAAGTTGAAGTTATAGTTAATTTCAAAATTTTAAGTTATTTTTGTTAAGTTGAAGTTATAGTTAATTACAAAATTTTAAGTTTTTTTGTTAAGTTGAAGTTATAGTTAATTTCAAAATTTTAAGTTTTTTTGTTAAGTTGAAGTTATAGTTAATTTCAAAATTTTAAGTTATTTTTGTTAAGTTGAAGTTATAGTTACTTACAAAATTTTAAGTTTTTTTGTTAAGTATATAGTTAAAATTAAAAATAACAAACATAACCAAAAAAAAGGAAACAATCCGGACTAATTCTTGCAAATTTTAAAAACTGTTTTTTTTTGTTAATTTTTTTTCTAAAACTTCTTTTTTCGTCCTTTGGTGCGGCCGGCCGGTACGGTGCGGCGGCGGCGGGTGCGCGTGCGGGGCCGGCGGCGCGGTCACGGCCGGTGGCCCAGAGGAGGCCGCGGCGGCGTCGGTCACGGGTGCGGCGCGGCGGCGGTCAGGCGGCCGGGATAGATCGAAGAGGAGGGCGCGGCGGCGACAGATCGAAGAGGAGGGCGCGGCGGCGACAGTACTTACGGCCGGGCCGGCGACAGATCGAAGAGGAGGGCGCGGCGGCGGCGGCGGCGGTCACGGGCGGCGCGGCGAGACGTCGAGGCGCACGGCGCGCGGCAGCTCGGACGGCGACGAAGTCGGCGAGACGGTCGGGCGCGCGAAGGCGAAGTGAACGAGGAAGACGAAGTGCGGAGACGAAGTGCGGCGCGCAGGTATTTATAGGGAACCCCCTTTAGTCGCGGTTGGGGTCGCCAACCGCGACTAAAGCTTACGCTTAGTCGCGGTTGGCGACCCCAACCGCGACTCAAGGGATTTTCGCCCGGTTTTTAATTTCCGCGCGCAAGGACCTTTAGTCGCGGTTGGCCGGGCCAACCGCGACTAAAGCTCTTTTTGAAAATACTTTTCTTTTTTGAAAATCATATAATACATATAATATATCAAAAAATTCAGAAAAATAAAACTAATTCAATTCAAAATTTTAAAAATACAAATAATATATCAAAAAATCGAGAAAAAAAACTAATGCAATTCAAAATCTTAAAAATACAAATAATATATCAAAAAATTTCAGAAAAATAAAACTAATTCAAATAAAACTAATTCATTTCAATATGTTAAAAATACAAATAATATATCAAAAAATTAAGAAAAATAAAACTAATTCAATTCAAAATGTTTAAAATACATATAATATATCAAAAAATTCATAAAAATAAAACTAATTCAATTCAAAATCTTAAAAATACAAATAATATATCAAAAAATTCAGAAAAATAAAACTAATTCAATTCAAAATTTTAAAAATACAAATTATCAAAAATTCATAAAAATAAAACTAATTCAATTCAAAAGTTCGTTGGCCCCCTCTTCCCGCCTCTTTCCACCGACCCCCTCTTCCCTCCTCGTCTTCCCGCCATTTCTTCCCTGTCTTCCCGCCTCTTTCTTCCCGCCAGTTGTTTCCCGCCAATTTCTTCCGGCCTCTTTCTTCCCGCCAATTTTTCCCCGCCAATTTCTTCCCGCCACTTTCTCCCCGCCTCTTTCTTCCCGCCTCCTGTCTTCCCGCTCCCATTTTTCCCGCCATTTGTCACTACATATAGGTAGCCCGGCTTGGCCAGCATCACATCTCTACAATCTCTCATCACTCTCTCATGGCTTCCACCGCACCCACTCTAACCTACCGGCAGGTGGAGGAGCTTTGCGCCTCGAACTACCCTTGCCCTCCGGGCTACCGCGTCCCTGCCGGCTGGAGCCTAAGCGCCGGCGGCGTGCCGGTCCCTCCCGTCCCTCAGGGTACTGCGCGCCGGGCAGCCATCACGAACCACTACTACCTCGACCTCACGCCGGAGCAGCGGATGAATCCCCGTTGGCATCCCGATAACCGACATACTTGGGACGCCTTCTTCATCAATAGGCGTGAGAGGGCGCTCGCCGGGTATGAGGAGGACGGTCCGCCTCCCGGAAACTTCCACGAGGCCGGCCGTCGGCTATGGTGGTACGGCCGGACTCGCGAGCGTCATGGACTACATCACGGCCGGCGATATCCCCCGCCTGCGCTACCCTCGGTTCGAGCCACGAGCGCCGCCCGACGACAGCGACGACGAGCGGCGGCGACGACGCCGGCAACTTAGAAGGCGACGACTACCGGTACAACGGCGGCGGCTATGAAGACTACGAGTATGCATATTATACGCCTAGGCGGGAGTATGACTAAATCACTCCAAATTTCATGTATGCAGGAGTATGACTTAGTCACTCCAAATTTCCTGTATGAAGGAGTATGACTTAGTCACTCCAAATTTCCTGTATGAAGGAGTATGACTTAGTCACTCCAAATTTCCTGTATGAAGGAGTATGACTTAATTAGTCACTCCAAATTTCCTGTATGAAGGAGTATGACTTAGTCACTCCAAATTTCCTGTATGAAGGAGTATGACTTAGTCACTCCAAATTTCAAATTTCATGTATGCATGCAGGAGTATGACTTAGTCACTCCAAATTTCATGTATCATCGGTGCTATCTCGAGTCAATTGAATCATTCGAAAATGGACACCAAACACATCACGGGTAATATAATTCACATGATTCATTCAACAAAGTTTGGTACAATAAATTATTACACATCATTTCTTCCCTTGTGTCCCTGCTTGCTTACGATTGTGCCGTATCCATGGAGCATCCTCATCATTTAACTTAATGCTTGGGTCGGTGTTCACTTTGAAGGGCGGAATTTCAGCAAACATATTATAATCTTCTGACATGTCTGTCTTGTCCTCCACTCCGACGATGTTTCTTTTCCCTGAAAGAACAATGTGGCGCTTTGGATCATCGCACGATGTACTGATCGTTTTCTTATCTTTCCGTTTCCTCGGTTTGCTACTCATGTCCTTCACATAGAAAACCTGAGCGACATCTTTCGCTAGGACGAATGGTTCGTCAAGGTAACCAAGATTGTTGAAATCCACCATTGTCATTCCGTATTGCTGGTCCACCTTTACCCCACCTCCTGTTAGCTTGAACCATTTGCACCGGAACAAAGGGACCCTAAAGGAGGGTCCATAGTCAAGTTCCCATATCTCCTCTATGTAACCATAATATGTGACCTTTTGCCCATTCTCGGTTGCTTGCATCAAAGCGGACACCACTGTTTTGGTTGGTGCTCTTTTTATCTTGGGCGATCGTGTAAAATGTATTCCCATTTATCTCGTACCCTTGGAAAGTCGTTATAGTCGAAGATGGTGTCTTGGCCAACATGTACAGCTGATCTAAAACCTTATTGTCACTCATTAAATGTTTTCTCAACCAACTGCCGAAAGTCTCCATGTGGGCCTTCCTAATCCAGGATTCAGGCTTCCCAGGGTTGTCCGAGCGTAAAATATTCTTGTGTTTCTCAAAGTACGGAGCCACCAAGCTGGAATTGGTCGAAGCTGTGTGGTGTGCTTCGGTCGGAGAATGGCCGTCCATACATATCATTGATTTCCTTCCGATCGTGCCTTTTCCACTTAGTCTCCCCTCGTGCCGCGATTGAGGAAGACCAATCGGCTTAAGGTCGGGAACAAAGTCAACACAAAACTCAATTACCTCCTCATTTCCATAGCCCTTGGCGATGCTTCCTTACGGCCTAGCACGGTTACGAACATATTTCTTTAATACTCCCATGAACCTCTCGAAGGGGAACATATTGTGTAGAAATACAGGACCGAGAATGGAAATCTCATCGACTAGGTGAACCAGGAGGTGCGTCATAATATTGAAGAAGGATGGCGGGAACACCAACTCGAAACCGACAAGACATTGGATCACATCGTTCACGTAACCGTGGTAGAACTTCGGATTGATTACCTTCGAGAGATTGCATTGAGGAATGCACATAGCTTCACAATGGCTACTCGAACATTTTCCGGCAGGAGCCCCCTCAAAGCAATCGGAAGCAATTGCGTCATAATCACGTGGCGGTCGTGAGACTTCAGGTTTTGGAACTTTTTCTCCGCCATGTTTATTATTCCCTTTATATTGGACGAGAATCCTGACGGGACCTTCATACTGCTCGGGCATTCAAAAAAGATGACCTTCTCTTCTTTGGTCGGAGCGTAGGCGGCACGACCTTGAAACCGTTCCGGATGCTTGTCATCGGGGTCTTTCAAACTTTGCTTGGTCTGCCGTGCTTCCTTTGTATCATTTGACTTCCCATACACGCCCAAGAAGCTTAGGATGTTCACGCAAATATTCTTCGTAACGTGCATCACGTCGATTGCGGAGCGGACTTCTAGGACTTTCCAATATTCTAGCTCCCGGAATATAGATTTCTTCTTCCACATGGCTACGTGCCCGTCGGCTCCCTTCGGAACCGATTGTCCGCCGAGGACCCTTTCCAAAGATGACTTTCAAACCCTTGACCATATCAAATACCTCGGCACCGAGTGTGTTCCGCGAGGCTTCGGCCGGTGATCTGCCTTGCCGTTGTAATGCTTGCCTTTCTTTCTTCTTGGATGACCTTTCGGAAGAAATCGACGATGCCCAAGGTACACGTTCTTCTTACAATTTGGCAAATGTACACTTTCGGTCTCATGTAAGCGGTGCGTGCATGCATTGTATCCCTTATTTGACAGATCCCGAAAGGTTACTAAGAGCAGGCCAATCGTTGATGGTTACGAAAAGCAACGCTCGTAGGTCAAATTCCTCTTCTTTGTGCTCATCCCACACACGGACACCGGGTCTGCCCCACAGCTGTAAAAGCTCATCAACTAATGGCCTTAGGTACACATCGATGTCGTTGCCGGGTTGCTTCGGACCTTGGATGAGCACCGGCATCATAATGAACTTCCGCTTCATGCACAACCAAGGAGGAAGGTTGTAGATGCATAGAGTCACGGGCCGAGTGCTATGGCTGGAGCTCGCTCGCCAAAAGGATTCATGCCATCCGTACTTATACCAAATCTTATGTTCCTTGCGTCGGCTGCAAAATCTTTGAACTCTCTGTCGATCTTTCTCCATTGCGTTCCATCCGCGGGGTGTCTCAACTCCCCGTCCGACTTACGGTCCTCTTTGTGCCATCGCAACAACTTGGCATGCTCTTTGTTCCCGAACGGACGTTTCAACCGTGGTATTATAGGAGCATACCACATCACCTTGGCGGGAACCCTCTTCCTGGGTTTCCGGCCCTCAACATCGTCACCGGGGTCATCGCCTCGATCTTATAACGCAATGCGGTGCATACCGGGCATTCATTCAAATTCTCGTATTCACCGCGGTAGAGGATGCGGTCGTTGATGCATGCATGTATCTTCGAGAACCTCTAAACCTAGAGGGCGAGACAACCTTCTTTGCTTCGTACGTAGTGGCGGGCAGCTCGTTATTCTTTGGAAACATATTCTTCAACATTTTCAGCAAGTTTTCAAATGCCGAGTCGGCTACACCTGCTCGTGCCTTCCATCTCGAGCAAATCCAGGTGTGCAGCCCGGCTTTTTCGGACCATCGTCGCATCCGGGGCTACAGCGCCTTCCTGTGATCCTCTAACATGCGATCCAAATTCTCCCTCTCTTTTTCGGTTTCGCAGCGTCTCCGTGCATCGGCAATGGTCCGACCAAGATCATCAACGGGATCATCACGTGCCTCTTCTTCACCTTCCCCTTCACCTTCAGGCATCCTCCATGAAAGTATCACCGAAATGAGAAAGATAGCTTTCATCATTGAAATCATCCCCTTCTTCATCTTCTTCCATTATAACCCCTCTTTCTCCATGCTTGGTCCAACAATTATAGCTTGGCATGAAACCGTGCCGAAGCAGGTGCATGTGAACATCTCTTGAGGAAGAGTAACCCTTCCGATTCTTACACTTAACACATGGACGAGATAACAAAACCCCCCTGCTTGTTCGCATTAGCCACTACGAGGAAATCTTTCAAACCCGTACTTGAACTCGCCGGAGAGTCGGTTACCGTACATCCATTGCCGATTCATCTGCATTATTATAATATAAAATATATAATTAACCATCATGCATTTGTTAAACTAACTAGCTACAAACAATATAAATTAAACAATTAATGAACTACACACACATGCATATTTTATCAATGACACATATCAAAGGTTCAAGTTGCTAACCGCGATCGAGGAGGAAAAAATAAATGAGAAAGCTCAAGTGTGACTCCAACACTTCATATCATGTTTGTTTCATGCTCTTGGGGCATTTCATCAAACACCTTATGTGCATAAGAGGAACCAAAAGCAAACCTAACACTCACTTGTGAAGAGAATGGCTCCAAATGGCTAAGTGTTGGCTGCTGGATGGGTATATATAGGGGAGGGGCTTTCGTCCCGGTTGGCACTGGCCAACCGCGACTAAAGGCCTTCGGGCACCTTTAGTCGCGGTTGGGCTGGCCAACCGCGACTAAAGCCCCCACGTGCACCAGCTCGGCCACCGTGCGCCCGGGCCCGGGCCTTTGGTCGCGGTTCGCCACACGAACCGCGACTAAAGACCCCATTAGTCGCGGTTCCTTTACCTTCGCGACTTATGGGGCTTCCCGGAAGCCTGTTTTTCCACCAGTGGATTTGACAAAATTTGTCTAAAAAAGCTTCAAAGGAAGACTTGTTTTACAGTACCTTTTACCACCACTAAAGAGGGAGAGGTATGATTTAAGGGAATCTCCAGCGGCGCGACGCAAACGGTCGCTTAGCGACCGTTTTCGTCCGTCGTGACCGGAAATGCGTCTGGCACAACCTCCAATGGGGCGATGCAAAGTGACCGGGCCGTCCGCGGAGACGCAAACCTGGCCCAAATATGCGCCTCGGATGCGTCTCTGGCGGACGCTCGGCGGACGCGGAAAGTGTCCGCTCACGTCTGGCGAACGTTTCGTCGGGTCCGCCTGGCAGCGACCCAGCGTCGATGCGTCTTCTCAAACGCACCAGCGACTGGCGCCGCTGCGTCGCTTCAGCAGTCTGCGCGATGCCTCGGCTGCCGAGCGGCCGCCCACCTCCGCCAACCACATTAATGGCGACGCCACGCGTTCCGCGGCCACCGCCTGCCGCCGGCCTATATAAAGGGGGCGCGCGTTCTTCTTCCTCATCCACTCCTCCAAAGTAACCCTAGCCGCCACAAAGCTCGACTGTAGCGCCGCCTCGGTGTTCCTGCGATGCAACCAGGCCCGCGAGGAAGTCCATGGCCGGTCCTGGTGGCCGGCGAGGCGGTCGAGGCCGCGGCCCTGGGCGCCCCCGTGGCCGGGGCAGGGGCCGCCGTGGTGGAGCAGCTACGGCCCCACGCTCGCCGTCGCCTGCGCCCTCCTCGTCCTCGCAGGAGGAGCGCTGCTTCGAGTTCCTCCTCCGTATCGTCGACGACCCACTCGCCATCAAGCGGCTCCCGGACAAGTTCGCCGAGTTCGTCGACGGCGTCGAGCCGGCGCAGTTGCAGCTACGGGAGGCCAGCTGCAACGTCTGCCGCTGGACCGTGGATGTCTTGTTCGACGGGCAGGGCAAGATGTACCTGCACACGGGGTGGGACAAGTTCGCCCGTGACCTCGCGCTCGAGCCTGGCTGCCAGCTCACCTTCCTCTACGAGGGGGACGACGAGATGATTGTCAAGGTGTTCGACGACACAGCCTGCCGCGGGCACTACCACACTGACGAATCCGGCTCGAACACCGATAGTTAGAACATCGAGTGTTCTTTATTTGCAGCGAATCTGCTATAGGCCAGACGAAGCCAGTAGTGGAGGTCTCTGTCTGTTCTTCCTCGGTAGAACCAACAAGGGCACCGTCTCCTCCCGCTCGATTTTCCGAATTGGGTGTGCCCTCGAATGTTCTTCCTTGGTACCGAACATACGGAAATCAACAGTTTCTTTATAAAAAAATTATATTTGTGTCGACCATGGTTCAAACTATGTGTTAGTTTTGTAAACCATGTTCCAAACTATGTGTTAGTTTGTGTAAAATCATGTTTCAATATGTAATATTTGGAACTATGTTTAAATGGAGAAGGAAAAAAAAGAAAAAAAAGCGCGCTGGAGTAGCCTGCAAATTAAACGGACGCGCGGACAAAAACGATCATTTTAGCATCCGCAACGCGACGCAAACGGACGCTCGCGGATATTAAAATGCGTCGCGCCGCTGGAGATGCCTAAGAGAACGGTCAGGATTAAACGAGATACATTAGGCCCTGGATTCAGTCTATTAGTTAGCTTTAGTTCTCTTTTTTTCTTTTTTTCTTTTCTGTTTTGAGAGTTCCTCACTCTCTTTCTGTAAGTTTGTATGATACTTTTTTTAATAAAATTTGCAGGGGGCTTTTGCCCACTGTTTTACCTTCAAAAAAAAGAGATACATTAGGCCCGGCAGCCCAGCAAGAAGTAGATAATGAAAAAATAGCATTTGGCCCAGCCCACGCTCTGCCTAACCGGTTGCCCACGGCCCCGACTACCGACCTCTCTAGAAGCAAGCGACGACGCCTCTGCGTCTAAAAAAAAAGCGACGACGCCGCCGGCCTCTGCCGCATCAACTCCGCTACCACGACTCTGCGTAGGTGTGAGCACCACCGCCACCGCCGCCGGCAAATCAATCAGGGATGCCGCCTCCTCCGCCACATCGAGCAGGGTCGCCTCCGTGGTAGGCGGCACGCCGCAACCAGATCGGCCCCGTTCTGCATCGCCACCGTATTCGTCCATTGCAGCCGTCTTGGAGGTGGTAGCAGGTTCAGGTACGCAAGTCTTGACATGCATCCTCAATTCCACTTCTCTCCCCTGAGACTGAAGTGCTGAACTGCTGCGCCGCTGTGACCACCGGCGAACCGTCCTCGCTGATTTCCTTTGTCCTAGAAGACCAAGTGCTTCGGAGAAAAAGCACCTAGCCCAATCTTATAGATTATTCCAATTGTTAGCCAAATTCAGTCAGCTAGGAGTATGTTCGTAGATGGAAAAAATTAAGCAGTATAATTATTTGTGTATGTCTAAAAGAAGTTTCTCTAGTGAAGTCATCTGAAAGTTGTTTTAACAAGAAACTCGTCCAGAAGTATAATGCTGCAGTCCACATTTATTATGTAGAAAGCACACCACTGTATCATTAAGCACACATGCTCTTTTTTGAAGTTTTGAACAACAAACTATCTCCTTTATATAATATTCTAGAAAGCAGTCTATCATCATGCTGTAGCAACTAACAATGGATGTGCAAGAAGTATCGCAGTGGGTTTTTATTTTATGTGAGGTTCTTTCTAAATAAGGTGATTCACATTTTTTATATGAGGAGCGATGGACTTCAACAGAAAAAGATATCCTATCTGATTAGTTTGGCAACTTAACTACATTTCATGGAAGGTATTCAGCTACAGTTTGGGCCTAAAAGTTGATCCGGTAAGTGATACAATAAAACAGCAAAACAGTTTTTTTGTGTCACTTATCCTGGCAACGAGGATGATTTTGTACTTCATGTGTTTTACTAGTTAATCTACTGTCTCCTTTATATAATTAATTTTCTAGGAAGCAATCTACTACCTCGCTTGATTTACTAGTTAATGTACTGTGTGCATAGATTTGACAAATTTTGTAAGTGTTAAATGAGCTAGGTAATCTACTGTGTGCATCAGATTGGTGGGCATTTGTATTTGGTGTTTCTGCTACATTGGGAGCCTTGTTCTATGCGCCGTGCTGCCATAGTGTACTGTAGGTGCAATGGTTTGTGTGGCGGTAACCCGAGCTCGTCTCATTGGGTTTACTGAATGTCGTGTAGGCTTGAGCTCAGCTTTGAACCTAGATTATTAACTCAAGCAGTTCTTGTTGGTACTAGTCAGTGAATATTACACTTCAACTATATTACTATGGAAAAAAAATTATATCACAAGCAAGAAAAAATGCATATATCTTTAATAAAGGATTGACAGTTTATGTCTGACAATGGCCTCATTTACTCGGCTAGCAAGATTACACATGTTCTATGTCTACAACAATACATACAGGTCTGGTGATGCACTGACTCTTCTTGATAGTTATCAAAGTACATTGAAATCTGGGAACCAGGGTTTCCCAAACCATTGTGGGTCTCTTTCTAAAGGGCTGCTGAAGCTGATTTGGATTTTCAATTGTTACCAGCAATATTCATTTGGGGGTAACGCAAAACAACTCTTTGAGGCTACTTTTATCATACTAGGTTGTGTTTAAATTCAGGGATAATAACTCAAAACCAGGACACAATCTTCAGGCTTTGTACTAAGACAATTGTTTATATTTTGCCTTAGACTGTATCTTCGCAGTATATATATGCTTTTTTTAATTACAGTATATATATGCTGAAAAAGATAATTAGCCCATGTAAGGATGATCTGGTTAGTATTTTGTTTGACATGACTCCCACTATCACTGTTCATCTAAGAAATGTAAAGCAATATATGTTGAAATTTTATCAAGTTGTGTGTGTGCATATAATGGAAAATAGAGGAAATATTGCAGCATTACCGCGCAATATTTAATTATGATCAGCAAAATCACATCATTGCTAAATTAATACCATACATATCCGTTCTTTGGTTAAATGTAAATTCAGTCGATTGAAGTTTCTGTTGCTATCTGCAGGTGGTCTGGTGTAGGGGAGGGTGCATGGCTCTTCCTGGAGTGGCTATGTCGATCAACACCTCCGGCAGCGCTGCTGCAATGTTGCGTAATACTGATTCAATTAGTCTTGGGTGTAATTGTAAGAAATGAAAGTTGTATTTGAGATTGTGTCTGTTGAATTGAACCTGTGATCGATTGGGTTATTCAAGTTGTATATACACCGTAGCCGTGTAGTATGCATTTTTCTCATAATCTTCATTTAGTAGTTTTGCAACAGTTTAGATCAATTAGAACATGAGCAGCTCAAAAGCTTGCTTCAGTAAATAATAGTCTCATAGGTTGCAAGCAACAAAATTTGCAGACCATTCAACCACCATTACACAACTTCAAAAATAGTAGATAGAAAGCAATAGCTATTACATGATGGAGCTTCAATCAAGTTACTAGGAGTAGTTATTACAGGAGTGACATTGTCCTCAAACAAGAGAAAATGCTAGCAGCAGGGAACTGAAACATCCACTAAACTAGATGATAAACCAACGGCCAAGTACCTGAACCAAAAAAAAATTACAAAGCTACTTTGCTTTAGTCTGAGAACCACCAAGTTCCTAGTACTATTGCATGAGTAAGATTGAGCTCTCCTCAAACAAGAGAAAATGACAGAGAGTATGACTTCAACATTATTTACATGGCAGTCAGGAGCTCATGTGATGACTACACTAACGGTTGCTACTTGAAATTTTATCAATTTCTCTATAAGAACCTCGAGCAACATTCGCTTCCAACTCTTCTATCACCTTGAATCTTTTCGTTACGTAATTGTTGCATGATCTTCTTTTCATCTTGATCCTGCTCTGCCAAATCATCTACAAAAGGCGTTGTCTTGTTACCTCAAACATTAACCTGAGCTTTTCCTCCTTCATGCCAATTTTCTCAGCATCCACCTGAGTAGCCTTGTCGTGGAACCTAAGACGGTCTAGCTCATTGAAATCACGAACAATCTGTATCACTGAAGAAAATATACTGCTCAAAACCAGAGAAAACATGACATGTCAGCTCGAAAAAAATACTCGAGGATTTGATAATTTATAAATTGTACGTTCAGTACACTAACCATGTCCATGCTCGAAGACTCGTCATGGGGCCAAGATATGATGGAGTCCCCACTCTCACCACCACTGTAGAAATAATTTCCTGGGTGAAGTATTATATAATTTCTTGGAATGCTTTTATGATTTTGGCGAGAAAAATCAAGAGAGATTTATGTAAATTGTTGGCTAAAAAAATCGAGTGGCTGATAAAAGAGAACAAAAGAATTACTAAGCTCTGTTTTATAACCCTTTTCCTAGCTTGTTTTGGCACAACTCCCCTAATGGGAGCACAACTCCAAGACTTGGCCATGTAGCAAAACTAGAATGCAAATGTGTTACGTACACAGCTGCTCAAATGGAGAGATGCTGGGTGACAGTGGTACATGTACGCTATACAGCCTTGGATTTAATATAGTGATATCCAGCCTTGTCAGCTCTGCCTAAGCAAGTCTTAGATTCGTGCATGAATATTATAATATCCAGCCTCATGCTACACAATTTTCAAAGTGAAATCCACCATGTTTGCAATGAAAAACAAATGTTACTTCAGAAAAGCATTAAGATATGACAAGTATTTTTTTAAAGAGCTTTAGGATACAACTTGTATTATGACAAGTTCACCTGCAAGCCAAGACCAGCGATCGATGCAGACAAGAACAACAAAATACGCATAACAATACATAGAAAAGAGGTGTGAGTATGCAGTACCTTCACAAATTATCATAGCAAGTACTAGCAAAAGAAGTTATGGAATTAAAGAGGTGTGTGGTGAGTATGCAGTACCCAGAAAGCTGCCTCCATGACTGTTGGGGCTAGTATCTAGACTGGTTCCAATTCCATCAGCAACAGGTGAGTTAATCTATTGCTTTGCTTAAACTTTCATGCGGCGATCTAATTATATTTTGAGTCAGTATCACTTCAATCACAGGTTTATCCATACGTACATAAAAATAATATATCAAACATTGACTTAATCAAGTTTGACACAGCTCACTTTGGATACAAGATGCAGTTTATTGCCTTCTTTTCTTAAATTTTTGTTTTCTTCTCTGTTTTGCAATCTTTCTGGGTCAGGATTTTTAGACTGATATTATGTAGGTCCTCTTCATGCATACTGCATCAAAAAAGGAGCTTGCTAACAAGGTGTTCCAACTTCACCTCTTTATTCTCTCAGACCTTATAAGTGTAAGAAGCCACTATAAATATAAATGTAGATATAACTCGAGAGAATTTAGCCAGCTTGTTCCTCTCCATCTAAACTTTGAACTGCACTTAGTTACATACTGATCTTAAACTCATTTACCAACATATAAGTGTAGGTTTAATAGTTCAGGACTGCATGGTGTTTGAACCTAACACTTGTCCTATTATTGCCATATTTCAGTGAACTGTCCAAATTTTCAATCTGTATAGTTCATATTTTCTGAACAATGAATTCTAAACCACAGCTGATTAGATATATCACTAAATAGTACAAGCATATTACGTACCAGTAAAGAATACTTCCTGATAATCCAATCCATGATCTGAAACAATCAGAAAAGTCCCAATTAGTGCCCCATAAATTAAATCTCTTCCCTGTCTGCGAAGAGCACCGTGGCGTGCATCGCCCAATGCGCCTTCTTCCTGCTGTACCGGGTCGCGGTGGAGCGGAGCGAGATCTGGTAGGTTAGGATGGCCTTCCTCGCCGAAGCCGATGAACATGAGCGGGGCGGTGGGTCTTAAACCAGGGGCGAGGCAAAGGACGCCGCAGGCGAGGAGCGCAGCGCCGTGGGTGGCGTGGGTCCTAGGGTTGGGGTAGGAGGACGGGGATAGCGGTTAGGTGGGGATCTTGCGTACGTACGCAGGAGAGGGGCGGAGGCGGCAAGGCGCCGGAGTTGCCCAGGAGATCACCGGCGGCACCACGCACACAGGTTGAGTCGCTGAGGGGGACGAGAATTACAATATTCTTTTTTTCCGAACGATAGCAAATTGCACTTGAGCTGGTCTCTCTTGGGCTCTTGGGCAGGGCCCGTCCACGGCCCATTACGGTGCGGTGAGGGAATTTGACAGAGGTATGAATCATACCGAATTCTAAAAAAAAAAAAAAGGCCGACCTCGATCCGCAAACGACGAGTGGCGCGCTGTGGAGCCACAAAATCCCTAGGAAGTGGTCTCCCTACTCATCACGTGTCGCAAGGGGAAGCAAGGTGGGGAGGAGAGAGAAGACAACTGGGTTGTGTCAGTTTTTCCTTTTTTTTCGTAGATTCGTTTTTTCAAAATGAAATATCTTGAGAACCGTAAGTCCAAATTACGAACCGTTTTCACTTTTGAGACCCTTGCGTCGAGATCTTCAAAACTAGACCTCATGTTGGTAGGTTTTGGCATACTTTTTTCCGTACTTCCAATACTAGTATGGTTGTAATCGTGGTGTGTACCTAACTGTACTCGTATTTCAACTGATAAGTACTTCTGTTTTTGGTGTATTTGATATAGTTTTTTCCCTTTACTCGGTAACTGTACTTACTCGTGTGCGCTACTGTACCTATGTTTCTGTACTAGTACTTCCTTGTGTGCGCGACTGTACTTATGTACCTGTAGTTGCTCGTGTGCGTCACTGTACTTCTGTACATGTACTCGCTCGTGTGCGCCACTGTACTCGCTCGTGTGCTCGACTGTACTCGCTCATGTGCTCGACTGTACTCGCTCGCCTGCGCGACTGTACTCCCTCGTGTGCGTCACAGTACTCGCTTCTCTGCTCAGCTGTACTCGCTCATCTGCGCGACTGTACTCGTTCGTCTGGGACTGTACTCGATCGTATGCGTCACTGTACTCGCTCGTCCGTCTGTGGGACTGTACTCGCTCGCGAGGTAGTCTGATCAATTGATTCACTTGTTAGCTAGCGATAGTTCTGATGGATGGATCCATTTGTTGGATGCGTACCTCGCTACAGGAGGCCACGTACTTGCGGGACGCGCGGGAGAGTACGTACTTCAGTCGCTACGCGCGCGGGCGTACCTCGCGGCCGGAGGCTACGTACTCGCGTCGCTACGCGTGGGGAGGCACGTACTGGCATCGCTACGCGCGTGGGCGGGCGGTTTGGAGCTCGTACTTGCGCAGGCGGGTTGACTTGCGGGATTCTCACGCGGGACTGCGGGGTTGCGACGTGTCAATCACTGCTACGTCTGTGGAGTAAGTTTTTCCCTTCGCCAAGGTTGGTCTCAGAGGACAGCAATATCGATCACAGTACTAGCGGCTAATTATTCAGCAGCTGCAATAACGAGAAAGGAAGGAGTAAAGAGACATGGCTGGGAGAAGCCGAGGAAGGGACTGGTTAAACTGAACACCGATGCAGCATTCGATGATAGCACGAAGACGGGAGCCACAGGTGCTATTCTAAGGGATTCAAAAGGCCTCTTTATTGCAGCAAGCAATCACTTGATCACTTATACTGATAGCGTTAATACAGCAGAAGCGCTAGCACTGCAACATGGACTTCAATTAGCATTACACATGGGATGCAATCGAATCATAGTCAACTCTGATAGTATGACGATAATGGAGGCAATGAATAGTGATACCTAGTTTCTTGGGTCAGCAGCTGCAATCTTAAATGATTGTGTTAAGTTAGCTAAAGAGTTTGTAGTAGTAACCTTCCATCACTGTCCTAGAGAGTCTAATGAGGTAGCCGATGAATTAGCTAGGCAGGCCGGTAAATCTATTTCAGGTCCATGGCTAGTTGATCCTCCTAGCTTTCTTATGCCTAAGCTTGTAAGTGATTTAACTATTTTTGATCAATAAAGGTTACTACTTGTGTCAAAAAAAAAAGGTTGGTCTCTAGGTAGTAGTACCCGAATCATACTTGTCATCGATTTGACACCGGTATGAACTATTGTAGGCCATTAGATGGATGGAAATAGAGGGCTATAATTTATTTGAGGGTACCACAAAACAACTCTCAAATAAAACACGAAATAGACCTTCAAAGTCTCAGTGAAACTAAGAACCGGTCACGAGAATGGATTCACGACAGCAAGACGCATCTTTTTCGTGTAGAGCTTATCTCGAATCGAAACACTGTTTCATAGATAGGAGAAGTATTAAAATGATTTTGATTAGAGGCAAGATTACTTCACATGCTCGCATCCGTGGAGCCACAAATAGTTAGTTTGGTTCCTCGCAAGTGAGTTAGTTTGGTTACTTTTTCAGTAGTAACATATGTCATGTTACTAATCTAAATTACTACATTTATACTAGGTAATAATTTGTACTATATGGTTTCATGCATTATGTAATTTATTATGTTATAGTCTTATCTTGTTTTGGGTTGTGTTATGTGCGGTGCTCCCTCCTTTCATAATTAGTCTGCGTTCTGGGTTTAATCAAGTTAATCTTTGAAAATTGACTAAATATTAAGAAAAAAGTATCAACATTCACAATGTAAAAGTTATATTATTTGATCACAAGTACAAATTGAATTGTTGATAAGGATATGTCAACCGGGGTATCCTCATGAAGGGGGAATATGGCCCGACAGGGAGGAAGCCCAGCACATTGAATCAATGGACTAGGCCCACACGTCGCATTGACTTGCAGTAGAACGCAAGGAAACAATTGTAAACCCTTCCTGGCTGCATATAAAAAGCCACCGAAGGCACCATTGAGGGACAAATTAAATAGACTCAATTAGATCCCGAGTTTCCGACAACCGTAATGCGGGGTGAGATCATTTCGTAAAGTGACCTAATCTGGAGTTGTACCACGCGATCAATAAAGGCACGGCTAGGCTTGTCTGCAGGGTCATAGTGCTCTGTGGCAGCCCTGTGGAGGTGTTGGCCCCTGAGATAAGCGACCATCTCGAACGCCTACTCGACGACCCTTACGACGACCCTTACATATGGGATGTTTCCTTCCTCCTTTGTGATGAGAAGTTCCATGAGCACCAAGCCTTGATCACCGCCCGCTCGCCCGTGTTTATAGTGGAGCTCTTCGTTGACTCCTTGCCAAGGTTTTGGCTACCGAATTAAAAATTATATACCTGAGGGGCTGAAATTTTGGGTAACCGTTGTTACCGGAAAATACCGGCTATTTTCGAACAAAATGTTCAAACAAGTTTTAAATTTGAATAATTTTGTTACAATAAATAATCGTAGGAACCAATTCTAGTACACGACTAGCATAGTGGATCTGATGGTTCTAACTCTTGTGACCTTTTTGCGTGGTCGCAACATAGAATCTGGTTGTTTGGATTTATTATCTTCAAACACCTGACCATTAGGAAAAATGAAAAAAAAAACAAAAGATAATGCACAAGTACAAGATTCGAACACATAACCAATAATAGTTAAATGGTTGGGTTTACAGCTAAGACACGAACCTTCGTCTTTATATTATTGCGGAACATATGTTCTAAACTAATTTGAAGAGATCAGAATCTGTTTACCGTGTAAGACCATTTACCGGAATGGGTGGATAAAACGGGTTAGCGAGCAGCAACTGCAATAAATCATCTGGTAACCAGAACCCTATTCCTTGCCCGAGGCTAAAATTCCATGTCATTACTTTGACGAATGAAGTTAGGTTTAAGTAAACAAAGTTTGTTTTTCAGGGGCTTGTAGTGTAAAAGAGAGATATCTTGATGATTATTTTGGCAAATGTGTGCATTTGTTTCAAAAAAATTGCAAGAAGATGTTGTTGGCTAATCTTAACGAGCGACCGTGCTAGTTGTGTCAGTTGGAGCTTAGACACAGCCAGAGCGTGCATAAAAGTTAGGTTATGTACAATAATGATTGGTTCTGGAGGGAGCGGCGCGAAGCTCTTTTTCTGTGTTGACATCAAGTGACTATGGATCCATGATGAAAGTCGGAAGAAGAGAAGTTCATGAAGGCCGGAGGGGAGGACTAGCTAAGGGAGGTTCAAGTCTCCGCGCTGTTGAGGGACTTGCTTGGTGTTCCGGGCTTCACAGCAGCGGTATGAAAGTGGGGGCGACAACACAGGTGAAGTTCGAGTCCTACCTTTCGGGGTGAAAACCCAAGGTCCGACCTTAACTCGGTTGTGCCCGGCAATGACCTTGTTGGAGGCATTGTTTTGAGAGCGGGGACTATCTTCGGGGTGAAAACCTAAGATCGTTGATCGGGCGACGACGGTGTTAGAGCACTCGTTCCCTTCTTGGAGGCGTCGTTTTTGGAGAGTCTCGTATTTCGGGTGTTGTCTTGGCGGTGGATGTATTGCTGTTGTTAGGCCCGAGATACTATAGCGGGACTTTTGTTTCTTAGTTTTCTTTTCCTTTTTTTGGCTGTGTGCATCCGTAGTGCCATTAGGGTGGTGCGTTGTTGCAGAGGCTGGGTGTAATTGGTATCTTTTTGATATTAATATATTCCCTTTATCGAAAAAAAAAATGTACAATAATGATATTTCAACAACGCCGCGTAGGATAAATGATAAGGTGCAGGAAAGAGAATGATGCGGGGTGGCCTTTGGACACCTACGCCTCAAGACCATCAAGTGCAGCCCCGACTATCATCGACGCTACACCATGGCCAAGGAGTCCCCCAAGTGGACCAACAACACAAACCTCCGCCATATATGTCAAGGTGAACTCCTTCCTCTCGATACTCGACCTCGTCAATACCTTGGATGGAATGCTACCTCATGTCGGTGCGTTACATGTCATTAGGTACAGGAGTCATCGAGGAACCGGAGAGAAGGAACTCCCATGGTGCAAGGAAGGGAGAAGAAGAAGAATGAAGGAAGAAGGAAGGAAGAGGAAGAAGAGGCGGGAGGAGGAAGGCCGGCCGGTCCCAGGCCCGGTCAACCGGCCCTATGACCGGCCCACCCGGTCCCAGGCCCGGTCTGACCGGCCTCCTGACCGGCCCGGCCGATTTTCAACCGGAACGTCGACCGGTGCCATCCGGAAGCAATCCCAGGGCTCCTGAAGCCTCGCCCGGTCACCGTCCGGTCCAGGATCCGGTTTTGAACCGGATGGGCCGGTCCCAGGCCCGGTCCAACCGGCCCTGTGACCGGATTTCACGGGTTTGACCCACCAACTTGTACCCGTTCGACCCGAGTTGCCTTGTATGCCTATATAAGCACCCCGGTCGCCCCCTTACCTCTTTAGACATGATTTAGGTTTAGAGATGACTTTGAGCTTTGTCTCCCTAGGGTTTCATCCCCTTTGTATCCAAGGCAACCCTTGATGGATGTATGGATTTGTGAGTGTGAGATTCTAGTGCTACCCACTCTCTCTCCCACTCCTTGATTCATCTCCCTCACCGATCTCTCACTCCGGGATTCTACTTCGCGTCTCTCCCGGGTTGATTCTATTGGCGTGGTCCATCGAGCCACGGGGGTAAGTATCGGTTGTATCGGGTTGGTGTGTGCGCGTGAGTTCCTCGTGTTCTTCGTGTTCATCGTGTTCTTCGCGCTCTCCCTCCTCATCCCCTTTGGATTTCGGGTCAACCGCAAGATCGGGCCACACACGGGGTCTTAGACCTCATCATATGGTATCAGCAGCCTTTGGTTTCCGCGGATTTGACCCCCCACCCATCCAATTTCGTCTCTAAAATTTTCCCCAAAAAATCCCCAAAAATAGCCCTAATTTGCCTTTGGACGGATCTGCGATTTGGTTCCGTTTTGAGTGGTTTTGGTCCATGGATTTGATGTTGTGGTGCTTGATCTACTATTTCCCCAACTTTTAGCCTCCAATTCCATCGTTTCCCTTCGATTTGGTCGATTTGGCTTGGTTTTCCTCAAGAACAGGAGAGAGAAAACGAGCTGTCCGGTTGAGCACCGGTTGACCGGGCCCCAGACCGGCCGGGCCAGCCCAGAACCCGGTCGACCGGCCGTGTGACCGGCCCAACCGGCCCAGACCCGGCCAGACCGGCCCCTGGACCGGGCGCCACTACTACCACCACCACCGCCGACCACCACCACTCCTCTCATCCGCCGGCAAGCTCCGTCACCCCCGCAGACCACCGGTAAACACCACCGCGGCCCCATAAACACCGCCGCAACCGCAAGGGCATCGACACCACCCACCACCGGCTTACCACCGCCACCACCGCCAAGCTACTTTGACCCTTTTCTTCCGCTAACTTGTGTTTGCTTGTTCCGGTTTGAGTGCCTTGTTTGTGAAACTAACCCGCAGCTCCGAAGCAAGCGACGACATCCTCGGCACCCCGGACTTGCAACCGTACTCTTGACATCACCGCCATCATCGCAAGTTGTGTGTTCCGACACCGCCTAACATCTAGGTATAACTTGCATTCCCTTGTAACCCCTCTTCTTTTGCGATCTATCCTATCGAGCATTGCTTATCAAGTGTTGCGAGACATTGCACGTGGCCCCGATTGTGAGGTGTGTGTGTAGTGTGGAGTCAAGCTTCTAAGCAAAACTCGTGTGGCAAGATAGCAAAAGCGAGCTAACGCTAACATAGTGCGAGAAAAAGCCGCCAAAACACAAAAATAGCAAAAGAGTGCAAGTGCCCCCATACATACAAATACAAAAGAGTGTCAAGTGCCACCAAATACAAAAAAAAAAGCTTTTAAGCAAAAGAGAGAAAAAGAGAAGAGAGGCCGCGTGTAAATCTTATTGTCTCTTCGTTTGCAACCAAAGCTTTGATCTCTTCTTGTGTTAGTGTGACACCGAGCACCCTTGCTTAAGGGCTTCTTACACTTTTCCGCTCATTGCTTGGTCGCACTAACCCCGTTTATCTCGTGTGTGCGTTCCACATCTTTTCCGTGTTTATAGTGATCATCGCTTTGACATTTGAGTTTTTGGATCTTACCCACCCTTAACAACAAACTTGATTTCGGATTTCGTCTTTTGGCTTTCCACCACACTCACCTACCACCATATTTGCTAGCTTTTGCGTGTGTCTTTGTGTGAGTGCCCGATACAATTGTTCTAACTCTCGGTTTGTTGGATCACCCCAATCTTGTCATACCACGGTAAGATTGCGAGGTAGTGTTCTTCCACTAACATACACCATATAGATACCATCGTGCTAACATGGATAGCGAAGATGAAGATACGGAGGAGTACACGGAGCACTCCGAGGAGGATTCCTCTTCAAGCACCGCGGATGTGGAGGAACATGTGGAGCTCTACTCCGACTATGGCTCCGAAAGCATCACCGACATCTCCAACATCGAGGAGCTCTACACCGACTATGGCTCCGCGAGCATCGCCAACATGGACGACATGGTGGAGCGCCACCTTGAGGACGACTTCGACGAGCTCTACATCGACAATGGCTCACCAAGCATGGATGACATGGTGGAGCACCGCCACGCCTACGACATCGACACCGTGACGGAGCCTCACCTCGACTCCACCATGAGCAACGACGATGCTCCCACATACCCCTACTTGGCCAATGGAGCTACATATGAAGATAGAGGACCTCCACGATGGCACCATCATATGGATCATCAAGAGCGTTCCCATCATGAGCGTCATCGACACACTTCTCCGAGCTCCACAAGGCGCCACCATGAGAGTGCTTATGCACAAGATCGTCGACTTCAAGCACATCATGTGGAGCATCAAGAGCGTCCCCAACATGATCGTCATCGACACTCCTCGCCAAGCTCCACAAGGCACCACAACCAACATGCCAAGCCACATGAGCTATCCTCTAGGCATGTCAAGGATCGTCATCGACATACACCTTCTCATGATCGTCGTCGACCACCACCGTCACATGGCTCCCATCGACACAAGCCACCCCATGAGCGCCATCGACCAACATCTTCCACGGATCTTCGACGACACCACTCAAGCCATGGTGATGATGCACGAAGACGAGATCCTCGACATGAAGACGACAAACACCATCATAGGGTGTCCACCACTACAAGGACGGCAAGTGCACATCGCGCATACCTTCCTCATGAGGCGACTTCCACCTCTTGTGCCACCACCACAATGGCCCCTACCTCGTCACATGCCTATGGACTCCGATGCTACAAGTGCAAGCAACAAGGTCACCCTCCACGGGAATGTCCCAATCTCCTATGTGAGGTGTGCAAGGCCAAGGGTCACGTGGCATGGCAATGCACAACGCCAAGCGCCAAGAAGCTCTACTTCGACGAGCTAAATGCACAAGTCTCCAAGATGCCTATCGCGCCCACACTTCAAGATGGAGATCAACAAGGTCAACTCAAGGTTGATGTGGATCCGAGCCTAGCTCTCTACTACACCACGACGCCACCACTTGAGGACGACTTGGGAGGCGATGGAGTTGAGCATGGTGAGCATGGGATTCTCCCTTCACCTATGGAGGCGCATGGAGTTGAGATGGTTGAGCATGGGAAGTTCCCTTCAACCAAGGAGGCGCATGAAGATGAGCAAGTCGAACCTACTCCTACGTGCTTGATTGATGAGTTGGTACCAACCCCATGTGAGCATGAGAGCCACTTAGCCCACTTGAGCGAGAGTGATAGTGAGTTGAGTGACTTCCACACCACATGTGAGTTTGAGTGCTTCCATTTGGAGGACATGAGTGATACACAAAGTGAGTTGAGAGAGATAGATGATAGATCCATGGAGGACATCGCATTTGCTAACACATTAACCTCTCCCTCGTTTGTGTCTTCTTATGTTGCACTAGGTTGCACGGAGGATGAGTTCCCGATCATGGAGACGATGTACATGGTGCATGAAGATGATGATATCTCACCATGCTTGCTCCAAGATGGACATGTCGACCACATGGATCCTCCTACTTCCACAACACCTACCTCAAATGAGTCGGCCTACAAAGGTAACAACATAGGTGTTGATGATGCCATGATCCCACTAGTGGACATGATGACTTATGAGTGCATGCATGATCTCGATGATCCATTTGCTACTTCACATGTTTCCTTCATATTCCCATGTGATGCTTTGCTTGATAACATCGTTGATCATGTGGACGTGAATGTTTGTGATACCATGACCATGCCATGCTATGAGAGCTTCAATTTTTCCACCATTGCGTGCAATATGTCGACCACTTGCTCTTTACCATGTATTGCTTGCAATGATAATGACAAGGATGACATTAGCTTCCGCATGCTTTGCCCCACATGTTTACACTATTCCATGATCCTTGCATCCACGATTGCGAACAATTGCTCTTTCTTATGCTTGGTATGCAAGAATGCTTATTTCATTGTCCACGAGATGGCCCCCATAGCCTTCTCACTTTTTGATGATCATGAGTTACTGATACGTCTCCGACGTATCGATAATTTCTTATGTTCTATGCCATATTATTGATGATACCTACATGTTTTATGCACACTTTATGTCATATTCGTGCATTTTCTGGAACTAACCTATTAACAAGATGCCGAAGTGCCGGTTCCTGTTTTCTGCTGTTTTTGGTTTCAGAAATCCTAGTAACGAAATATTCTCGGAATTGGACGAAACGAAGACCCATGGGCCTATTTTGCCACGAACCTTCCGGAAGACCGAAGAGCATACGAAGTGGGGCCACGAGGTGGCGACACCACATGGCGGCGCGGCCAAGGGGGGCCCGCGCCGCCCTGGGGTGTGGGCCCCTCGTCAGCCCCCGACTCGCCCTTCCGCCTACTTAAAGCCTCCGTCGCGAAACCCCTGATGCGAAAAACCACGATACGGAAAACCTTACCGAGACGCCGCCGCCGCCGATCCCATCTCGGGGGATTCCGGAGATCTCCTCCGGCACCCTGCCGGAGAGGGGATTCATCTCCCGGAGGACTCTACACCGCCATGGTCGCCTCCGGAGTGATGAGTGAGTAGTTCACCCCTGGACTATGGGTCCATAGCGAGTAGCTAGATGGTTGTCTTCTCCTCATTGTGCTTCATTGTTGGATCTTGTGAGCTGCCTAACATGATCAAGATCATCTATCTGTAATTCTATATGTTGTGTTTGTCGGGATCCGATGGATAGAGAATACCATGTCATGTTAATTATCAAGTTATTACATATGTGTTGTTTATGATCTTGCATGCTCTCCGTTACTAGTAGAGGCTCGGCCAAGTTTTTGCTTTTAACTCCAAGAGGGAGTATTTATGCTCGATAGTGGGTTCATGCCCGCATTGACACCGGGACAGTGACAGAAAGTTCTAAGGTTGTGTTGTGCTGTTGCCACTAGGGATAAAACATTGGCGCTATCTCCGAGGATGTAGTTGTTGATTACATTACGCACCATACTTAATGCAATTGTCTGTTGCTTTGCAACTTAATACTGGAAGGGGTTCGGACGATAACCCGAAGGTGGACTTTTTAGGCATAGATGCAGTTGGATGGCGGTCTATGTACTTTGTCGTAATGCCCAATTAAATATCACTATACTTATCATGTCATGTATGTGCATTGTTATGCCCTCTCTATTTGTCAATTGCCCGACTGTAATTTGTTCACCCAACATGATTTTATCTTATGGGAGAGACACCTCTAGTGAACTGTGGACCCCGGTCCATTCTTTAATACTCGAAATACAAATCTGCTGCAATACTTGTTTTATCTGTTTTCTCTCGCAAACAATCATCTTCCACACAATACGGTTAATCCTTTGTTACAGCAAGCCGGTGAGATTGACAACCTCACTGTTTCGTTGGGGCAAAGTACTTTGGTTGTGTTGTGCAGGTTCCACGTTGGCGCCGGAATCCCTGGTGTTGCGCCGCACTACATCCCGCCGCCATCAACCTTCAACGTGCTTCTTGGCTCCTCCTGGTTCGATAAACCTTGGTTTCTTTCCGAGGGAAAACTTGCTGCCGTGCGCATCATACCTTCCTCTTGGGGTTGCCCAACGAACGTGTGAAATACACGCCATCAAGCTCTTTTACGGCGCCGTTGCCGGGGAGATCAAGACACGCTGCAAGGGGAGTCTCCACTTCTCAATCTCTTTACTTTGTTTTTGTCTTGCTTTATTTTATTTACTACTTTGTTCGCTGCACTTATATCAAAACACAAAAAAATTAGTTGCTAGCTTTACTTTATTTACTGTCTTGTTTGCTATATCAAAAACACAAAAAAAATTAGTTTACTTGCATTTACTTTATCTAGTTTGCTTTATTTACTATTGCTAAAATGGCCAACCCTGAAAATACTAAGTTGTGTGACTTCACTAGCACAAATAATAATGATTTCTTATGCACACCTATTGCTCCACTCCGCTACTACAGCAGAATTCTTTGAAATTAAACCTGCTTTACTTAATCTTGTTATGCGAGAGCAATTTTCTGGTGTTAGTTCTGATGATGCTGCTGCCCATCTCAATAATTTTGTTGAACTATGTGAAATGCAAAAGTATAAGAATGTAGATGGTTATATTATCAAATTAAAATTGTTTCCTTTCTCATTAAGAGGAAGAGCTAAAGATTGGTTGCTATCTCTGCCTAAGAATAGTATTGATTCCTGGACTAAATGCAAGGATGCTTTTATTGGTAGATATTATCCCCCTGCTAAAATTATATCTTTGAGGAGTAGCATAATGAATTTTAAACAATTGGATAATGAACATGTTGCTCAAGCTTGGGAAAGAATGAAATCTCTCGGTTAAAAATTGCCCAACCCATGGACTGACTACTTGGATGATCATCCAAACCTTCTATGCAGGACTAAATTTTTCTTCGCGGAATTTATTGGATTCAGCTGCTGGAGGTTCCTTTATGTCCATCACTCTTGGTGAAGCAACAAAGCTCCTTGATAATATGATGGTTAATTACTCTGAATGGCACACGGAAAGAGCTCCACAAGGTAAGAAGGTAAATTCTGTTGAAGAATCCTCTTCCTTGAATGATAAGGTTGATGCTATTATGTCTATGCTTGCGAATGATAGGACTAATGTTGATCCTAATAATGTTCCATTAGCTTCATTGGTTGCTCAAGAAGAACATGTTGATGTAAACTTCATTAAAAATAATAATTTCAACAACAAT
The DNA here is from genome assembly GCF_022539505.1 of Lolium rigidum. NCBI lineage: Eukaryota > Viridiplantae > Streptophyta > Magnoliopsida > Poales > Poaceae > Lolium > Lolium rigidum. Next base: position 96,871,478 of record NC_061514.1, on the reverse strand, counting down.
GCTTATCGGAACAATTCTAGTAATAACTATAGGCCATATCCTTATAATAATGGTAATGGTTATGCTAATTCTTATGGGAATTCTTACAACAATAATAGGAATACACCCCCTGGACTTGAAGCCATGCTTAAAGAATTATTAGTACACAAACTGCCTTTAACAAATCTGTTGAGGAAAAGCTCAATAAAATTGATATTCTTGTTTCTAGAGTTGATAGTCTTGCCTCGATGTTGATCTTTTGAAATCGAAAGTTATGCCTAATAGGGATATTGAAAATAAAATTGTTACTACAGCAAATTCCATCCAAGTTAGAATTAATGAGAATATAAGGTTAATGGCTGAACTGCGTGCTAGGTGGGATAGAGAAGAAAATGAAAAACTAGCTAAAAAGGAAAATATAGCTAAAGTTTGGACTATTACCACCACTACAATGCTAATTCTTCACATGTTGCTGCACCTCCTACTATCAATGGTAAAATAATTGGTGTTGGCAATGCTTCTACTCCTAGTACAAAGCGCGCAAAATTACCTGAAACTGCTAAAACTGCTGAAACTGCCTGTGATAAAACTGCTGAAATTTTTTCCAACCTTGGGGATGATAATCCCATTGCTTTAGATTGTAATGATTTAGATTTTGATGATTGCCACATCTCTGAAGTTATAAAGTTCTTACAAAAACTTGCTAAAAGTCCCAATGCTAGCGCTCGTAAACTTGGCTTTCACAAAACATATTACAAATGCTCTCATAAAAGCTAGAGAAGAGAAACTAAAACTTGAAACTTCTATTCCTAGAAAGCTAGAGGATGGTTGGGAGCCCATCATTAAAATGAGAGTCAAAGATTTTGATTGTAATGCTTTATGTGATCTTGGTGCAAGTATTTCGTTATGCCTAAGAAAGTCTATGATATGCTTGACTTGCCACCATTGAAAAATTGTTATTTGGATGTTAATCTCGCTGATAATGCTAAAAAGAAACCTTTGGGGAGAGTTGATAATGTTCATATTATGGTTAACAATAACCTTGTCCCCGTTGATTTTGTTGTCTTGGATATTGAATGCAATGCATCTTGCCCCATTATATTGGGAAGACCATTTCTTCGAACCGTTGGTGCCACTATTGATATGAAGGAAGGTAATATTAAATATCAATTTCCTCTCAAGAAAGGTATGGAACACTTCCCTAGAAAGAGAATGAAGTTACCTTATGATTCTATTATTAGAACAAATTATGATGTTGATGCTTCGTCTCTTGATAATACTTGATATACACTTTTCGCGCCTAGGCTGAAAGGCGTTAAAGAAAAGCGCTTATGGGAGACAACCCATGTTTTTACTACAGTATTTTTGTTTTATATTTGAGTCTTGGAAGTTGTTTACTACTGTAGCAACCTCTCCTTATCTTAGTTTTATGTTTTGTTGTGCCAAGTAAAGTCTTTGATAGAAAAGTAAGTACTAGATTTGGATTACTCGCGCAGTTCCAGATTTCTTTGCTGTCACGAATCTGGGTCTATCTCTCCGTAGGTAGCTCAGAAAATTAAGCCAATTTACTGAGCATGATCCTCAGATATGTATGCAACTTTCATTCAATTTGAGCATTTTCGTTTGAGAAAGTCTGGTGGCCTAATAAAATCCATCTTTACGGATCTGTTCTGTTTTGACAGATTCTGTCTTTTATTTCGCATTGCCTCTTTTGCTATGTTGGATGAATTTCTTTGATCCATTAATGTCCAGTAGCTTTATGCAATGTCCAGAAGTGTTAAGAATGATTGTGTCACCTTTGAACATGTGAATTTTTATTATGCACTAACCCTCTAATGAGTTGTTTCGAGTTTGGTGTGGAGGAAGTTTTCAAGGATCAAGAGAGGAGTATGATGCAATATGATCAAGGAGAGTGAAAGCTCTAAGCTTGGGGATGCCCGGTGGTTCACCCCTGCATATTATAAGAAGACTCAAGCGTCTAAGCTTGGGGATGCCCAAGGCATCCCCTTCTTCATCGACAAATTATCGGGTTCCTCCCCGAAACTATATTTTTATTCCGTCACATCTTATGTACTTTGCTTGGAGCGTCGGTTTGTTTTTGTTTTTGTTTTGTTTGAATAAAATGGATCCTAGCATTCACTTTGTGGGAGAGAGACACGCTCCGCTGTAGCATATGGACAAGTATGTCCTTAGGCTCTACTCATAGTATTCATGGCGAAGTTTCTTCTTCGTTAAATTGTTATATGGTTGGAATTGGAAAATGCTGCATGTAGTAACTCTAAAATGTCTTGGATAATTTGATACTTGGCAATTGTTGTGCTCATGTTTAAGCTCTTGCATCATATACTTTGCACCCATTAATGAAGAAATACTTAGAGCTTGCTAATTTGGTTTGCATATTTGGTTTCTCTAGAGTCTAGATAACATCTAGTATTGAGTTTTGAACAACAAGGAAGACGGTATGGAGTCCTATAATGTTTACCATATGTCTTTTATGTGAGTTTTGTTGTACCGTTCATCCTTGTGTTTGTTTCAAATAACCTTGCTAGCCTAAACCTTGTATCGAGAGGGAATACTTCTCATGCATCCCAAATACTTGAGCCAATCACTATGCCATTTGTGTCCACCATACCTACCTACTACATGGTATTTCTCCGCCATTCCAAAGTAAATTGCTTGAGTGCTACCTTTAAAATTCCATCATTCACCTTTGCAATATATAGCTCATGGGACAAATAGCTTAAAAACTATTGTGGTATTGAATATGTACTTATGCACTTTATCTCTTATTAAGTTGCTTGTTGTGCGATAACCATGTTTCGGGGACGCCATCAACTATTCTTTGTTGAATATCATGTGAGTTGCTATGCATGTCCGTCTTGTCCGAAGTAAGAGAGATCTACCACCTTTATGGTTGGAGCATGCATATTGTTAGAGAAGAACTTTGGGCCGCTAACTAAAGCCATGATTCATGGTGGAAGTTTCAGTTTTGGACATATATCCTCAATCTCATATGAGAATAATAATTGTTGCCACATGCTTATGCATTAAAGAGGAGTCCATTATCTCGTTGTCCATGTTGTCCCGGTATGGATGTCTAAGTTGAGAATAATCAAAAGCGAGAAATCCAAAATGCGAGCTTTCTCCTTAGACCTTTGTACGAGCGGCATGGAGGTACCCCATTGTGACACTTGGTTAAAACATGTGCATTGCAAAGATCCGGTAGTCCAAGCTAATTAGGACAAGGTGCGGGCACTATTAGCATACTATGCATGAGGCTTGCAACTTGTAAGATATAATGTACATAACTCATATGCTTTATTACTACCATTGACAAAATTGTTTCATGTTTTCAAAATAAAAGTTCTAGCACAAATATAGCAATCGATGCTTTCCTCTTTGAAGGACCTTTCTCTTTACTTTTATGTCGAGTCAGTTCACCTATCTCTCTCCACCTCAAGAAGCAAACACTTGTGTGAACTGTGCATTGATTCCTACATACTTGCATATTGTACTTGTTATATTACTCTATGTTGACAATTATCCATGAGATATACATGTTACAAGTTGAAAGCAACCGCTGAAACTTAATCTTCCTTTGTGTTGCTTCAATACCTTTACTTTGATTTATTGCTTTATGAGTTAACTCTTATGCAAGACTTATTAATACTTGTCTTGAAGTACTATTCATGAAAAGTCTTTGCTTTATGATTCACTTGTTTACTCATGTCATTACCATTGTTTTGATCGCTGCATCCACTACATATGTTTACAAATAGTATGATCAAGGTTATGATGGCATATCACTTCAGAAATTATCTTTGTTATCATTTTACCTGCTCGGGACGAGCAGAACTAAGCTTGGGGATGCTGATACGTCTCCGACGTATCGATAATTTTTTATGTTCTATGCCATATTATTGATGATACCTACATTTTTTATGCACACTTTATGTCATATTCGTGCATTTTCTAGAACTAACCTATTAACAAGATGCCAAAGTGCCAGTTCCTGTTTTCTGCTGTTTTTGGTTTCAGAAATCCTAGTAACGAAATATTCTCGGAATTGGACGAAACGAAGACCCAGGGGCCTATTTTGCCACGAACCTTCCAGAAGACCGAAGAGCATACGAAGTGGGGCCACGAGGTGGCGACACCACAGGGCGGCGCGGCCAAGGGGGCCCGCGCCGCCCTATGGTGTGGGCCCCTCGTCAGCCCCTCGACTCTGCCCTTCCGCCTACTTAAAGCCTCCGTCGCGAAACCCCTGATGCGAAAAACCACGATACGGAAAAACTTACTGAGACGCCGCGGCCGCCGATCCCATCTCGGGGGATTCTGGAGATCTCCTCCGGCACCCTGCCGGAGAGGGGATTCATCTCCCGGAGGACTCTACACCGCCATGGTCGCCTCCGGAGTGATGAGTGAGTAGTTCACCCCTGGACTATGGGTCCATAGCAGTAGCTAGATGGTTGTCTTCTCCTCATTGTGCTTCATTGTTGGATCTTGTGAGCTGCCTAACATGATCAAGATCATCTATCCGTAATTCTATATGTTGTGTTTGTCGGGATCCGATGGATAGAGAATACCATGTCATGTTAATTATCAAGTTATTACATATGTGTTGTTTATGATCTTGCATGCTCTCCGTTACTAGTAGAGGCTCCGGCCAAGTTTTTGCTTTTAACTCCAAGAGGGAGTATTTATGCTCGATAGTGGGTTCATGCCCGCATTGACACTCGGGACGATGATGAGAAAGTTCTAAGGTTGTGTTGTGCTGTTGCCACTAGGGATAAAACATTGGCGCTATGTCCGAGGATGTAGTTGTTGATTACATTACGCACCATACTTAATGCAATTGTCTCGTTGCTTTGCAACTTAATACTCGGAAGGGGTTCGGACGATAACCTGAAGGTGGACTTTTTAGGCATAGATGCGGTTGGATGGCGGTCTATGTACTTTGTCGTAATGCCCAATTAAATCTCACTATACTTATCATGTCATGTATGTGCATTGTTATGCCCTCTCTATTTGTCAATTGCCCGACTGTAATTTGTTCACCCAACATGCTTTTATCTTATGGGAGAGACACCTCTAGTGAACTGTGGACCCCGGTCCATTCTTTAATACTGAAATACAAATCTGCTCGCAATACTTGTTTTACTGTTTTCTCTGCAAACAATCATCTTCCACACAATACGGTTAATCCTTTGTTACAGCAAGCCGGTGAGATTGACAACCTCACTGTTTCGTTGGGGCAAAGTACTTTGGTTGTGTTGTGCAGGTTCCACGTTGGCGCCGGAATCCCTGGTGTTGCGCCGCACTACATCCCGCCGCCATCAACCTTCAACGTTCTTCTTGGCTCCTCCTGGTTCGATAAACCTTGGTTTCTTTCTGAGGGAAAACTTGCTGCTGTGCGCATCATACCTTCCTCTTGGGGTTGCCCAACGAACGTGTGAAATACACGCCATCAGTTACCACATGCCATGAATGCACCTTCTTGCCATTTGCACTATCGCCATGCACTCCATACTATGTTGATTGACACTAATGGTGATGTGCACAAGTCATGGAACATCATGATGGATGATGTGTTCCTCTACCATGCACACACACTTTTTGTTCTCTCTATTGTGTGTATAGGTACACGGACGACCACTTCCACCGCTACGGAGCATGAGCTCACGAAACGCGCAATTGAGAGCTACCCCATCAAGGACCTAACCCGCGGGAATCACACCAAAGGGTATGTTCCCACAAGCCTTCGCCCTCATGTGTTTCCGACTTGCCTTGTCGAGTTTCCGGTTTGGTCCAACTCCTCGTCACCTCTTTTGCCCCTTATGCAACATAGCTTGACACATCTTGTTGGCACAATGGTTGTTGTATGTCTTGATGCTTTCATCATACACTCCGACAATCTCAAGGACCATGTCATACATGAGAGAGACACCTTATGCATCTTGTGCCACATGTCACACAAAAAGTTGCTCTTCTTTGGATTTCTCTTTTCATCTTTGGCAATTGCAATGGATTCTTTCACACTTGAGGACACTCATACTCGGCTCAAGCCAACCATACTCTCCCAAGTTCGAAGTCTCCATCGCTTTGCCATTGCACATAACAATTTTGCCCCAAATTTTGCCACCGACACTTGCCTTTTGTTTGTTCCATTTGTTTGGGACAATGCTACACCACACATTTTTGACACCTTACAACTCTTACATGCACAAATTTTTGCCCTACCAAATTTTGGATCTATCGACACTCTTTTGGTTTCCATTTTTGCCAAATGCCTCTTGGAGAAACTACTTGATGCTTCGTATTTGATTGAGAGCCTCTTGTTCGCCGTTGGCTTCCACAAGCTTTCCATTCGCAAGTTGTTTTTCCCCACGTTCTTCTTCGACCGAGACTTTGTCCCTCCACCACTACATGGGAGACCCATTATGGACTACAACAAAGACGCCCGCACTACGACGAGCATCCATAAGGATACAAGGGCACTTCTACCAGCCCCGGCCCTATGTATTTTGGTGCCCTTGGGCGACGTAAAAAAAAGGGCCCTTTCAAAACGATATCTAGTATAACTAGATATATATATAAACTCTCAGTTTGTTCGCATATTACAGTAAAAATAATTATAAAATGGCAGCAAAATATCAAATATATTTTGCACTAGTTTCATTACCTCAAATAAAGACCAAATTACCGTGAGTACTTCGACAATTATGCTTTAATGCTTCTCCAAAAAGCTTCTCCGTGCATTTCTCGATGCAAAATCATTGACAATTGTTTCAAGATCAATGCCTTCCAAGATATCCTTCTCAATACAACATATAGCCAAGCCATTCAATCTATCTTGTAACATAGTTGACGTCAAACAATTTTTTAGTAGCTTCAGTTACATTCAAAAATATATAGTTACTTACTTACTTACATTTGGAAAACGTGATGCTAGTTTATTTGAGGACTGGCTGGTTAGTTACTTACTATTATTTGAGGACTTTTCATGGACCTCAATATCTCCATCTGTATTATCCTCATCAGCTTGTCCCGGATCAGATATTGGCCTCTGATTATTGTTGTTGACATCAACATTACTTTTAACTGAAAAATATTTATTCAAATCGCCTCTTTGCGATTCCCTAATCTTTTCATCTTGCTTTCTCTTTCTTTTTTTCGCAGCACCAGACAATTGTTTTGGTGGCATTGTAACATCTATAGTGATGAATGAATTTACATCAAATTAAAACCCTAGAAATAATTCTGGATTAGAAGAAAGAATTAGCCGGAAATCAGTTGAGGACTTACAAAGAGGCCGGACGGAGCAGGGAAGACCGGAAGAGATCGGCTGGAGCAGCCTCAGGATCGGCCGGCGAGGCGACTGGTGAGGCGAGGGCGCGACTGGCGACTTGCGACTTGGCGAGGCGAGGGCCAAGGGCGCGACTCACGCTTGCGTCTTGCGACTCTTCGTCTGGGCACGCGCTGATCGCTGGATTTGCTGCTGGGAGCCGAAGCACTAACTTCTACGTATTTGGTTACTAGAGTTGGGCCTGCTGACCAATTTTTTTTTCCAGTCCATATAATATAGAAATAAAGCCTTCATCTTGGGCCACCCCAAGGCCTGGGCCCTTGGCGACCGCCCAACCCTGCCAAGGGTCAGGGCCGGCCCTGACTTCTACAAGTCCTTCACCAAGCTACAAGGATCAACGTCTACATCATCGGTGAGGAGGAACAAGAGTCGAGGACGACTCTTCCCCAAGGGGGGGGGGAGATGATGCGGGGTGGCCTTTGGACACCTACGCCTCAAGACCATCAAGTGCAGCCCCGACTATCATCGACGCTACACCATGGCCAAGGAGTCCCCCAAGTGGACCAACAACACAAACCCCCGCCATATATGTCAAGGTGAACTCCTTCCTCTCGATACTCGACCTCGTCAATACCTTGGATGGAATGCTACCTCATGTCGGTGCGTTACATGTCATTAGGTACAAGAGTCATCGAGGAACCGGAGAGAAAGAACTCCCATGGTGCAAGGAAGGGAGAAGAAGAAGAATGAAGGAAGAAGGAAGGAAGAGGAAGAAGAGGCGGGAGGAGGAAGGCCGGCCGGTCCCAGGCCCGGTCAACCGGCCCTATGACCGGCCCACCCGGTCCCAGGCCCGGTCTGACCGGCCTCCTGACCGGCCCGGCCGGTTTTCGACCGGAACGTCGACCGGTGCCATCCGGAAGCAATCCCGGGGCTCCCGAAGCCTCGCCCGGTCACCGTCCGGTCCAGGATCCGGTTTTGGACCGGATGGGCCGGTCCCAGGCCCGGTCCAACCGGCCCTGTGACCGGATTTCACGGGTTTGACCCACCAACTTGTACCCGTTCGACCCGAGTTGCCTTGTATGCCTATATAAGCACCCCGGTCGCCCCCTTACCTCTTTAGACATGATTTAGGCTTAGAGATGACTTTGAGCTTTGTCTCCCTAGGGTTTCATCCCCTTTGTATCCAAGGCAACCCTTGATGGATGTATGGATTTGTGAGTGTGAGATTCTAGTGCTACCCACTCTCTCTCCCACTCCTTGATTCATCTCCCTCACCGATCTCTCACTCCGGGATTCTACTTCGCGTCTCTCCCGTGTTGATTCTATTGGCGTGGTCCATCGAGCCACGGGGGTAAGTATCGGTTGTATCGGGTTGGTGTGTGTGCGTGAGTTCCTCGTGTTCTTCGTGTTCATCGTGTTCTTCGCGCTCTCCCTCCTCATCCCCTTTGGATTTCGGGTCAACCGCAAGATCGGGCCACACACGGGGTCTTAGACCTCATCAGAGAAAGTCCAAAAAACAGTTTGCCTCTTTTAATTAAGAGATGATCTCTTAGCAACAGTCATTCTACCACTAATTTAAAGATGTCTAGTTAATACTGTATACTACCTCCATACCGGATTAATGGGCAATTACGCACTTCGAGAAACAAGTTTGACTACTAATTTGGTCAATAAAATATAAGATATATATCAAAAAAATTATATTATTGAAAACATTTTTTGAATACGAATCCAACGGTATAATTTTTGTGGCATATATCTCATATTTTGTTGACCAAATTTATTGTTAAACTTGTTTCTCAAAATGCGTAATTGGCCATTAATCCGATATGGAGGTAGTAGGTAAAGCTGAACTTTATCCATTATAGTATATCATATTTTATTGTTATATTTAAATTATGGTGGCAAGACTGCCCTTGCAAAGTGCTTACGCCATTGTTTCCTCTCCTCGTTCAACGGTCAAAACTCAAACCCAAGATGGGATTAATTTTCATTATTCACAGCCTATTGCGCCGAACTCGAAGAGTTCGCCCCTGGTGTATAAAGGTTACGCTTCAACTTCTCGTGCCCTCTACTAGCAGAGCATTACTACTCCCTATGCCAGCATGGTGGGCTCTGGCTTCACGGAGTTCAAACTCCAGGACTCAGAAATTGAAAACCTTATGCCCGGCGACGTGCTCTCCAAGCGCATCTCCGCCGGAGAGTACTCCTGGAGGGTAGACTGCTACCCGCGTGGATTCGACGAGGACGGCCATGCCGAGTACCTCTCCCTCTACTTATTCCTCGTAAGCGAGGCCGAAAACTTCAACGCCGTCTTCGAGGCCTTTCTGGTGGCCAGGGAAGGCGCACCATGCGAGCCTCACGCAAGGATATCGACGGCGCAGTTCACCGGACCCAGCGTCGGCGTCCGCAGCGCGGGGTGGGATCATTTCGTGAAGCTATCCGATCTGGAGTCGTATCAGGCGACCAACGGCGGCGCGATCAGGCTTGTCTGCGGGGTCATAGTCCTCCGTGACAACCCTCTGGAGGTGCCGGCCCCGGAGATCAGTGACCATCTCGGACGCCTGCTCGACGGCGCTGACGGTTGGGATGTTTCCTTCCTCGTCGGTGACGAGAAGTTCCACGCGCACCGGGCCGTGCTCGCCGCCCGCTCACCGGTCTTCAAAGCGGAGCTCTTCGTTGACTCCTTGGCCGAGGCCAAAATGCCATGCGTCTTCACTGTAGGCGACATCGACCCTGTGACTTTTAGAGCGCTGCTTCGGTTCATGTATACTGACGCCTTGCCTGTAGAAAAGGATCTTGAAGATGACCCTGTTGAGATGTTTCAGAGTCTGCTTGCTGCAGCCGACCGGTATGGCTTGGACCGGTTGAAGCTTGTATGTGCCCAGAGGCTGTTGGATAATTTGTCGGCAGATTCGGTCGCCGCTACTTTAGCGTGCGGGTTGATGCACAATTGCCCGGTGTTAAAGAAGAGGTGCGTCGACTTCTTTGTGGCAGCGGAAAACTTCAAGAAGGCTGTGTTAACAGAAGATTTTGTGCGGCTCGGGCAGAGCTTTCCGTTCATTATTACTGAGTTGAGATCGAAAGCCGGGGCATGATATAGACCGGTGCTATGTCATACAGTTTCAACTAGCTCCAACTGTTGGACCTTTCTACCCGTTTGATGAACTGATGAACATGGAGCTGAAGTCTTTATTTTCAAACCTCTGAATTTAGACTGTTCTCCTGATTTTTCTCAGTGCTGGATCAAGTTGCTCCAAAGGTTTTTACTGAAACGAGGGCAAAAGTTTTGCTTTAAACTATTAAATAAGATATAGTTACAAGAAAGTAAAAGTTTAAGTTACAAAACGAACTACTCTCGCGGCATCAAGTTACCCATACACGTATCGCCCGATAACACCCAAAGTTTCGATTCTCGTTTAATCTTTTCGAGGATGGCCAGGGGCGGAGCTTGCTTATATTCTTGAAACCCCCGACGTTTCTCTCGTGACACGAGAAGAGTAATGGAAGCCAAATCCTTAGTTGCTGCGAAGTTATAGAGACAAAAGAGATAAGGTGGAGTATCTTTCGTAGGCTGGTCATAGTGGAGAGTAATTTAGACAACATATGCCATGTTATTAGTCTATGTTACTACCTTCATGCTCCCTCCGTTCCAAAGCTTAAGGCGTAAAAAATATTCGATTTTTCCTCATAGAACAAGACGTGGGACGATGTTTAGTCCATTTCTCCCGAAGTTACCCCTGCTGACTCCTAAAAAAAAGGTGAGACGATTGACCGAACGATGCATGCACATGGAATTTACTCCTTCCTTTATGCTGAATTAACTGCTCTCCCAACCCCTCTCCTCTAAAACCGGTGGGTGATTGGTCATGGAGATTAACGAGGAGTCTGTTGCATGCAACATGCGGGAATTGAGAGAAATCAAAGAAGGAAGTTACTAGCGATTTATGAGGGGCACGCATGGAAACAACATGCATGCACGGCTCTTCTTAATTCTTGCGCTAGATTTTTTACGCTTTAAGCCTTAAAACTGAGGGAGTAGTGGATATTAACTTGTATATAGTGTCATGCATTATGTCATTTATTATGTTGTAGACTCATTTTGCATTGGAGTGTGTGATGTTATGGTAACATAGCTAGTTATCACCTCACTCTCTTTCTTCATTATTAGCATGCCATGTCACCAAAATGTTTTGAGATATGTGATGTTACAATTATTTAGTAACTTCCCTTACATTGGCTTGTCTTTAATATTGGTTGACACTTGAAACTTGTGATTTATTGACTTCCTATGGTGTTGTTAGGCTCAATGGATCATTCGATAATCATTTGTTAGATTTCTTGGAAATATAGTGATTGAATACATAAATGATGTGCATCTGAACCGCAACGCAATGGTTTGACATCTAATCCTCCATCCAGGCATCCTGAGTTTAAAATCCATAATATCGAATGCAAATAGTATAAAATTATAATTTACAAAATAATCTAATACCATAGATTTTATATTATAGATATTAATATTTTTTAAATGAATGGTCAATTTTACAAAGTTGAACTTTGATTAAATCCAAAACTTATGTAAGAATATAAGAAGAATATTAAAATCCATAACATCGAATGCAAATAGTATACAAATATAATTTACAAAATATTCTAATACCATAGATTTTATATTATAGATATTAATATTTTTTAAATGAATGGTCAATTTTACAAAGTTGAACTTTGATTAAATCCAAACGGAGGTAAATAAAAAAAGGTGGGAGTACTAAAATTAATACAAGTTGGAAGCTTGCCAGAGCCGGCTGCCCAAATTTGGGATAGCTTGAGAGAATTATCACAGCTCAGACATAGGAGAGTTTACTATCAAGAAAAACAAGGGCTAATTTACAGTTTTCAAATACAGTAACAAAGCCATCGGTCAGAATATTTTCTTCTATTTTGATAAACTGGTTTCTCTTACCCAAAGTCAAAATACTTTTCTGCCTGGTTTCCTTACTCGGGAAGGTTGGAAACTCCGAAATTTTCACACACACACAAAACCAAGGTTTATTTGTCCGAGATTTTAGAGTATGGATGTGGCTGTTTCTAATACCGTCCATTTTTCTTTGAGATTCAGATGAAGAGTAGAGAAATGAATCTTTGCATCTACCGAGACAAGCGGGAATCTCGAGAAATAAATAGACAGTTCAAAACACATCCACACCCATGTGTGTGTACAAAATCCTATCTCCTTGCAATGTGACCTTACACGCATGGGTATGGGTGTTCTGTCACCATCCATTTTCCTTTGAGATTCGGTTAAAAAGGAGGTGAGAGCAAGGAATATTTCCATCTACCAAGGCAAACGGGAATCTCGTGGAATAAATCTACGGTGCAGAACACAGCCACACCCATGTGTGTATGTACAAAATCCACTCTGGCGATTCATGACTTGGAGCAGCGGGCATCGACAAGTGGGATCTATGTCACAGGAGAAATTCATGGTTTAAACTTGCAGGGCGAAAATTCAACGTCTAGCCTTAGTTGGTTGTACTTGGCAATGGACTTGTTGAAGACATTGTTTTATGAGTGCGGACTTTCTCCTCGGTGAAAACCTATGATCTATAATCAGGGAATGACGACGCTTGTGCAATGTTCCCTTATCTGGAGGCGTCGTTTTTGCAAGAAGTGAATTTTTTGTGCTGTCTTGGTTGTGTTTGGTCCATTGCTACAAGGTAGAGATCATTCTAGCGAGACTTTTCTTTTTCATTTCTAGATGTGTGCATCCGTATTACCATTACGTCACTGCATAGTTGCAAAGGTTAGGTACTATTGATATCTTCGTGATATCAATATATTCTTTTTATCGAAAAATATGGATGGACTTTGTTTTTCTTTGTAAAGCTGATTTGTTGGTATCAATTCTTGACATTGCTATAAAAATAGTAATATATGACTATACAAATCAAGCGGTGTAGAATTGGGGAATTATCCTCTTTTTGGGTAAAATCACAATTTAGTAAAAGTGTTGCAAAATCTGAATGTAACTTATCGAAGGATATGAGCTTTGTGCATCTACTGATGTAGAGGCCGGGGCATTTTCCATTTTGAAAAATAAACTTATCAAAGGAGGGAAAGTCCCGCTACTGTGTTCCGGTCTTTGTAGCAGCAATAGAAACACACTGAAGACAACACCTAAAAGTCAAGTTCTCCATAAGCGACGTTTCCAACATGGAAAAGGTGCACAAACATCGCTGTCGTCTGATCATAGAACTTAGCTTTTCACATCGCTGTCGTCTGATCATAGAACTTAGCTTTTCACCCTGAAGAAAAACCCCTCTTTCAAAACAATGCCTTCGATCAAGTCATTGCCACGCACAACCAATTAAGAGCAAACCTTGAATTTTTACCCTGAAAAGTAAGACATTGAACTTTACTTATCATGTCGCCCCTATTTACATATTGCTACCATGAATCCCGAAACACCAAGAAAGTTACTCATCGCGACAAAGACTCGAATCATCATTACTAGTTCTTAGACCTCGGCTTCACTGCTAGTCTCTGCCTTTAAATCATGGAACGAAAAAGATATGTTCTATAATGACAACAAATAGCAGAGCTTCCCGCCGCTCCCTTATGAAACTAAAATTTCTGAAAAAAATATGGGTGCGCACTACCGAATTCCATCCGATCCAACAATCTATGCATGATTCACTGTAACGGCCCCGGAAATATCCCTATTAGATTTTATTTGTTATTTTTCTTTTTATGCATCATCATGTCATCATGCATAATATCATCCATGTTTTACAAATAAAATTATTTTTATAAACCCAAGTCGTTTTATTTTACCTCTCATATGGTTTTTATAATAAACCTCCTCTCGTTTATTCTTTTAACAAAACCATAAACTCCAAAACTATCCAGGAAAATAAATTATTTCAAATATTTTCAAATCCAATATAAAATTATATTGGTCTATTTTGTTTCAAATTATCTTACAAAACATTTTTATAAAAACAAAAGAAAAAGGAGAAAAGAAAACCCTAACCTGATCTGGATGCTACCCACCTGGCGGCCCAGCCCACCCCTCTCTCTGTTTTCTCTCCCCCGGTGGCCCAAACCGGCCCAGCCTTGTCCTCCCCGGCCTGCTTACCCCTTCAACCTCCCCTCGTTTTCTTTCTCCTCCGTCCTCGTCACCACGGGCAGCGACGGGAGCACGCCATGTGTGTGCGATGCCCGTGGTCCTCACCACGCGCCTACCTGCTGCCCCTCCCCCTTATCTCTCCGCTCAAACCCTAGAGGCTACCAACCCATCTCCCTCTCCCTCCTGCCACCGCCACTTTCCCTCTCTTTTCTCTTTCCATCTTCTTTCTTATGTGTGAACAACTGAGTGCACCACCGTGCACCTCGCCGTCGCCCGAACGCCTTCGGCCACCTCTCGACCAACCGAAGCAATCAGTGGCTCTGCCTCACTCTCCTCGTTCTCCGGGTGCCTCGATTCGAGCCTGGAGGTTTCCCCCGCGACGGAATCAACTTCATCAACACCACCGGCCGCCGCTGTTGCTCGACTATTCTGGCAGACTCTGCGCTCCCGCGTCGCCGGCGACAACACCAACATCTTCCCTGTGAGGTGACGCATCCCCTGGACCCCTCCTCTTTCTCCTCCTCTTCCTCGTTCATACTTCCCACGCTGACCGTCTCCGCCCAACGCAGAACCTCGCCGCCGGCCTCTCTCCGGTGTGCCCCTGACGATGGAGCCGCCACCTTCTGGTCCGCAAGTATAGGGGGTGTATCGTAGTACTTTCGATAAATAAGAGTGTCGAACCCAACGAGGAGCAGAAGGTGTTGACAAGCAGTTTCGATGAAGGATTCACTGTAAATGCTTACAGACAAGTATTCAGGGGGTTTTGATATAGCAGATGAAATAAGTACAAGTAAGTAAAGTGCGAGAGAAATAATTGCAGCGAGTGGCCCAATCCTTTTTAGCACAAAGGACAAGCCGGTTTGTTTACTTATAATGACCAAACGTTCTTGAGGACACACGGGAATTTAGTCTAGTGCTTTCGCTTCATATAGCTGATTAATCTTCATTGTTTTGATAAGTGTTGTGTGGGTGAACCTATGCTAATGTACCGCCCTTCCTAGGACTAATACATACTTGTGATTATACCCCTTGCAAGCATCCGCAACTACAAGAAAGTAATTAAGATAAATCTAACCACAGCCTTAAACTCTGAGATCCTGCTATCCCTCCTGCACCGATATACCAATGGGGGTTTAGGTTTCTGTCACTCCAGCAACCCCGCAATTAGCAACCGAATACAAGATGCACTCCCCTAGGCCCATAAATGGTGAAGTATCATGTAGTCGATGTTCACATGACACCACTAGAAGAATAAAACCACAACTTAAATATCATAACATTGAATACTAACCAACATAATTCACTACTAAC
Organism: Lolium rigidum; assembly: GCF_022539505.1. Taxonomy (NCBI): domain Eukaryota; kingdom Viridiplantae; phylum Streptophyta; class Magnoliopsida; order Poales; family Poaceae; genus Lolium; species Lolium rigidum. The sequence goes on along the minus strand of NC_061514.1, from coordinate 96,855,750 downwards.
ATTTAGACTTCACCCATGTCCTCAAGAACTAAACGAACTACTCACGAGACATCATATGGAACATGATCAGAGGTGATATGATGATGAATAGCAATCTGAACATAAACCTTGGTTCAATAGTTTCACTCAATAGCATCAATAACAAGTAGGAATCAACACCGGGTGAGTTTCCCCTATCAAACAATCAAGATCAAACCCAAATTGTTACAGCGGTGACGAGGTGCAGCGGTGGAGATGGCGGTGATGATGATGATGATGATGGTGATGATGATGGAGATGATGTCCAGCTCGATGACGGTGACGATGGCGTCGATTTCCCCCTCCGGGAGGGAATTTCCCCGGCGTATTCCTGCCCGCCGGGGAGCTCTTTTCTCTCTGGTGTTTTCCGCCCCGCAGAGGCGGCTGTGACTCTTCGCGACTATCCTCTGGGGCTTAGGTTTTCGGGACGAAGACGTACGCGAAGAAAAGGAGGCGAGAGGGGGCTATGGGCCCCCCTCCTCACAGGGCGGCGCGGCCAGGCCTTGGGCCGCGCCGGCCTATGAGGTGGGCCCACGTCGGGTCCCCTCGGCTCCCCCTTCGGCTCCCTTCGACTTCTGGAAAAATAGGAATTTTCATATAATTTCCGTCAACTGTTGATCTTCCGAAATATTGCATCCTGACGGTGCTTTTTCCAGCAGAATCCTGGCTCCGGTGCGCGATCCCCAAATAATCATGAAACATGCAAAATAGATGAAATAACATAAGTATCATCTCCAAATATGAAATATATCAATGAATAACAGCAAATTATGATATAAAATAGTGATGCAAAATGGACGTTTCACGCATCCGACACACCAACTTTTTTTTGTCTTCCTCGGACGCGCAAAAGTGACAGGCGCATCCACGTCTTGCCGCCGGCGACCACCAGTGGACCACGACCAAGCTTTGCCACACTGGCACCACATTAGCGCCCGGGCCCTACCCGTCAGCTAGCTCGGCCGGGTCTCCTGGTTGTGAGAAAAGTTCCTCCTGGATCTGGATCTCGGTTTTTGCATCAAGGCCCCTCCGCTTTTCAGTTGCTTCACCCGTAGCCCTAGTTCTATTCTTTTCCAATAAAACCCCATGCATCTATATAAAACTAACCCGGGGCCCCTCCCTAGATATACATTTTTTTGGGGTCCTTTTCCTATTTAATAAAACCCTGTTTTCTATTTTAATTCATGAAAACTAACATGTTAATAACTTTTAATTGGTAATTTGAATGAAAATGTTTTATATATGAAAATTGATCAAAAAAATGCAAGGAACATGAAAATGACATCCATATCCCTGTTTGCATCTCGCATCATGTCGAGCGTTAATATTTATGCATGTTCACCCTAAATGAAACCCCGGGGTATTCCGGAACACCGACTAGGGGTTTCCCTGCTGACGAGGGATCACCTCGGCAATGCCTACGTATTGTAGACTAGGGTTTCGGGAAAGAGCAACGATGGAGATTCCGGGAGCGAGATTAGGCACACGACGTACCCAGCTTCGGGTCCCCTCGGTGGAGGATCCATACGTGCTGCTAGCAATGTACTATATGATCATATGTATGTTTACAGGGTGCCACCATAGGCGGAGCTATGCTATCTATCTGTTGGCCTCTCTCTATCGGGTGCCCTGGCTGGCTTTATATATGCAACCAGCCTAGGGTTTTACAAGAGTCCTAGTCGACTACTTCTTCGGGTTGGCTTGTTAGGCCTTCTCCATATTGGGCCGAGCCAATCCAGGTATACCAATAATGGGTACCCGAAGGGTATACCCATGTCAGTAGCCCCCGAGTGTCTAGGGAAGTCGAAGACTTGCGTAGAGACTCCAAGCATAACCATCTCCGAAGTCGAAGAAATACAAGGCGAGGTCCATGTCGAAGATCATCTGTAGCGTAGATGATGTCTCGAAATTATTTTCTATCAGGTGCGCAGCAGCGCTCCCGATGGGAGTAGCCCCCGAGTCTATGGGCAAGTGCTTGCACTTGGGCATAGACTCAAGTTGTACTACTCGATGAAGAACTTAACTATATTTCTGGAGGACTTGATGAAATCCATGGGCTCCCGATGGGAGTAGGCTCCACTCGCATCGTAGAATCGAGTTGAGTCTACAAAGCTTGATTGTCGTAGATGTTGTCGAAGTTATTTTTCTATCGGGTGCGCGACCAGCGCTCCCGATGGGAGTAGCCCCCGAGGCTACAGCCAAGTGTTTGCACTTGGGTGTAGGCTCAACTTGCTTTTAATCGACACCACAATTTTTCCTCTTTCCTATATCTTATCGGGAAGGTGAACAATACTCTCGATAAGAGTAGCCCCCGAGCCTATGGGCAGGTGCTTGCACCTAGGCATAGGCTCAAGTTGTACTACTCGATAAAGAACTTGACTATATTTCTGGGCGCATCCCCTCTTTTATCGACTCCAGGCCGTTGCTATTTTTATTTGACATCCATATCTATATTGTACAGGGATAATGGTAACTCGGGGCTAGTTCATCCGACGGATCGGGTACTAGTTAACTGCTCTAGTGGCAATCCGCAAAAACCTACTTCAAGATCACGTCCCTGGACATGATCCCGGGATACTGGTGTTAACTCGACAGGTGCCGCTTAAGGTCTTACCATTCTGTCGAGTCCCAGTCATGTTTTATCAGGTACCTAACGCGTCCGTTAGGGTTTTTCTTCGTATCTGTTGATACGGAAAAAAGTAGCAAACCGACGTCAGAGACGATGCCACGCCGCTCAGGACGGACCCGGGGTCTTACCTTCGCAGAGTTTTGCGGCATTCAGAGATTATTCGCGACTTTGTCACTCTGAGAATATTTTGTTAAGTGCCTTGTTCGGCTGATGCAATGACCCATTTTGCGGGTTCTTCTATTTTTCTCTTGGGCTTGATGACACAGCCGAATATATTGGATTCTTCTATATTGCCGGGTTCATCACCGATGCTCTTGCTCGGATGAATATGACGAGTCAATGGACTCGAAGATTTATCCACCTCTTTTTTTTTTTTTGGGTTCCTCCTTGATGAAAATTTCGTCGAGTTCCTCCTTCAGGAAAATTTCTTCGGGTCCTCTTTGAGGACAATTCTTCGGGTCCTCCCTGAGGACGATTCTTCGGGTCCTCTTTGAGGACAATTCTTCGGATCCTCTTTGAAGATAATTTTTTGGGACCTCCTTGAAGATAATTCTTCGGGACGTCCTTGAGGACAATTTTTCGGGACCTCCTTGAAGATAATTCTTCGGGACCTCCTTGAAGATAATTCTTCGAGACATCCTTGAGGACAATTTTTCGGGACATCCTTGAGGACAATTTTTCGGGACCTCCTTGAAGATAATTCATCGGATCCTCTTTGAAGATAATTTTTCGGGACCTCCTTGAAGATAATTCTTCGGGACCTCCTTGAAGATAATTCTTCGGGTCCTCCCTGAGGATAATTCTTTGGGTCCTCCCTGAATAAGATTTCGTCAGGTTCTCTTTTGAAGACAATTTCGTTGGGTTCTCTCAAGATTTCGTCGGGTTCCTCCCTGAAAAAGATTTCGTCGGGTTCTCTTTTGATTTCGTCGGGTTCCTCCCTGAAAAATATTTCGTCGGGTTCCTCCCTGAAAAATATTTCGTCGGGTTCTCTCTTATATACTTTGAAATTTGCTATCTCCTGCACAAATAAACAAACTTTTTCTATCTTTTCCTTGACTCTCTTTTTCACATGCGGTGTCAGATGCTCGGATTCGATGATATGTAAAGTGAATATACGCCGCGCAGCCCCCGAGCGTCGGGCGCGGCGAAATTAAATGATAATCAACTTTATGTGAAATAAAGGAATACTTAGCTTATTTGGGCACGACGGAGTCGATGCGCGATGAGGTCTTTGAGTGCAGCGAAAAAGTTGAGCCGAAATACAAACCACCGAATTAACGAAAGTGGATACCACCAAATTGTTGATGAAGAGATAGCCGAGCCCCCGAGCACTGCTGGGGTGATGTCATGATTGTTGCTTAGACGCCTTGTTACAGTTGTTACTCGGGGCGAAGTTGTTGTCGAGCCCTCGAGTATTATCCGTGTCGCCGAAAGAAGGCCATTAAGGATGAAATACTGAAGATGAAGTCCAAGATGAAGTACTTGAGATGAATCCATATTAAAGATTACACCATCATATATTGAAGATGAATCCGCCGATATCATAGAAGATGAATCCATTGACCCGAAGAATCCATTAATAACCATAAAAGATGAATCCGTTGATATCATAGAGGATGGATCCATTGAGCCGGAGAAAATAGTTCCAGTAATAATCATAGAAGATGAATCCATTGACCCGGAAACACATCGGGTAATATTGTATAAGTGAACCAATAATAACCCAAAGAAAACCAATCCAGTAATCCAGAGAGAATAAATACTCTGAGCCGAAGAAGATAAATCCACTAAGTCGAAGAAAATAATTCCACTGAGCCGAAGAAAATAATTTCACTTAGCCGGAGAAGATATATCCACAACCGAAGAAGATAAATTCATTGAGCCGAAGAAAATAAATTCACTGAAGAAAATAAATCCACCGAAGAAGATAAATCCGTCGAAACAATATTTTATCGCTTGTCGCAAAATTCATGCAAACGGTGGTGATGTTTCTTGCCCTCACGCATAGTAGTGCTTGGCCTTTCGCATAAATGCACAACTTTTCTAATATCATAATTAAAGTTAAAGTAAATGGTCTTGCCTATCGTAACCAACAAATATCATATAGTAGAAAACAAATTTACAAAGATAAATTTCTAACAAGGAAAAAGATGTGTTTATACAAGGAGATTGGCATCCAAAGACAAATTATTGTTGAAATATTCTAACAATGAAAAAGATGTGTTTATGCATTTGATAGTCAGGTACTTAAATGCTATATCAATTAGGTCATTGCATGTATGAATGAAATAGTATGCATAAAGAACGGGTTACCGACGAGTTTTACTTCGCAGTACCGAGTAATCAGATATATTTTCGGTAACGATGTAATGGCTCTTCCCCGATTGTCGGGTGTGGCGAAAGTAAATAGTAACTGACTCAGAGATGAATACTTAGCTCTTTTTTTTATCGGATGCGGCGAAGTCGACGTGGAAGCAGATCGTGCCATGGATGCAGTCACACGGCGCCCAGCCAGAAGTAGTTGGCGTGGAGAACGCAGTCACATGACACCTCGAAATAGTTGATACGACGGATGCAGTCGATGGAGCGAAGTGGATCAGCGAGTCTGCTACCGGCGAGCCTCCAATCATGACGAAGTTCATGATGATGAATTTGTCGGAGCTTATTACGATCTGGGAGTATCTTCTTGCAATGCATGAGCTAGTCGCTTTTCCTTGGATCATGTAGTCCGCACTTGTGCTTGCTGTTTTGCGCCTGCGTGCTCTCCCTTTTCCTCTTTTGACCGACTTGCTTTTTAGCAGATTGAAATCAACAGACAAGAATATTTATATTTACGACCGCGTGGCTGTCGGCGAACAGGCTGCACTGATCTCATCTCTTCTTCTTCTCCTTGGATTATTCACGAACGTGCGGCAATCAATGAACGAGCCAACACTAATTTCAGCTGGGTGACTGATTATTTCTTCACGATCCATCACGTAGACTAGGGAAAAGACGCTCCCATCCGATCGCCCTGGCTAGACGATTGCTGCGTATGCGCTTTTTTTTCTTCTTCTTCTGAACGGCGGCTCATCACGCGCAAGATCGGATCTAACTTGCTCTGATTTCGACTTGTTGATGATGTTGATGACGAACGCTTCGGATCCCGCCCGGATAACAAAATCCAGTCGCCGTGAATCCCCACGGTCGGCGCCAATTGACGAGGGATCACCTCGGCAATGCCTACGTATTGTAGACTAGGGTTTTGGGAAAGAGCGACGATGGAGATTCCGGAAGCGAGATTAGGCACACGACGTACCCAGCTTCGGGTCCCCTCGGTGGAGGATCCCTACGTGCTGCTAGCAATCTACTATATGATCATATGTATGTTTACAGGGTGCCGCCGTAGGCGGAGCTATGCTATCTATCTGTTGGTCTCTCTCTATCGGGTGCCCTGGCTGGCTTTATATATGCAACCAGCCTAGGGTTTTACAAGAGTCCTAGTCGACTACTTCTTCGGGTTGCCTTGTTGGACCTTCTCCATATTGGGCCGAGCCAATCCAGGTATACCAATAATGGGTACCCGAAGGTCGGGGTGGGTGATACGTCCAAAACGTATCTACTTTCCCGAACACTTTTGCTATTCTTTTGCCTCTAATTTGTGTATTTTGGATACAACTAACACGGACTAACGCTGTTTTCGGTAGAATTGCCCTGGTGTCTTGTTTTTGTGCAGAAACTCAACTTTCAGGAAAATCCCCGGGATTAATTCCAATGGGCCTATTTTCACAGAAGATTAACAGAGCCAGAAGACCAGAAGGAGGGGAGCCACGAGGCGCCCACCCCACAAGGCGGCGCGGTGGGCCCTGATACGTCTCCAACGTATCGATAATTTCTTGTGTTCCATGCCACATTATTGATGTTATCTACATGTTTTATGCACACTTTATGTCATATTCGTGCATTTTCCGGAACTAACCTATTAACAAGATGCCGAAGTGCCGCTTCTCGTTTTCTGCTGTTTTTGGTTTCAGAAATCCTAGTAACGAAATATTCTCGGAATCGGACGAAATCAACGCCAAAGTTCCTATTTTCATCGGAAGCATCCAGAACACCCGGGAAGGACCAGAGGGGGGCCACAGGCCCACCAAACCCTAGGCTGGCGCGGCCAGAGGGGGGGCCGCGCCGCCCTATGGTGTGGCCCCCTGTCAGCCCCCTGGCGCCGCCTCTTCGCCTATATAGAAGCCCCCGGATCGGAAAACCCGATACCAATTGACGAAACCCACGTAAACCCGCCGGAGCCGCCGCCATCGCGAAGCCAAGATCCGGGGACAGGATCTCTCGTTCCGGCACGCCGCCGGAGCGGGGAAGTGCCCCCGAAGGCTTCTCCATCGACACCGCTGCCATCTCCACCGCCATCTTCATCACCGCTGCTGCTCCCATGAGGAGGAGTAGTTCTCCATCGAGGCTCGGGGCTGTACCGGTAGCTATGTGGTTCATCTCTCTCCTATGTGTTTCAATACAATAATCTCATGAGCTGCCTTACATGATTGAGATTCATATGATGATGCTTGTAATCTAGATGTCATTATGCTAGTCAAGTGGGTTTTACTTATGTGATCTCCGGAGACTCCTCGTCCCACGTGTGTAAAGGTGACAAGTGTGTGCACCGTGTGGGTCTCTTAGGCTAGATTTCACAGAATACTTACTCATTGAATGGCATAGTGAGGTGCTTATTTATATCTCTTTAAGATTGCAACATGTTGTATCACAATTTATCTATGTGCTACTCTAGTGATTTGTTATTAAAGTAGTTTATTCCTCCTGCATGTGTGCAAAGGTGACAAGTGCGTGCACCGTGTTAGTACTTGGTTTATGCTATGATCATGATCTCTTGTAGATTATGGAGTTAACTATTGCTATGATATATTGATGTGATCTATTCCTCCTACATATGCATGAAGGTGACAAGTGTGCATGCTATGCTAGTACTTGGTTTAGTCTCGTTGATCTATCTTACACTTAAGGTTACTAAAACATGAGCATTATTGTGGAGCTTGTTAACTCCGGCATTGAGGGTTCGTGTAATCCTACGCAATGTGTTCATCATCCAACAAAAGTGTAGAGTATGCATTTATCTATTCTCGTTATGTGATCAATGTTGAGAGTGTCCACTAGTGAAAGTGTAATCCCTAGGCCTTGTTCCTAAATACTGCTTGTTTACTACCGTTGCTAGCGTTACTACTACTTCGCGTTACTACGCTTGTTTATTGTTTTATCATGCGTTACTACTGCTGCAATACCACCACCATCAACTACACGCCAAGCACTTTTCTCGGCACCGTTGCTACTGCTCATACTTATTTATACCACCTGTATTTCACTATCTCTTCGCCGAACTAGTGCACCTATTTGGTGTGTTGGGGACACAAGAGACTTCTTGCTTTGTGGTTGCAGTGGTTGCATGAGAGGGATATCTTTGACCTCTTCCTCCCCGAGTTCGATAAACCTTGGGTATCCACTTAAGGGAAACTTGCCGCTGTTCTACAAACCTCTCGCTCTTGCGAGGCCCAACACTGTCTACAAGAATAGGAGGGGCAACGTAGACATCAAGCACTTTTCCGGCGCCGTTGTCGGGAGGAAAGGTAAAAGGCTCTCATACTACGGTCTCGTGTAAAGTATTTTTCCGGCGCCGTTGTGTGTGTGCTCAAAGCTATTTCCTTTAGATCCCGCAATTGCATCTTGTTGTTTCTTGTTTACACTAGTTTGGCATAATGTACAAGAGTGAGCTTCTTATTCTATTTCCTGATTTAAAATATGGATTGTTCGATGCGAAAATTAAAAAACCTATGAAATCTTCTTTGCATGCTGGTAGTAATATTAGTATGAACGCTTTGAACACCATTGTTGACAATGATATAGAAAGTTCTAAGCTTGGGGAAGCTGGTTTTCATGATATTTTTAGTCCCCCAAGCATTGAGGAGAAAATTTTCTTTGATGATACTTTGCCTCCTATTTCGATGATGATAATGATAGTGGTCTTTTGGTGCCACTTACTGCTGAGAGTAAATTTTGTTGTGATTATACTATGCCTCCTACACTTGATGAGAATAATAATGATAGCTACTTTGTTGAATTTGCTCCCACTACAACTAATAAAATTGATTATGCCTATGTGGAGAGTAATAATTTTATGCATGAGACTCATGATAAGAATGCTTTATGTGATAGTTATATTGTTGAGTTTGCTCATGTTGCTACTGAAAGTTATTATGAGAGAGGAAAATATGGTTGTAGAAATTTTCATGTTACTAAAATGCCTCTCTATGTGCTGAAATTTTTCAAGCTACACTTGTTTTATCTTCCTATGCTTGTTACTTTGCTCTTCATGAACTTGTTTATTTACAAGATTCCTATGCATAGGAAGCATGTTAGACTTAAATGTGTTTTGAATTTGCCTCTTGATGCTCTCTTTTGCTTCACATACTATCTCTTGCGAGTGCATCATTAAAACTGCTGAGCCCATCTTAATGGCTAAAAAGAAAGAACTTCTTGGGAGATAACCCATGTGTTATTTTGCTACAGTACTTTGTTTTTATTTTGTGTCTTGGAAGTTGTTTACTACTGTAGCAACCTCTCCTTATCTTAGCTTTGAGTTTTGTTGTGCCAAGTTAAGCCGTTGATAGAAAAGTAAGTACTAGATTTGGATTACTGCGCAGTTCTAGATTTCTTTGCTGTCACGAATCTGAGCCCACTGCCCTGCAGGAAGCTCAGAAAATTATGCCAATTTACGTGCATGATCCTCAGATATGTACGCAACTTTCATTCAATTTGAGCATTTTCATTTGAGCAAGTCTGGTGGCCTAATAAAATCCATCTTTACGGACTGTTCTGTTTTGACAGATTCTGCCTTTTATTTCGCATTGCCTCTTTTGCTATGTTGGATGAATTTCTTTGATCCATTGATGTCCAGTAGCTTTATGCAATGTCCAGAAGTGTTAAGAATGATTGTGTCACCTCTGAACATGTTAATTTTTATTATGCACTAACCCTCTAATGAGTTGTTTCGAGTTTGGTGTGGAGGAAGTTTTCAAGGGTCAAGAGAGGAGGATGATATACTATGATCAAGGAGAGTGAAAGCTCTAAGCTTGGGGATGCACCCGGTGGTTCACCCCTGCATATATCAAGAAGACTCAAGCGTCTAAGCTTGGGGATGCCCAAGGCATCCCCTTCTTCATCGACAACATTATCAGGTTCCTCCCCTGAAACTATATTTTTATTCCATCACATTTTATGTGCTTTTTCTTGGAGCGTCTGTTTGTTTGCTTTTGTTTTTGTTTGTGTTTGAATAAATTGGATTACATCATGCTTGTGTGGGAGAGAGACACGCTCCGCTGGTTCATATGAACACATGTGTTCTTAGCTCATAATATTCATGGCGAAGTTTCCTCTTCGTTAAATTGTTATATGGTTGGAATTGGAAAATGATACATGTAGTAATTGCTATAAATGTTTTGGGTAATGTGATACTTGGCAATTGTTGTGCTCATGTTTAAGCTCTTGCATCATATACTTTGCACCCATTAGTGAAGAAATACATAGAGCATGCTAAAATTTGGTTTGCATAATTGGTCTCTCTAAGGTCTAGATAATTTCTAGTAAGGTGTTTGAACAACAAGGAAGACGATGTATAGTCTTATAATACTTGTCAATATGTCTTTCATGTGAGTTTTGCTGTACTAGTTCATCCTTGTGTTTGCCTCAAACAGCCTTGCTAGCCTAAACCTTGTATCGAGAGGGAATACTTCTCATGCATCCAAATACTTGAGCCAACACTATGCCATTTGTGTCCACCATACCTACCTACTACATGGTATTTCTCCGCCATTCCAAAGTAAATTGCTTGAGTGCTACCTTTAAACAATTCAAAATTTATTACCTCTTATTTGTGTCAATGTTTTATAGCTCATGAGGAAGTATGTGGTGTTTATCTTTCAATCTTGTTGGGCAACTTTCACCAATGGACTAGTGGCTTCATCCGCTTATCCAATAATTTTGCAAAAAGAGCTGGCAATGGGATTCCCAGATCCCAAATTAACAAACTAAAAATAGACACTCCTCCATGGTATGTGATTGTTGGACGGCACCCGAAGGATTCGGTTAGCCATGGCTTGTGTAAGCAAAGGTTGGGAGGAGTGTCATCATAATAAAACTAAAATAAAAAGGCACTCCTTCATGGTATGAGATTGTTGGCAGGCACCCGAGGATTCGGTTAGCCATGGTTTGTGAAAGAAAGGTTGGAAGGAGTGCCATCCAAAAATAAAATAAAATGGGAGCCGCTCTTTGAAGGTTTGTCTGGCAAGAGGGTTAGAGTACCCGCTACCATTCGTTGACAACAACATACACCTCTCAAAACTTTACTTTTATGCTCTCTATATGTTTTCAAAATCAAAGCTCTAGCACAAATATAGCAATCGATGCTTTTCCTCTTTGAAGGACCATTCTTTTACTTTTATTGTTGAGTCAGTTCACCTATTTCTCTCCACCTCAAGAAGCAAACACTTGTGTGAACTGTGCATTGATTCTTACATACTTGCTTATTGCACTTATTATATTACTTTGCATTGACAATTATCCATGAGATATACATGCTACAAGTTGAAAGCAACCGCTGAAACTTAATCTTCCATTGTGTTGCTTCAATACCTTTACTTTGAATTATTGCTTTATGAGTTAACTCTTATGCAAGACTTATTGATGCTTGTCTTGAAGTGCTATTCATGAAAAGTCTTTGCTTTATGATTCACTTGTTTACTCATGTCATACACCATTGTTTTGATCGCTGCATTCACTACATATGTCTGTACAAATAGTATGATCAAGTTTATGATGGCATGTCACTCCGTAAATTATCTTTGTTATCGTTTTACCCGCTCGGGACGAGCGAGAACTAAGCTTGGGGATGCCGATACGTCTCCAACGTATCGATAATTTCTTGTGTTCCATGCCACATTATTGATGTTATCTACATGTTTTATGCACACTTTATGTCATATTCGTGCATTTTCCGGAACTAACCTATTAACAAGATGCCGAAGTGCCAGTTCCTGTTTTCTGCTGTTTTTGGTTTCCGAAATCCTAGTAACGAAATATTCTCGGAATCGGACGAAATCAACGCCAAAGATCTTAGAATCCCCGGAAGCATCCAGAACACACGAGAGGGACCAGAGGGGGGCCACAGGCCCACCACACCATACCCTGGCGCGGCCTAGGGGTGGCCCGCGCCCCCCTAGGGTGTGGCCAGCCCGTCGACCCTCCGCGCCGCCTCTTCGCCTATATAGAAGCCCCCGGACCGGAAAACCCGATACCAATTGACGAAACCCACGTAAACCTGCCGGAGCCGCCGCCATCGCGAAGCCAAGATCCGGGGGACAGGATCTCCGTTCCGGCACGCCGCCGGAGCGGGGAAGTGCCCCCGGAAGGCTTCTCCATCGACACCGCTGCCATCTCCACCGCCATCTTCATCACCGCTGCTGCTCCCATGAGGAGGGAGTAGTTCTCCATCGAGGCTCGGGGCTGTACCGGTAGCTATGTGGTTCATCTCTCTCCTATGTAGTTTCAATACAATAATCTCATGAGCTGCCTTACATGATTGAGATTCATATGATGATGCTTGTAATCTAGATGTCATTATGCTAGTCAAGTGAGTTTTACTTATGTGATCTCCGGAGACTCCTAGTCCCACGTGTGTAAAGGTGACAGTGTGTGCACCGTGTGGGTCTCTTAGGCCATATTTCACAGAATACTTACTCATTGAATGGCATAGTGAGGTGCTTATTTATATCTCTTTATGATTGCAACATGTTGTATCACAATTTATCTATGTGCTACTCTAGTGATGTGTTATTAAAGTAGTTTTATTCCTCCCGCATGTGTGCAAAGGTGACAGATGCGTGCACCGTGTTAGTACTTGGTTTATGCTATGATTATGATCTCTTGTAGATTATGAAGTTAACTATTGCTATGATAATATTGATGTGATCTATTCCTCCTACATATGCATGAAGGTGACAAAGTGTGCATGCTATGCTAGTACTTGGTTTAGTCTCGTTGATCTATCTTACACTTAAGGTTACTAAAACATGAGCATTATTGTGGAGCTTGTTAACTCCGGCATTGAGGGTTCGTGTAATCCTACGCAATGTGTTCATCATCCAACAAAAGTGTAGAGTATGCATTTATCTATTCTGTTATGTGATCAATGTTGAGAGTGTCCACTAGTGAAAGTCTATTCCCTAGGCCTTGTTCCTAAATACCGCTTGAGTTACTACCGCTTGTTTACTACCGTCGCATTACTACTGCGTTACTACCGCTTGTTTACTCGTTTTATCGCGTTACTATCGCTGCAATACCACCACCATCAACTACACGCCAAGCACTTTTCTGGCATCGTTGCTACTGCTCATACTTATTTATACCACCTGTATTTCACTATCTCTTCGCCGAACTAGTGCACCTATTTGGTGTGTTGGGGACACAAGAGACTTCTTGCTTTGTGGTTGCAGTGGTTGCATGAGAGGGATATCTTTGACCTCTTCCTCCCTGAGTTCGATAAACCTTGGGTATCCACTTAAGGGAAACTTGCTGCTGTTCTACAAACCTCTGCTCTTGGAGGCCCAACACTGTCTACAAGAATAGAAGCTCCCGTAGACATCAATGTTCCCTGATGGTTATTGTTCGAATATGAGTAAGGGAGTCAATCTTGCTACAGGAAAAATAAACGGGCTCAAGAGTCACGACTATCATATATGGATTGAGCGGCTGATGCCGGTGATGCTTCGAGGGTATCTCCCCGATCATGTCCGGCGAGTGCTTGCGGAGGTGAGCCATTTTTTCCGCACGGTCCGTGCTAAGCGGATATGTACCGAGGTGATTGAGAAGCTGCAGGAGCAAGTGCCGGACATGCTATGCAAGTTAGAGATGATATTCCCCCCGAGCTTCTTCACTCCGATGTTACATCTCATCGTGCATCTCGCCAACGAGGCACTCTTGGGGGACCGGTGCAAGATCGTTGGCAGCTTTGTATTGAGAGGGAGTTCAAGTATATTCGGTACAAATGTGGAAACAAAAATAAGATTGAAGCATGCATAGCTGAGGCAACTCTCCTCCATGAGATGGCAGACGCCACGACAATGTACTATGCCAATGATGTGCCCACTAAGCATAACCCGGTCGCTCGGTACAATTCCGACGAGCCCAAGCGTGACCCAAAGCTCTTGCTCTTCCAATATCCCGGTGGCAAGGCCGGTGCCTCAAAAGTGGAGAACATTTCGCCAGAAGAGAAGGATTGCATAATGCTTTACGTGCTTATGAACATGGAGGAAGTGGTCGATTTCATGAGGTAAAATGATGAACCAGTTAGTTTGTGATGACCCACAAGTATAGGGGATCGCAACAGTCTTCGAGGGAAGTATTACCCAATTTATTGATTCGACACAAGGGGAGACAAAGAATACTTGAAAGCCTTAACAGCGGAGTTGTCAATTCAGCTGCACACTGGAAACAGACTTGCTCGCAAGAGTTTATCAAGTAGTAACAGCTTTATAGTAGTAGCGGTAGTGAAATAACAAGCAGCAGAGTAACAAAGACAGCAAGTAGTGATTTTAGTAAACAAGCAGAATTAAAATACCGTAGGCACGGGGACGGATGACGGGCGTTGCATGGATGAGAGAAACTCATGTAACAATCATAGCAGGGCATTTGCGAGATAATAATAAAACGGTATCCAAGTACTAATCAATCAATAGGCATGTGTTCCAATTATAGTCGTACGTGCTCGCAATGAGAAACTTGCACAACATCTTTTGTCCTACCGACCGGTGGCAGCAGGGCCTCAAGGGAAACTACTTGGATATTAAGGTACTCCTTTTAATAGAGTACCGGAGCAAAGCATTAACACTCCAGTGAACACATGTGATCCTCACATCACTACCATTCCCTCCGGTTGTCCCGATTTCGTCACTTCGGGGCCATTGGTTCCGGACAACGACATGTGTATACAACTTGCAGTGTAAGATCATAAACAACGAATATCTTCATGAATCAATAACATGTTTAGATCTGAGATCATGGCACTCGGGCCCTAGTGACAAGCATTAAGCATAACAAGTTGCAACAATATCATAAAAGTACCATCTACGGACACTAGGCACTATGCCCTAACAATCTTATGCTATTACATGACCAATCTCATCCAATCCCTACCATCCCCTTCGGCCTACAGCGGGGGAATTACTCACACATGGATGGGGGAAACATGGCTGGTTGATGGAGAGGCGTTGGCGGTGATGGCGGCGATGATCTCCTCCAATTCCCCGTCCCGACGGAGTGCCGAACGGAGACTTCGCCTCCCGCGACGGAGTTTCGCGATGTGGCGGCGTTCTGGAGGGTTTCTGGCGACTTCGACTTCTCCCCGTGCGTTTTAGGTCGAGGCGAATAAGTAGTCCGAAGGAGGGCGTCGGAGGCCAGCCGAGGGGGCCACACCACATGGCCGCGCGGGCCCCCCTTGGGCCGCGCCGCCCTATGGTGTGGGGCCCTCGGGCCTCCACTTGATTTGTCCTTCTGGCTCCCCCAGTATTCTGGGAAAATAGGGCCTTTCGTCAAAATCCCGAGGTTTTTCCTGAAAGTTGGATTTCTGCACAAAAACGAGACACCAGAACAGTTCTGCTGAAAACAGCGTTAGTCCGTGTTACTTGCATCCAAAATACACAAATTAGAGGCAAAACAATAGCAAAAGTGTTCGGGAAAGTAGATACGTTTTGGACGTATCAACTCCCCCAAGCTTAGCTTATTGCTTGTCCTCAAGCAATTCAGCTTAACAATCGAGCGATAAAAGAACTTTCACGAACACATTTGCTCATATGATGTATATATTCTCATGATATGGCTAATACTTAAGCAGTTCATAATAGGATACATGCAAATAAAATCATCTAACAGCTATGTCAATCATGAAGAGGTACCAAAAATTAATAATAAGAATCATGAATCATGTATATAAGCAGGATTGCAATGTTCATAAGAGAGTATGATAAAGTGGTATCTCACTTGCCTGTATTTGATTGGCAAAACATAAATGCCCGGGCACCTTTGAAGTTCATAGAAAGACTAGAAGTAGTGATTGTCAAAGATAAAAGCATCAAAGTTATACCACAATCAATCATATTTTGAGACAAGCATATTACACTAAGAATGACAGTTGTGCTCTCAAGAAAGTGCTTAAAGAAAGGATGGAGACACAACATAAAAGTAAAAGATTGACCCTTCGCAGAGGGAAGCAGGGATTAACATGCGCTAGAGCTTTTCATTTGTAAAATAGGAGTAAAATTATTTTGAGAGGTGTTTGTTGTTGTCAACGAATGGTAATGGGTACACCAACTACCTCGCCAACCGGACTTTCAAGAGCGGCTCCCATGAATTATTTGCATTTTTATGTGGCACTCCTTCCAACCTTTCTTACACAAACCATGGCTAACCGAATCCTCGGGTGCCTGCCAACAATCACATACCATGAAGGAGTGCCTTTTTAATTTAATTTTATTATGATGATGACACTCCCCCCAACCTTTGCTTACACAAGCCATGGCTAACCGAATCCTTCGGGTGCCGTCCAACAATCACAAACCATGGAGGAGTGTCTATTTAAGTTAATTAATTCGGGATTGGGAATCCCATTGCCAGCTCTTTTTGCAAAATTATTGGATAAGCGGATGTGCCACTATTCCATATGAGAGTCCGTCAAAAGTAAATGACAAGGTTGAAAGCTAAACACCACATACTTCCTCATGAGCTATGAAACATTAACACAAATTAAGAAGCATTTTGAAGGTTTTAAAGGTAGCGCATGAGAATTTACTTGGAATGGTTTGAAATGCCATGCATAGGTATTTATGGTGGACACTCCGGAATAACTTGGTTTTCATGTGTTTGGAGGCACGAGCAGCGTTCCCGCTCACTACAAGTGAAGGCTAGCAAAAAGACTAGGGAGCGACAAGTCAAGAGAGCAAGAATCGTCATAATCATGCTTGCGGCAAAATAAATTAACCGAGGCATAAAAGTGATACAAGAACTCGAAGCAATGTAAATCATTGAGGCTTAATTGACTTTTGTTCAGTCATATGCATGCGTGAGCATGTGCCAAGTCGATATAAATGAATTATTCAGAGGAGGATACCACAATGCCATACTTACTTATGAATAAAACAATGCAAGCAAACATCCATGACATGCTACTCATATTAATAGATTGGAGCTAATCATGAGAGATCATGAACTACTAGACTTTCTTAAATAACATATACCTCACATGAACCAACTAAGCATGCTCACATGGATGAGTATATGTACAAAAATGAAAACAAATAGAGTTCATACCAGCCTCTCACCACAATCGGATTGTCGTAGATCGTCATTATTGCCTTTTCACTTGTGTAGCTTGGATAATATGAAATGAAAACCACGCTCCAGCCACCGAAGACCATTGAACTCAAGATGAACTTTACAAACCAAAGAAGAACAGCAAATATTTTTGGTGTTTTCGAATTTGAGAACAAGAACAAAAGGAAACAAGCAAACAAAGCAAAATCTTTTTGGGTTTTCTTATAGCAAACTAGCAATAGCAAATAAAGCGAAACAAATGCAAGAAACCAAAGCAAACAAATTATGAAGAGAAACAACAGAAATATTTTTGGTCTTTTTGTGTTTTGGAAAGGAAACAAAGTGGAAACAAGAAATAGTAAACTAAAAGAAACACAGAAAAGCGAGATGGCAGAAATCTGCCAAAACCTGACAGCAGTACAGAAATCGATTTTTACAAAAATCTTACGTTGCTCAGTTCAAAAAGTGTTCAACTAATGAAAGTTAGATAACAACCTGGGGAACATGCACAAAAATTGGCTTCGCAAAATACTGTTCTGGCTGGGCGCACGAATTTTTACGGTAACAGCCCAGAATCTGTTTTCAGGCAGCACTTCCCCAAATATCATCTTCCTCTCATTAGAAAACCACTCAAACAAACTAAACAAGTATATACAAGTATCCAGCAATCATAATATGCAAAGAATGAGTGATGCCGGTATACCTCCCCCAAGCTTAGGCTTTTGGCCTAAGTGGAGTTCAATCCCATCGAGACCATGAGGTAGTGTCTCCGTGGTACGACGAAGATGGATCATATTCCGGTATGTGCTAGAAGAAGCACCCGGATACGTGACGGTGTAATCGTAGGAGGGCTCGGCGTCCTCGGAGTCATGCTGCTGATGGAAATCTTGTATCTTCATATGTTCATCCACCTCCTCCTTAGTGCGCGACCATGGTTGCTCGTCAATATCGAACAAACCCGACCGGGGAAGAGGGATTTCTTTCTCATCCCCGTCAGCAAACAACATTCTATAGGCCATATTATCTAAAGTAGACTCGGTGGTAACAAATTGATGGCTTTTCATAGCAATGATATCAAGCCTCCTAGGGGTTAATGGCACATCATTAGGATCAATAGGAAGCTCTAAATGTGTTAAAATGCGCAAGTGCAATAGTTCCTCCAAAAATAGGCCCCTTGGTAGACAAGCGGCGAGCAATAAGAGAACCAAGATGATAAGATGTCTCGTCCAATGAAGTGCAATATTCAAGAAAGCAAGATGGTAACTAGAAATATTGCTAGTGTTCTCCCTACCAAGTATGCTAGTGGCAACGTAATATGCAAAATATTTAATGGCGGGAGTTGAATGTTCCTTATCTTGCCCCGCTGAATGGTGCGACAGTCATCATTGGTGATCCCTCGATAAAGCTCCAACAAGTCCCGAGGGTTGTTATCGATCCTCCTTGCTGTACCTATAGGGGCAATATCCAATGCACAACAAAATTCTTCCAATTCCATAGTAACAGGAGTACCATAGATCTTGAATGCAACTGTCGGATTATATTCCGTGTTTTGGAACTTGAAGCTCTCGACAAAAATTTTGGTGAGCATGTGGTATTGCTCCCTTTCATCTCCAACGTAGGTGGTTAAGCCTGCCCTGTTGACAAGGGTGAAGAAATCATCCAATATCCCTGCATTTGTCAGAAAATCATAACATGGGAAGGATGAGGCATTAGGAGCCCCATTGTCCTCTTCGGCGCGAAGCTAGGCGCGATGATGTCCTCATTGTACGGCCGCCTAATTTGGGTGGCGGTCCTAGAAGGCCTCCCGGTGCTGGTTGTTCCATTCTTGAACAATTCTCCAAATTTGAACTTCTTCATTTTCTGAAATTTTCAACAAACAATATAAAACTTGATTTGGTGACATATAATTGAGGGAAACTACCATAGGAACTTGCTATAGTACTAATCATGCATCAAAACTAGTTTCTACCACTTAGAACAAGCATGCAAGCTCACTAAACATGTTACCTACAGCAGCAAAATATTCAAGATATACTCAACCAAACAAAATTCTATTTGGATAATCGAAGGAGTCACATACCGGAGAGCAAATGTGCCAAATTTCAAACAGAAATCTGAGCTGAGCAAAGAGATCGAAAAATCCTGAGCTCTTGAGCAAAAACGCGAGTGAGAGAAAGTTGGTTCGAGTTTTTTCGGGAGAGAGAAGATGCTGGGAGAAAGAGATGAGATAGTGGGGCAAGGAGGGGCCCACACCACATGGTGGCGCGCCCACCTCCTTGGCCGCGCCGGCTCGTGGTGTGGCACCTCGTGGTGCCCCACAGGTCATCCTCCGGTGCCCTCAGGTGCCTCGTCGAAAAATAGGACCAACGGTATAATTTTCGCGAATTTTTGAAAACTTTGAAAAATGCACATTTTCTGGGTATTAAGTTTATTATTACTGGCCAGGAAAAATTTAGAAATCTTCAATCAACTAAGAAACTTTGCAAATTAAAAATGCTACAGAAACTAAAGCAAGTGGAGGAAGAAAGAGATGTTGTTTACCTCCTCTATGCATATAAAAGGTATTTGTTAACAAGGTTGATCAAGTCTTGCCACCAAATAAATTTTACATAGCATATGAAGAAATAAACCTCAAATCAATCATGTTACCTTGAATTGTATTGATATGGATCCAATCACAAGAGTTTGATATTCTTCTTTAGGCTCATATATAGGACAATCAATAGTTCCCACTTTGATAGTTCTCACATGAGAAATAGTATTAACTCCGCACGCTTTTTCAATCCTCTTGGGGAAATAGACGGTGTGTTCCTTATCATCAACATTGAAAGTAACCTTTCCTTTATTGCAATCAATAACAGCCCTGCGGTGTTAAGAAAAGGTCTCCCAAGAATAATGGACATATTATCATCTTCGTGCATTTCCAACACAACAAAATCGGTTAATATCAAGCGATTATTAGTGACTTGAACAGGAACATCCTCACATATACCAACAGGAATAGCAAGTAGATTTATCAGCCATTTGCAAAGATATATCAGTAGGTATCAACTTATCTAAGTAAAGTCTCTTATAAAGAGAAAAAGGCATAACACTAACACCGGCTCCCAAGTCACATAGAGCAGTTTTAACATAATTATTCTTAATAGAACAAGGAATAGTAGGTATACCTGGTCGCCCAACTTCTTTGGAACTTTGCCATTGAAAGAGTAATTAGCAAGCATAGTGGAAATTTCCTCATTGGGGATTTTTCCTTTTGTTAGTAACAATATCTTTCATATACTTTGAATAAGGAGGCAATTTAATAGCATCAGTCAAAGGGATTTGCAAGAACAAAGGTTTCATCCAATCACAGAATTTATTATAGTGTTCTTCTTCCTTTGATTTTAGTTTCTTAGCAGGAAAAGGCATTTGCTTTTGCACCCAAGGTTCTCTTTCATTACCATGTTTCTCAGCAATAAAATATTTTTTAGTATACTTTTTATTTTTAGCATGCTTTTCAGGTTCTTTTTCAACCTCTTCTTTATCAGGAGTATCATTCTTATCATTATCTTTCTCATGTTCATTACCACTTTCGGCTTCAAGCATCGAAATAGAAATACTATTAGGATCATTAGCAGGTTCAGAGGATTCTACAACATTTTTATGTTTCTTTTTCTTTTTCTTAGAATGAGCTCTAGGTTCAATGCGTTGAGAATCTTGTTCAATTCTTTTGGGATGCCCTTCAGGATATAGAGGATCCTGGGTAGAGACACCACCTCTAGTTGTTACTTCATAAGCATGTTTTTCTTTAGAATTATTTCCTAGTAAGTCATTTTGCACTTTAGTGAGTTGATCAATTTGAGTTTGAATCATATGAAAATGTTTAACAAGCATCTTAACATCATTGGAGGTTCTCTCCACAATATCATGCAATTGACTAATAGCTTGAGAATTTTCCATTAGATGATTCTCTACTCTCATATTAAAATTTTCTTGCTTAACAATATAATTATCAAACTCATCTAAGCATTGCGCAGGAGGTTTTGAATACGGAATATCTTCCCTAGTAAAGCGTTGAAGGGAATTTACCTCAATCATGGATGAAGGGGGAATTATCTCACATATATCTTCTATTGGAGGTAGATTCTTCACATCTTCAGATTTAATACCTTTCTCCTTGAGAGACTTCTTGGCTTCCCTCATATCTTCATCATTTAATTTAATTAAACCCCTCTTCTTCACTATTGGCGTTGGAGTTGGTTCAGGCGTAGTCCAATCTTCATAATTCTGGCCTATTTTAGCCAATAATTCTTCAGCGTCGTCTGGAGTTCTTTTCCTGAAAACACAACCAGCACAACTATCCAGGTATGCCCTAGACTCAATGGTTAGTCCACTATAGAATATATCAAGTAAATCATGCTTTTCTAGATCATGGTCAGGCAAAGCTCTAATAAGAGAGCAAAATCTCGCCCAAGCCTCAGGAAATTTCTCTTCATCTCCCTGATCAAAATTATAAACTCTCTGCAAAGCAGCATGTTGAGCACTAGCAGGAAAGTATTTCCAAAAGAAAACAGCAAGCAATTCTTTTGGACTTTTAATAGAACTAGGTGGCAAACTATTATACCAAGTTTTAGCGTCATCCTTTAATGAGAATGGAAAGATTTTAGCAACAAAGTAAGTACGCTTCTTAACATCATCGGAAAACAAGCTACTCAAAGTAGATAACTCAGTCATGTGTTCAACGAAGACTTTCTTTTTCGAGTACCACGTAAGGGTGTTTTCTCAACAATAGCTATATGAGATAGATCGAGAGAAAAATCATAATCTTTATCCCTAATGTTTATAGGAGATGTGGCAAATTTAGGATCGGGAGACAAGTTTATATCTAACAGTATGTTCCGCAAGCAACTTTTTAATTTTTCTTGCATCAGTAGTAGCATGGCATTTTTCAATAAAATCATCATCAAGTTCCACATAATCTTCATCAAGATCATCACTAGAGTATTCAAGTTCAGGTGAATTAACAGGTGTAGTAGCATCAGGAGTTTCAGTATTTTCTATTTGTCTAGATCTAGCAATTGAAGCATCTAGAAAAGTTCCCAATGAACCACTATCATCAAGCACAGCAGAAATATTATCAGTATTATGAGAGTTTTCAGATTCAGCAGAAGTACCAAGCATTTGAAGCATGTGGCGGTGAAACAAGTTTATCAATCACGGATGGTGAATCAAGAGCAACGGAGGTACTCGTAGTTGTACCTTTTCTTGTAGTGGATGGTAATATGGCGACCTTAGTATCGCGAGGTTTACCCATGATGGAGAATTTGCAGCGAACAATATCAATCCAAGTGAACTTCCAAATAAAGCTATGCTCCCGGCAACGGCGCCGTGAAAATAGTCTTGATGACCCACAAGTATAGGGGATCGCAACGGTCTTCGAGGGAAGTATTACCCAATTTATTGATTCGACACAAGGGGAGACAAAGAATACTTGAAATCCTTAACAACGGAGTTGTCAATTCAGCCGCACTGGAAACGAGACTTGCTCGCAAGAGTTTATCGATAGTAACAGTTTTATAGTAGTAGCGAGTAGTGAAATAACAAGCAGCAGAGTAACAAAGACAAGCAATAGTGATTTTAGTAAACAACGAGAATTAAAATACCGTAGGCACGGGGACGGATGACGGGCGTTGCATGGATGAGAGAAACTCATGTAACAATCATAGCGGGGCATTTGCGGATAATAATAAAACGGTATCCAAGTACTAATCAATCAATAGGCATGTGTTCCAATTATAGTCGTACGTGCTCGCAATGAGAAACTTGCACAACATCTTTTGTCCTACCAGCCAGGTGGCAGCTGGACCTCAAGGGAAACTACTCGGATATTAAGGTACTCCTTTTAATAGAGTACCGGAGCAAAGCATTAACACTCCGTGAACACATGTGATCCTCACATCACTACCATTCCCTCCGGTTGTCCCGATTTCGTCACTTCGGGGCCATTGGTTCCGGACGGCGACATGTGTATACAACTTGCGAGTAAGATCATAAACAACGAATATCTTCATGAATCAATAACATGTTCAGATCTGAGATCATGGCACTCGGGCCCTAGTGACAAGCATTAAGCATAACAAGTTGCAACAATATCATAAAAGTACCATCTACGGACACTAGGCACTATGCCCTAACAATCTTATGCTATTACATGACCAATCTCATCCAATCCCTACCATCCCCTTCGGCCTACAGCGGGGGAATTACTCACACATGGATGGGGGAAACATGGCTGGTTGATGGAGAGGCGTTGGCGGTGATGGCGGCGATGATCTCCTCCAATTCCCCGTCCCGGCGGAGTGCCGAACGGAGACTTCGGCTCCCGCGACGGAGTTTCGCGATGTGGCGGCGTTCGGAGGGTTTACGGCGACTTCGACTTCTCCCCGTGCGTTTTTAGGTCGAGGCGAATAAGTAGTCCGAAGGAGGGCGTCGGAGGCCAGCCGAGGGGCCACACCACATGGCCGCGCGGCCCCTTGGGCCGCGCCGCCTATGGTGTGGGGCCCTCGGGCCTCCACTTGATTTGTCCTTCCGGCTCCCCAGGTATTCGGGAAAATAGGGCCTTTCGTCAAAATCCCGAGGTTTTTCCCGAAAGTTGGATTTACGCACAAAAACGAGACACTGGAACGATTCTGCTGAAAACAGCGTTAGTCCGTGTCAGTTGCATCCAAAATACACAAATTAGAGGCAAAACAATAGCAAAAGTGTTCGGGAAAGTAGATACGTTTTGGACGTATCAGTTTGCAACCAGTAACTTGGTTTTGGTCTAATACGTATTTTCTCCTTTCAGCCAATTCCATGATGAAATGTGGTCAGGAAGAAATGGTCCCACTCCCACGAAGTGGTACACTCTTCTGAAAGAGGGTGCCCCGCCCTTAAATAAAAGCTTCGTGAACTGGTTCCATGAAAAAGTAATTTCTCAAATGTTCCTCTTACTTTGCAATCCGTGACTTGTCTTATTACACGTAACTAATGCACGGAATAATCTGAACTCGAACTTGTAGGGAGCCGATCCCAATGTTGAGATGACGGACGAGTTGAGATGCGTTTCCCGGGGTTTTAACCGTAGAGTCCATACGCATGAGAAGTATGATGTAAATGGGTATCGCTTCCATACGGAGTTTCACCAGAAGAACCGGCCTAATGCAAAAACAATAAATACTAGGGTCTACACCCGCGGAGCCGATGATCTTGATTACTATGGAAGGTTACAAAAGGTATACGAGTTGACGTTCAACAACACAAACATAGAACTCAAGCTCTTTGTGTTCAAATGCCACTCGGTTTGACCCACACGGTGGAATGAGAAGCACCCCCTCCATTGGTTTAGTTGAAGTTAGGCCTACAACCACCTACAACGGATCCGACGTCTATGTTGTGGCTCACCAAACCAAGCAAGTTTATTATTTGTCCTACCCATGTCGGAATGAGGAACTCATGGGCTGGGAAGTCGTGTTCCGTGTTTCGCCACATGGTAAGCTACCCATCCCCTCCGAGGACGATTACAACAACATTGACCCGGTAACATATGAGGGAATTTTCTATCAAGAGGAAGAGCGAGTTCGGGGACCTTCAAATAGACATAGGTCTTCAGGAGCTCCACAACGATGTACAAATGCGTGGTGAGACCGTGGTGGACCTGAAGGACATAGCTATGCTCACAAAGCGCCATGCGAAAAAAGACAACATTGTCGAGACTCAACCGGAACCCAATGCCGACCATGAATACTCATATGATACTGATTTTGATAGTGAGGTCGAGAACCCAATGCCTAGAGATGAGAGTGGTGATGAATGGTGAGGGTCTTTTATGCTTAGTACCTACATTGTCATTATGCTTAGTACCTACATTGTCATTATGCTTAATACCTACATTTTTCATTATGCTTAGTACCTACATTGTCATTATGCTTAGTGTTTACTCATTTTCAACATGCTTATTAATTATTTTCTCTTTTCTTATGCGGGTAATTGCCCAATATGAGCGGACGGAAGGCATCATCGAGCTCCTTGCTTGATCAGATGCATCAGCGGAAGCCGGGCCGGGTGGTACCAGACGGAGTGGAAGACCCATTGTTCCCACCCGGCGTTACGAAGACGCAGACGGAGGACGGGGGAGGACGAGGGGGTGGACGAGGGGGTGGACGAGCCGGAGGACGAGGGGGAGGACGAGCTGGAGGACGAGGGGGAGGACGAGCTGGAGGACGAGGGGGGATGCACAGCTCCTTCTAGCTGACATTCCCTCTGCTTCTGGCTCAGTGGCTTCACAGTCTATGGACGAGGAGGAGGACACTAGGGAGGAGGAGGAGGACACTAGGGAGGAGGAGGAGGAGGCTTCGACCGAGATGGCTCCGAAGAAGTTGCGGATTCGTGGGGACGCGCAGGTTCCCGATGAGAGTAAGGAACCTGCTACGGAGGATGACAAGTGGCTCCTTGTCCCAGGAAAGATAGAGTAAGTAGTAAGGTGATTTCATTTTCGTTATGACACTTAGCATTTTCTAATGTTTGATAATTGTGCAGAAATTTCACATATACGGGGAAGAATGTCCGCGTGCCGGGGAGTCCGATTGGAGCTGCTATTAGGAAGTACTGGCCGGGGATGTACACTCCGGTCCTTGGAGGCGAGTCCAAGCTAGCCTACACTTGGGAAGACTTTGAGATAGCGCCTTACCCCGGCTTTACTTCCGCCGCCGACGCCGTGATCAAGAAGTTTTGGGTACGTAATGCATACTCTTTGGGTTTCGTTCATATGTAGTTGATAACCCCACCGTGATAACTCATGCCTCTCACACTTTCCGTTATGCTTGATTGCAGCGCAATTATAGGGTGGCGACCGAGCATAAGGAGAGGGCGGACGTGATCCTCCGTAACATGTGTCGGAAGTTGACACGGCAGCAGGTGGTACAACCGAGAGGATCACGTGCATCGGCCACTTCTATGCCGAGCAGGGCGTAAGGTACACAAAGCCTGAGATTGTGCAGGGACTCGCCCCGGCTATGACGATAGAGCAATTCATGTCGGTAAGTAATTGTCAATGCGATTCTATGTACTGCGGCTAACTTGCAACTATATTGTTTGTTCTTTAAATGAGTTTTGATTTTGCAGGTTGTACCACATTGGGCTGATAATAATAAGAGGGCCGCCTTCATGGAGTTGGTCAAGAATTGGGTCGGCGAAAACCCCGATTTCAAGGCCGTGAGCGACCGGAACAAGGCCAACCGGGGGAATCGGGGAACACACGGTGCGGGGAGCAGACAGCACCGATCGCTATCGGGACCGTCGGGTACATATAAAAATGGAACAAGCTGCATTTTTTTGATTTTCGATGATATGCATAACATTTGTTTTGTGATGCGGGGAAGAAGCTCGGGAGGGAAGTTGGTGAGATGGAAGCGTGGACGCACATGAAGCTGGTGACGCCCGGTCCGAACGAGCCTCGGCCCGCGCACGAGAGGTACTACGGCAAGGCCAAAGAGAGCAAGGAAAAATACCGCGAGGAGTACGCCAAGCTCCATCCGGAGGTGGAGGACCCGATGACCGAGCCGGTCGACGAGGTGGCGATGATGCTCGGCGGGGTCCGGCCAGCCGCATGGACGTCCCGCTCGCCTTGCCGGGGGTTTCAAGCCTCGGAGGAACTTCACGCAGATCAAGGCTACCCTCCCTCCGGCAGCCTACGCTACCTCCTCGCGGACTACATGCCGTTCTCGCGTAGAGGTAGATGTAAGTCATCCACACTTTCATCCTCTGTTTTGACTCTTGTCCTGAATGGCTATGTTGATGAGACGCATTATTTCTGAAATTGTAGACTCAGCTCAAGGAGGCCTATGCAGTAGCATACGAGGAGTATCTCGAGAAGATTAAGGAGCATGACCTTGTGAAAGATGCCTATGTCCAGTGGACGAGCAACCAGATGGCGGTAAGTTTCAATCTCTATGGTTGCAAAACATCATAAGTCCCCATGTTCGAATCTGAGCTATCTCTCCCGTTCCTTGCAGAGTTTCACTCGGTTCATGATGACCGGAGTGCGAGAGGAACCACTCCCGCAGCCACCTCATCCGGGGCCGACGCCGTTGTTCCCGTCCAAGGAGGAGTTCTATTGCATGTACAAGCGTCAGCGTCAGTTGACCCCGGTAAGTTGCTAACTTGGCTAAGTTGCTAACTTGGTGTGACATGGCTAAGTTGCTAACTCCCTCCAACATGTAGGGATTGGGAGAATCCGGGAACGACACTCCTTGTGGTACGCCGATGCACCCCGGTCGCCATTCTCCTCGGTGCTTCGCCGAACCTCGGCATGGTTCTCGCTCCGGTGGCTCTCGTCGTGGTTCTACCTCCCCGAGCACCGTCGAAGTAGTGCGGCCTCGCTTCACCCAGGCGGAGCTAGATCAGTACTCGGGTCCGCCGGGTGGTGCACCACCATAGTTTCTACATTGTACTAGCACATGACACATGCTATATGTGTAGAATGATCTATGTAGGATGACTATATATACGGTACTGCTTGTGTGCTATATTTGTACTAAATTTGGGATTTGGTGCCATATTTGTGCTATATCTGTTGATAAGGGGTGGCCCGATCTTCTCAGTAAGCAGCGGTGGTGATGATGATCACGGGATGATAGCAGCGGAGAGACACGACGATGTAGTGTATGATAACTTGTATGACGCAACGAGATCTCTCGATTGGTCCCTGTCGCCAATGCAACATCTCTCAACCCTGCAAGATATTCGCAACTCCACACACTTGCGCACGTAGCCGCCGACCACGAAGCGGTAAGTTGCAACCGTCTAATTCCCAATGGAACAACGAGATCACACAAGACTTAAACAGGATCTACACAATATCCAAGCAATATGGTGTAGGGAATTCAATAGTTTTGCAGAGCAAACAACTAAGAACTAGGGTTTATCTTAAACGTGGTCTAAAGCAACTAGGGGGCGTCCCGGGCACTTATATAGGTGTCCGGGACGAGTTCCGGTCGAAAAGATACAAAAATAACCGACCCGGAATAGATCCGGTCGAGAGCAGACTCGGACCGGTCCGGTTCGGGATCCGGTCGACCGGCCGTGGACCGGACGGTCCGGTCTCGTGGTCCGGTCAACCGGGCCGTGGACCGGCTGGTCCGGTCGGGGTCCGGTCAACCGGTCGGAACCGGGAAAGCTGCGAAGTTTCCGGTTTCGCCCCGGTACGATAAATTTCCTCCGGTTGGTGGCCGGTTTACGACCGGTCGACCGGACCGAGGACCGGGCGGGCCGGTCCGGGGGCCGGTCCGACCGGGTTCTGGACCGGCCTGGACTTCTTCTTCTCCTCTCGTGCATTCCTCCCGCTCCTCCCTCGCGCTTCCATGAGATATCTTCATGTCCAGCTCCATGTCCAGCTTCACGGCCTTCTTGACGTCCGTCTTCACGTCCAGCTGCTCCTCTCCTCGTGCGATGCATGTCTCCTCTTGATACCTCGATGATACATAAGTAATAGGACTTAGGCAGTATAAAGTTCTCATCAATCAAAGTACCGTTTAGAAACAAGTTCACCTGTTGTTTAAGTAGCTTCGCACGAGCTCTTGTAATTGGTCCAATCCGAACTTCATTGGACTTGAGCTCCACAACGAGGTTCATCTTCATTTGTTAATGACGGAGGTAGTAGTGAGGTAGGGATGTCCTCATCATCTCCCCCCTTCAAAAGGCGTCGACCCCGACGCTCCAAGGTCTTCTCCGTCGTATGGTGTCAAATCGAGCAACATTGAAAGAATTACCGACACCAAACTCATCAACTGGAAGATCTATCGAGTATGCATTATCATTGATCTTGGCAAGCACTTTGTAAGGACCAGCACCACGAGGCTTCAACTTAGACTTCCGCAGCTTCGGGAACCTATCCTTGCGAAAATGTACACAGACCATATCACCAGGCTGGAACAACATCTCTTTGCGCTTCTTGTTCATCCTTGCAGCATTGCTCTTGCCTTTCTTCTCGATCAACTCTTTAGTCTTCACATGGATCTTACGCACAAAATCCGCCCTCTTGGATGCCTCCATATTAACTCTCTCATGTATGGGTAAAGGCAACAAGTCAAGTGGAGTAATGGGTTTGAAACCATACACCACCTCAAAAGGACACAGCTCCGTGGTAGAATGTACCGCCCTGTTGTAAGCAAACTCCACATGCGGCAAACACTCTTCCCACTCCTTCAGGTTCTTCTTGATCATGGATCTCAACGGTTGTGACAAGGTTCGATTTACCACCTCGGCTTGACCATCGGTTTGAGGATGACAAGTAGTACTGAATAGTAGCTTTGTCCCCAGACTTTCCCCAAAGTGTCTTCCGAAGTAGCTCATGAACTTCACATCACGATCGGAAACAATAGTCTTCGGGACTCCATGTAGTCGAACAATCTCCCCGAAAAACAGGTTAGCAATATGCGACGCATCGTCGCTTTTGTGGCGAGCAATAAAGTGTGACATCTTAGAAAATCTGTCCACTACCACAAATATAGAATCATGGCCCCTTTTAGTACGCGGCAAACCCAACACAAAATCCATACTAATATCTTCCCAAGGTGTAGTAGGTGCCGGTAATGGAGTATACAAACCGTGAGGCTTCAGCTTGGACTTGGACTTGTTGCAAGTAATGCACCTCTTCACATACATGTCCACGTCCCGCCTCATCTTTGGCCAATAAAAATGATCAGCGAGCATGAGTAGCGTCTTCTCACGCCCAAAGTGACCCATCAAACCTCCAGCATGTGATTCCTGCAATAAGAGCAAACGCACAGACGATTCCGGAACACATAGTTTGTTAGCTCTAAACAAGAACCCATCATGTATGTGATATTTTTCCCATGCTTTACCAAGAGCACATAAGCGATATGGTTCAGCAAAATCATGATCAGTAGCATACAAATCACATAGTATCTCTAAACCAGGAATTTTAACATCAAGTTGAGTTAATAGCATATTCTTCCTAGATAGAGCATCGGCAACAATATTATCTTTTCCCTTCTTATGTTTAATGATGTATGGAAAAGACTCAATGAACTCAACCCACTTAGCTAAACGCTTATGCAAAGTAGATTGGGCTTTCGGGTATTTTAAAGCTTCATGATCGGAATGTATGATAAATTCTTTTGGCCACAAATAATGTTGCCAAACCTCAAGAACTCTAATTAAAGCATACAATTCTTTATCATATATAGGATAGTTCAACTTAGCACCAGATAATTTCTCAGAAAAATATGCAATTGGGCGACCCTCTTGCATCAACACACCACCAATTCCAATACCACTAGCATCACATTCAATCTCAAATTGTTTATTGAAATCAGGAAGTGCAAGCAACGGTGCAGAAGTTAACAATCGTTTCAGTTCATCAAAAGCATGATCTTGGGCAACGCCCCACTCAAAGACAACACCCTTTTTAGTCAATTCATTCAAAGGTGCAGCAATAGTAGAAAAATTGGGCACAAAACGGCGATAAAACCCAGCTAGACCATGAAAACTTCTAACTTGACTCACATTCATGGGAGTAGGCCAATTTTGAATAGCTTCAATTTTAGACACATCTACTTCTACTCCATGCTTAGAGACAACATAACCCGGAAATATGACCTTATCTTTGCAAAATGTGCACTTCTCAAGATTACCATAGAGTTTATTATCACGCAACACTTGCAAAACATGTCGAATATGTATAGTATGATCAGATTCATTGCGGCTGTAGATTAATATGTCATCAAAGTATACAACCACAAATTTGCCAATAAATTCACGCAAAACATGGTTCATTAGTCTCATGAAAGTGCTAGGTGCATTAGTTAACCCAAAAGGCATTACTAACCACTCATATAAACCAAATTTTGTTTTAAAGGCTGTTTTCCACTCATCCCCTTCTTTCATCCTAATTTGATGATAACCACTACGCAAATCAATCTTAGAGAACAAAGCAGCACCACTCAATTCATCTAGCATATCCTCTAAACGGGGAATAGGATGACGATATCGAATAGTAATGTTGTTTATAGCTCTACAATCTACGCACATACGCCAAGTACCATCTTTCTTAGGAACTAGAATAACGAGGAACAGACACAAGGACTAAGGCTTATGCGGATATAACCTTTGTCGAGTAGCGCTTGTACTTGCTTCGTATCTCCTTTGTCTCTTCGGGATTAGTGCGATATGGCGCCCTATTGGGCAGCGATGCTCCGGGAATCAAGTCAATTTGATGCTCAATACCTCGCAATGGTGGTAGTCCTGCGGGTACCTCCTCCGGAAACACGTCGCCGAATTCCTGCAAAACACTAGAAACACCAAGAGGAAGAGGGGTCATGTCGTTAGAAACCAAAACCGTACCCCTGTACAAAAGCACAAGAGGCATGGCAGTAGGATCCTCACTAAATTCTCTCATGTCTTCTTTGGTGGCTAATGAGACTAAAGAATTCACTCTCTCACTTTTCGTTATATCACTCACGGCATTACAATTCTCTCGCCTATCTATGGATGCATCCTCCAAATTCACTTCAATCTTCTGACGAGACTCATTGACAATCTGTTGTGGTGACATAGGCTGTAAGTTAATTTTCTTGCCCTTGTACTCCAAGTGATATGTATTGGCTCGGCCATTGTGTTGCACGTAACGGTCATAGAGCCAAGGCCGACCCAATAAGAGGTGACAAACCGTCATAGGAACCACATCAAAATCAATGCAATCCTTATACGGTCCAATCTCAAACTCAACACGCACCATATGGTTTACCTTCATCTCACCATTGTCGCTCAACCACTCGAATATAATATGGATGCGGGTGCGGTAGGTACTTCAACTTCAGCTTGGTGCATAACTCCTTGCTTGCTAAATTGCGGCAACTCCCGCCATCAATAATGACCTTGCAAGCCTTGTCGGGACCAACCAAAGCTTTGGTTTGGAACAAATTGCAACGCCGAGTAGATGCACTAGGCAACACATTAAGAGCACGCTGCGACACAACAATGGTACGAGCATCGAAGGATATGCATCTTCACCATCGGTGTCATAGTCATCATCGTCCGGAGCATTTGGATCAACATCATCTCCCAGTCTCATACTCATTGTCCTCATTGATAAACATGACTTTGCGGTTAGGACAATCTCTTTTGAAGTGACCCTTGCCACCACATGTATGGCAAAGCATATCGCGGTTGCGCGTTGTAGACACACCAGAACCACTCGTACTTGCCGCAGATTCGGACTTCTTTGCATTAGATACATTGGAGACCGGTTTACTAGGCGGAGTAGAGTAAGGAACGGAGCGCTGTCGACGGTGCCGGCGCCGTAGAGGGCGCGCGGGGTGTAAAACGCCCAGCTCCCGTAGCACGTCCTTTAACCTTTGCTTCTTCGACCAACCGTGATTCGACTTCTCTTGCATGATGTAACAATTGATTCATATCGGTGTAGGTGTAATGACGAACAATGCCTTTAACGTCATACTTCAATCCATTGAGAAAACGCTGCATTGTCATCTCTAGAGACTCACGGACACGACCACGCTGCATAAGCATCTCCATCTCCATGTAGTACTCATCAACAGTCTTCACACCTTGCCTCAATAGTGTTAGCTTATCAAATATATTCCGCATGTAATTTGTAGGCACAAAACGAGAAGTCATAACCTCCTTCATCGCACGCCATGTACGGATAGGTTGTGCACCATCTTCGTCGCGGTTACGAATCAAAGAATCCCACCAACGTAATGCATAACCATCAAATTCAGAAGAAGCAAGCTTGATCTTCTTATCTTCGGAGTAGTTGGGATGTAAACTCCATAACTTCTCAATCTTGAGCTCCCAAGTGAGATATTCTTCAACATCAGCTCCTCCTTCAAACTTGGGTATGGAAAACTTGGGCTTACCCAATCCATCTTCTTCATCTTGCCCACGACCATTACGGCCAAGTGGAGCCCAACCACGCGGACGATGACCACGAGGCGCACCACGAGCATTGTGTACGTCATTTTCAAGCTCAGGGTCTTCATCATCGTCTTGTTGTTGTTGTGCAGTCAAATTCTCAATAGCGAGGCGCATATCGGCAAGATTGCGTCTGTATATCGATCATTTGATCAGCCAAACCAGGTGCCGGTGACATTAGTAGCATCCAACGTCTGTTTGATCTCGTCAACTGTACCCTTAAGCTCATCATCCTTAGTGCGGAATTCACGTCGCATCTCGTTACGAAGAGCTTCATACTCCCTCCATGTGATGATATCTCGCCGAATTCTTGTTTTCTCGATTAACAATCTTAGTATCACTAGCGAGACATGATTAGTAGGTTAGTGCACTAAATCAAAAATATATGGTGGTACTCTCACAACTCACTCAAAACTGATAAGAAAAGGAAATCTTACCGTTCCAAAGCAAATTAGTGTTGCTTACCACTTGTAGTAACAACTAGTGCACGGATGTAGCGAAGCGAATATCAAGGGTATAAGAACAATCACACGACAAAGCAGGATATATGTGGGGCTGTAGGTAGGCTACCTATTTGCACCAATAACAAGCTCTAGCGCTGACCGTAGACAACCAATGATACTCACACAAGGCGATATAATGGGGCAATGCAACTATATGTGGGAAAGGTTGCAATGCACAAGGGAGACGCTAGCAAAGCTCAACGAGACAGGCACAAGATTGCTCAACTACAGGTGCAGTAAAGAAAACTTAGGCCTTTCACTTGATTCAACTAGCACGACACTTTTCTTTTTGTATTTTTCTTTTTGTATAACACACGCAGCTATGTAGCTCTTTTTGCTTCTTTTCAATTTTCTCTTTTTTTTTCTTTTTTTTATGACTCAACTCCTTGATAACACGGCCAACAAGATATGCAAAGCACCAAAACCCTAATGAGCAGCCTGTCGAGCGGTAAAACTAGTCTCTTTTGGGGAAGTTCCTAGTCACGTATATCGAAAGGCTGTAGCTATGGTTTGGACAAACACACTCGTATGCTATGTGGACTCGGAGTAAACAAAAGCTGACTCTAGATGACAAACTAGATGAAAAGAAAACACAAACCCTAACAATTCTACTAGAAGAAAGATAAAGGTACGCAAAAACAACTACGAAAAGCAACTAAAACTCGAAATTAGTGCAATCTAAGGCTATGGCAAACCCTAACCCTAACTTTTTATGGCTTTTTCTCGGATAGGACAACACTCACAACTCAACTATGGGGTGGATTGTGGATAGCTTACCGAGGAAAACTGGAAATCTGATACCAAGATGATAAGGGGTGGCCCGATCTTCTCAGTAAGCAGCGGTGGTGATGATGATCACGGGATGATAGCAGCGGAGAGACACGACGATGTAGTGTATGATAACTTGTATGACGCAACGAGATCTCTTTGATTGATCCCTGTCGCCAATGCAACAGCTCTCAACCCTGCAAGATATTCGCAACTCCACACACTTGCGCACGTAGCCGCCGACCACGAAGCGGTAAGTTGCAACCGTCTAATTC
Source organism: Lolium rigidum (assembly GCF_022539505.1). Classification (NCBI taxonomy): domain Eukaryota; kingdom Viridiplantae; phylum Streptophyta; class Magnoliopsida; order Poales; family Poaceae; genus Lolium; species Lolium rigidum. The sequence goes on along the minus strand of NC_061514.1, from coordinate 96,821,167 downwards.
CCAATGGAACAACGAGATCACACAAGACTTAAACAGGATCTACACAATATCCAAGCAATATGGTGTAGGGAATTCAATAGTTTTGTAGAGCAAACAACTAAGAACTAGGGTTTATCTTAAACGTGGTCTAAAGCAACTAGGGGGCGTCCCGGGCACTTATATAGGTGTCCGGGACGAGTTCTGGTCGAAAAGATACAAAAATAACCGACCCGGAATAGATCCGGTCGAGACAGACTCGGACCGGTCCGGTCCGGGATCCGGTCGACCGGGCCGTGGACCGGACGGTCCGGTCTCGTGGTCCGGTCAACCGGCCGTGGACCGGCTGGTCCGGTCTGGGATCCGGTCAACCGGTCGGAAACCGGGAAACTGCGAAGTTTCCGGTCTCGCCCCGGTACGATAAATCTCCTCCGGTTGGTGGCCGGTTTACGACCGGTCGACCGGACTGTGGACCGGGCGGGCCGGTCCGGGGCCGGTCCGACCGGGTTCCGGACCGGCCTCGGACTTCTTCTTCTCCTCTCGCGCATTCCTCCCGCTCCTCCCTCGCGCGTCCATGAGATATCTTCATGTCCAGCTCCATGTCCAGCTTCACGGCCTTCTTGACGTCCGTCTTCACGTCCAGCTCGCTCCTCTCCTCGTGCGATGCATGTCTCCTCTTGATACCCGATGATACATAAGTAATAGGACTTAGGCGAGTATAAAGTTCTCATCAATCAAAGTACCGTTTAGAAACAAGTTCACCTGTTGTTTAAGTAGCTTCGCACGAGCTCTTGTAATTGGTCCAATCCGAACTTCATTGGACTTGAGCTCCACAGCAGGTTCATCTTCATTTGTTAATGACGGAGGTAGTAGTGAGGTAGGGATGTCCTCATCATCCGTGATGTGAGCTATATGTGTGCAATTTATATATGATACTGCTATTTTATATGCAATTGCTGTGCAAATGGAGCAAAATCAGGAAAATAAAAAAACTCGGGCAGCAGCATGTGCCGACGGTGTCACCGTCGGCACAGGCCCATAGCTGTGTCAAATGGCAGGGCCCGTGCCGACGGTGACACCGTCGGCACAGCTGCTGCGGTTCGCGCCTTTTTTCCGATTTGAAATGCCGTGCGTTCGCGCTGTTTCTGGAAAAAACTTGTGCGGCATGTCGCGACGGTTACACCGTCGGCACGAGAGGGACGGTAACGGCGAGCTGGGTCACGGCAAGCCGGCTGCGCCGACGGTGGTACGGCCGACGGCCACCGCCCAGCCGTCGGCGTACGCATGTGCCGACGGTGGAGGCCTGTGCCGACGGTGAGCGCGCCGCCCCCGACGCGATCTGTGCCGCCGACGGTCACCGTCGGCAGAGACGGTGCCGACGGTGCTTCACCCTGTGCCGACGGTGCGGGGCCGTCGGCGCACCCCGTGTCTCCCGTAGTGAAGTATCATACTCGCTTAACTAAGATTTCAGCATTCATACACAACGATCACACAGGGGCATGCTTACGCTACGTGCAAGTTGTAACAACGAGTGTTTGACAAAATCAAAACCATTGACGTCGACGACTGCGTAATCCGTCTTTGACAAGGCACCGTCCATGTCAATCGCCCAGCTAGCTCCTCCCCACCCTCGACGTTAATATTCCGCCGAGCAGGATAAGATCGCCCACCCCTGGCAACTGCATGCTGCCCAGTTTAAAAAGGAGAGTCAGAGCTAATCGGATTCTACAAATGTAGATCAGCGTTACCTTGCTTTGGCTTTAGCACTCCAGCTAGGAGACGCACCTGATCGGGCTGATCCAACCAATGATCAGAGGGGAAATGTTGACAACCTGATCGTCGTTTGGTGCCCACCAATGGTTGAGTGAGATAGGCCGCCGCCCTGTGGCCAGGGTGTGGCTGTGGCGTAAACAAACGGCAAGTGGAGGGGGTATCGCTCCATGTAGCGCGAGAGCGGCCACCGGACGGCGACGGGTGATGATGATGATTAGTTGGAACTGGAAGCCTTTGGAGGTTGCCCATTCTATCCGCTGGCGCCATTCCTTTCCTCTTCGTTCGAATTTTGAATTTTAAAACCACAACCGGTTTGCGCTTTTTTAGGTCTGTTGTTGATTTGGATGAAGATTGAATTTGGTAATGATACACTCAGGCATGCAGAGAGTAGTTGATCAACTGTGTTCCTTTTACAAACGGTAAGTTATATATGTTTTTGACGATTAAAGGCGGGAGCTCTGCCATTTCATTTAAGAAGAGGGAAAACTATACAAGACAGAAAACTGTCCAAGAATGCATACACATAGCCAGGCTAGCTAGAACTTGCTAGCTAACTCAAAATAGTTTATATCCTCACGAATTAACTCAATGACACCAGGAGGAGTAGCAGATTTTGACTCGAAGGTTCGCCTATTTCGCTCTCTCCACATGGACTTCAAATTTAGAAGTTAGCACATTGAACTTACTGTTTCCTAGTCTATGTTTACCTTAAGGCCGTATTAGGTCGGAACTGCAAACATGGCGTCAGATGAACCCGGGTTTTGAATGTCGTATGATGCCACATGCTACTAGGCTCCCGTAAATCACGGGGTGGTTCGGATCGGTGGGAGGTGGGAATAGTATTAGGGTTTGTGGGATTCAATTGAGAGAGAGAGAGGGAGAGTGGGGCCCGAAAAGGACACCCCGAAATTGCACACAAAAACCTAGATTGGTCTCCCACGCAAACACCCATAAATACAAGTACATGGTTAATCCGCAGTTCGTGATTAACACCAAAGCCATTAAGGAAGAGACTTTCCCTTCCACCACTCGGTAATCCCTGTTTGGATAGGGGCTTAAGGTAATTAAAAGAGATCGGATCAACTAGTTTGGTGTGCCAACTTCAGAGGTTTATAGTTTAGGGTTCGGTTTAGCTAACCACTTTGAGTTGAAGGTTTAAATTGTTGAATATAATTGCTTAGTCTCTTTCATTAGATTTGGGCGCATGCAATTTCACATGGTATCAGACCTATAAGGTCCTTAGTTAAAATTTTAGTAAACACAATATTAAAATAAATATTTGCGGCATCCCTAAAAAAGTAAACAATACACGTCTAGGCCTGTGCGAGATAAAAAAAAAGGTCCACCAGGTTAGACGTGAGGGGAGTTGATGAATATAATTGTTTAGTCCCTTTTAACACATCGTTCCTTTGGTTAAACAGGCTAGAGCAGCATGCTATTGGACACAAATAAACTTCAATTTTTGCAACTAGTCAAAGTAGTATATAAGAAGTGGAAGCCTCTGCCCGGTATGAATACATTCCCCATCTGTACTACTCCATATATCTACTCTATCATTGTACTTCCACAGTGCATTTTAGGCTCTCTAGGATGGGGTGACCTAGACGATATACGTACCTGCCCTTTGGAGCCACGAGAGGACGAACCTAACACCAGCCAATGAAATGAAGTCAGCCACTTTGCACTTTTCTGGTAGTTGCATGACACGACGGTATGACATGGCCTCCCAGAAAAGCCTAGTTGCCCATAGTTTTGAAGAATAGTATGATCACCTCTACCAGTTAGTTTCCGTTTTCTACTGGGACATAGTCTATTGGCCTGCCACTGAGGACGGTGTTGGTCTTACCTGGAATTAGAAATGTTTCCAAGTCTGCCCACGTACGCCAGTGCAGCAAGATTCCAACAATTAGAAGCGGTTGATGGAGTGTCACGTTATCAGGTGAGGTTTTGCACGGATTCGGAAATGTCATCTCCGGTCCTGGTCAAGCACACGATTACATAAACCAACATTCAAAATAGAGAAATAAAATGATAACAACACATAAATCAACATTTCAAAATAAATAAAGTTATTTGGAGAGGAGTAATAATATTTAGTTGTTTACAGTAATGAATAGAGGAAATTAAACGACACATCTCCAAATGACTTTTCCTACAAGGTTGTCGTTGCAAGAAAATAAAGCAGACGAAGCCTAGAAATCGAATGATGCAAGTGCCTTTCTCTTTTAAAGGGAAACAGTGTTGGCAAGCCACCGACCACGAATACATCACATCATTGTAATATATTTCTTTCATGTCGATGGAAACCTATAACCAGAAACCGACCAAATTTTCCTTTGACAGTGCAGGCACACCTCGGAAATAAAACCGATACATCGACGTGTCTTCGTCTTAATGTCATCATTTAAGGATGTGAAAGGAATGCGGTTTCGATCAAGTGGGAAATACATTGTTTCAAAATAAAACCACCATTTTCTAATTATAGTGTGTACAGGAAGGAAGAGATGGAACTAATTAAATGATGGCATTTTCCTACACGGCAGGGAACACATCTTTACAAACATCCCTGCGGCCGCGGTTGTCGACCCAATAAAAAGAAGTAAGAAAAGCTTTAAAAAGTTCATCGACGTAACTGCCTTTTTTTTCCCTCAAACGAAAGAAAATATGAGTGTTTTGGATAGTTTTTGTCAAACTACTTTTTTTTCATAAAACAAACTAGCTGATCCAACAAGCATGACAATACTTATTTTTGCGCATCCGGCAGCCCAACATACTACGTCGAATCATTGTAATATCCTCTCTTTCATGTCGACAGAAACCTACTTTCGTTGTGACAGAAGTACACGCACACCTCAGAAAAAAAACCGCGATGCAGACGTATTTCAATACGGGAGGAATGTAGTTTTCTAGAAGAGGAAAAAGTTATATATATATATATATATTTAAATAAAAAGATAAAACCACCATATTTAAGTTGTAGCTAGTGTGCACGGGGAAGGAAGGAAGCCCACGGATTTGGGCTGCCACCGAGATCCCCGCCGTCCGATCGGGATCCGACGGTTGAGATCGCCCGCAATCCGCAGCCCATCTCCCCTGCTCCCACCTTTTTCCTGTAGGGAGTAATTGGTTCGGCGTCGCCACCACCTCTTCCTCCTCGCCACCACTCCCTGCGCTGCGGTGCGGTTGGTTTCCCACCCCCAACCCCATTCGCCGCCGCCCGATTGCGGCCACCGCCGGCGCGCGCGCGCGGCTCCGGCGGCAGAACCTCGTCCAAGTCCCATCGGGGGAGCAGCATGGTGGGCGGGATGTGCGGGAACGACAACTGGATCAACAGCTACCTGGACGCCATCCTCGACGCGGGGAAGGGCGCCCCGGGCGGAGGCGCCGGGCCCGGCGGCGGCGGACGCGGGGGTGGAGCGGGAGACCGGCCCTCGCTCCTCCTCCGCGAGCGCGGCCACTTCTCCCCCGCCCGGTACTTCGTCGAGGAGGTCATCACCGGCTACGACGAGACCGACCTCTACAAGACGTGGTCGCGCGTACGTTCCCCCTTCCTTCGCGACAACCCCGCGGATTTTTTCTTCTTCTTGCTCGCGACCTCCATCCGGTGGGATCGTTTCTGACCGATCCGTGTGTGTGTGCAGGCGAACGCGATGCGGAGCCCGCAGGAGAGGAACACGCGGCTGGAGAACATGACCTGGAGGATCTGGAACCTCGCCAGGAAGAAGAAGGAGGTGTGCCTTTTCGCTTTCGGTTCGTTTCTTTCTTTTTCCTTCGTGCTGGCTCCTACGGTTTTTGGTGTGGTGGGAGGGCTGGGTGGTCCATTAGTAATTATGTGTTCAACTGCAAGCCATGGTTAGATTATTGTGGGTTTTTCCTGGGAAGGAAGGACTAAAGGCTGGATTGATCTGTGCACCAGGCTCTATTCGAATTGATCTGTCACCCTTCTCAATGATCTCATGTACCACCCACAAGTACCACATGAGTGTGATAGCATTCATTTCAATGTTAGGTAGATTCTTGCCTCATCCTCTGATTACGAGTTATGCCACCCGTGAAGTGCACAGTTGGGCAAAATTTTTTTTTGATGTCTAGTTTTAATGTTTCCTGTCATCATCATTTGGCCTATGGCTCTTCATCTCTTTCCCTGCCTACTTTGTCAGCTCACCAAGACTCTGCTTCGTAATCTGAAAGAAGCTAGCATATATATTACAGTTGCTGGAACACGGTGAATAATCAGTACCTACTGGTTTCATGAACTGCAGAGTCGGGCATGCTGCACCCCAAATATGCGTGCTGACCAATTGTCCAAATGCAGTTTACCTTTGCCTCCATTAGTAACAGATCAAGTAGATGCCAAATGCTGCGAAAAAGGTGGTTGAAGACTAGCATGACGGCACTATAGATTTAGTTGGATAGATCGTCGCACCACTGCTGGAATCATGAAAAATATAAATGGCTTCTGATGTCGGAATAATCTCCTTTTTGGGCGCAAATTACGCAGTAGGCATGTATCCAATTTGGTTCATAGACTGTCGACAGGTGGGTGTTCTGCAGTGCATTCAGAAAGAGGCCATTTTTCTCAAATAGAGTTCGATATGTTTAGAAGTGGACTGAACATCGGGGTTTGGGAGTATTTTCAGACCCATTCAGGTTATTTCGGGTACTGAAATACAGATAGCCTTGCATATTTGTCAAAAGATGATTTCTTCCATTGCCCCTCAAAAAATTTCTTTGGTTTACACATGAATCTTACAGATTTCAGTTTCTTTTCAAGCCCCACATATGCTGACATCCACATTTAGTTGTTGTCCATTCACTATTCACTCTCTAATTGAGCCGATGAAATGTTTTCTTATGTGGTGCGAAAAGTTAAAAACTATGCATGCTTAAAAAAGCTTTTCCAGACCGGCAGTACCAAACTCACATATCCTGACTAAAAGGTCTACATTCCGGAACCATTCAGAATATACCTTCCCCGTTCCTGACAAGGAACCAGATTCCTGGAGCTCCATTGACACCTGCAAACCAACCATCCTGCTTTCCTGAATTTCCATTCAAGCTCTGTTAGCAATTTCCATTTGCCTCGTCTTAAGCTTGTCATAGGACAAATCGCACATATGATAATATTGCTATTAGAGGAACCAGCTAAAATCAAAATGAGGTGGACAGCCTAATCAACAAATGAGGCAAATGCTGGATAAAACTGATTTATGAAAAAACTGCATGTATGTAAAGCTGTGTGTTCAATCTGCATGAGAAGGCGACTGATGTGTGTTGCTACTGTCAGTCACTCTTTCATACATTTTGGTACATAGCATGTTCATATATAATAAGCAGGATTTCTTGCTGTAATTGTAATTTGCAACAATGTATTTTTTTGTTGGGTTGACCAGGAATTATCAGTGCAGGGCTGGATTTAATATGTTGCAACATGTTAAGATAATATAATTGTCCTATTGGGGTTTCACAATATCAAGGTGTCATAATTTAGACAAATCTAAGACATGTTTCATGGGACGGAGGGAGTTTTTTTTTCCTTTTTAGTGTCAGAATTTAACCCTTCTTCAGTAATTACATTCTTACTCACATTTATACTTTATGCTACCGTCTTTCATATCCCTTCTTTATTACCTAATTCCTCTGGTACCCAGGCTGAAGAAGCCAACCGTTTGTTAAAACGTCGCCTAGAGACAGAGAAGCCACGGACTGATGCCGCTGCAGAAATGTCTGAAGATCTCTTTGAAGGAGAAAAGGGAGAGGATGCTGGTGATGCATCTGTTGCCTACGGTGACAGCTCAGCTTCAAACACACCTAGGATCAGTTCCATCGACAAGCTATACATAGTGTTGATCAGGTATGGACTAGTTTCCTTGACTTCATGTAGTATTTTCTAGGCATATCCTGCAATGTAAGGAAAGTTGATAATCACCGTTTAATCTGCAGGCGATTAATTCATTATGCTTTGAGCTATTATCATATCCGATGCAAATAACCTAACACAGCTAGTGGGAAGATCTTTGTCCTATTACCTGTATTCTGTATACTATCATGCACCAAGACTTATTTCATTTGGCCATTCTTTAGCAATGGATGATGAATAATGATGTAAAAAACATAACTGTTGACAGATTTAGCCTACTTACTGTTAATACAACCAATAGACTCAGAATTGCTGGTACCACCTCCTGTAGTCTTGCTTTTATTCCCTACTTTGATATATATGATGCAATTTGCAGGTTTGCCAGTATTGTGTGTTAAAATGAATCTCCCGTTTAATTCCTTTGTGATGTATTATACTGCAGCCTTCATGGCCTGGTCCGTGGTGAGAACATGGAACTTGGCCGGGATTCAGACACTAGTGGGCAGGTATTGTTGCTGCATACACTGAAGTACACGTGCATTTCGTTCCCCAGCATGAATAACTTGACCTTATCCTTTAGTTAATTGGGAGTAGCTATTACTTTCATTTGACCTTCTAAATATGCCCAGCAACAAAAAAGTCTTATAATAATAAAATTTCGTTTGCTCTAATGTGTGCCGATTAATAGGTCAAATATGTTGTGGAACTTGCTAAAGCATTGAGTTCATGCCCTGGAGTATACCGGGTTGACCTGTTGACAAGGCAAATATTAGCACCGAATTATGATCGTGGATATGGTGAACCATCAGAGACACTGTTGCCAACAAACTTCAAGAATTTTAAACATGAAAGAGGAGAGAACAGTGGTGCGTATATCACCAGAATACCATTTGGACCAAAAGACAAGTATCTAGCTAAAGAACAGCTCTGGCCTTATGTTCAAGAATTTGTTGATGGTGCACTCAGTCATATAGTGCGCATGTCGAAAACCATAGGTGAAGAAATCGGCTGTGGGCATCCAATGTGGCCTGCTGCGATTCATGGCCATTATGCCAGTGCAGGAGTAGCTGCTGCTCTACTATCTGGAGCACTTAATGTTCACATGGTATTTACAGGCCATTTTCTTGGGAGAGATAAGTTAGAAGGGCTTCTCAAGCAAGGGAAACAGACAAAGGAAGAAATAAATATGACATACAAAATAATGCGCCGAATTGAGGCAGAGGAATTGTCTCTTGATGCGTCTGAAATAGTGATTGCAAGTACTAGGCAAGAGATAGAAGAGCAATGGAACTTGTATGATGGTTTTGAAGTCATGCTTGCAAGGAAACTTCGTGCAAGAGTCAAGCGTGGTGCAAACTGCTATGGTCGTTACATGCCTCGTATGGTTGTGAGTACACTATATACTTTGTAACTTGGATACTTATTTCTGTTACCATAATGATCACTGTTGTGGTGGAATTATTGTTCGAGAAATCCTGGTGGATGTTTTTTCCTACTTTGGTAGTTAGCAACTTGACATCAGCTGTCATTGCCGTCCATATTTTCTGTAGCATTCTAATATTCATTAACTTTGTTTTTGTTGCTCTGCAGATAATTCCTCCAGGTGTTGAATTTGGCCATATGATTCAAGATTTTGATATGGATGGTGAGGAAGATAGCCCATCACCAGCATCCGAAGATCCACCTATTTGGTCTGAGGTGGCAAATTTTTCTTAAGAAGTTCACCTAAACTTTTCGATTTTGACTTACTACACTTATTATTTTAAGTTTATCCTGCATTTTTAAGTCTACGTCCTGATAATTTGCATTTGATGACAGATAATGCGGTTCTTTACAAATCCTAGGAAACCATTGATTCTGGCTGTTGCTCGTCCTTACCCAGAAAAGAATATTACAACGCTTGTGAAGGCTTTTGGTGAATGCCGACCATTGAGGGAGCTTGCTAACCTAGTAAGATAATAAACCTCATTATGATGTTCCGTATATACAATGTATAAATATCATGAATGAATGCATTGATTGCAATAGCTGCTAATTATCTGAAATACTTTTAACACTTTATTTCGTACTAACTTTTGATGTTGCATTCCAGACTCTGATTATGGGTAACCGTGAGGCTATTTCCAAAATGAGTAATATGAGTGCAGCTGTTTTGACATCAGTGCTTACACTGATTGATGAATATGATCTGTATGGTCAAGTGGCATACCCAAAGCATCACAAACACTCTGAAGTTCTTGATATTTATCGTTTAGCGGCGAGAACAAAGGTATGTTGTTTCTGAACATTAGGAAACAGTTGGTGCCATTCTTTCCCTTGTTTTAAATACCTAGCTTCTGAAGTGTTTACATCTTTAATCCTTCATCTATATTGATCTATTTCTGGTAGTTAGAAACACACTACTCAAGTAAATCAAATTGTTCAAATGGCTGAGGGTCTTAATACCAGATTCTGTGAAGTTAAATGCTTACAGTAACGATTTTACTATATTGGGTAGATTTGGCAAGTTCTACTTTAGTACCCATATCCTGTACTATTTGTGTTGATGCTGATTGTCCATTGAACATATGCAGGGTGCTTTTGTAAATGTAGCTTACTTTGAACAATTTGGTGTCACCTTGATAGAGGTAATAATCATTAAAATCTAAATTCACTTTTGAGGTTACTAACCATTTCTGCATTCTAATTACCTCCAGTATGTTATCTGTGAGAGCAGGCGGCCATGCATGGTTTACCTGTAATTGCAACAAAAAATGGAGCTCCTGTTGAAATTCACCAGGTTCGTGCATCAACATTAACTTGATTTTACAAGGAAAATCATATCAACTCGTGGCTGGTATTAAGATCCCCTGGCTAATTTCTGATGAATGATGATGCAGGTGCTGAACAATGGTCTTCTTGTTGATCCCCATGATCAGAATGCAATTGCTGATGCACTCTATAAACTTCTTTCTGAAAAACAACTTTGGTCAAGATGTCGAGAGAATGGGCTGAAAAATATACACCAGTTTTCTTGGCCTGAACATTGCAAGAATTACTTGTCAAGGATATTAACTCTTAGCCCAAGATACCCTGCTTTTGCGAGCAATGATGACCAAATTAAGGCTCCTATCAAGGGAAGAAAGTATATTGTTGTTATTGCCGTAGACTCTGCCAGTAAGAAAGATCTAGCCTTTATCATCAGAAATTCTATCGAGGCTACACGGACAGAAACTTCATCAGGTTCAACGGGTTTCGTGTTGTCGACTTCCCTGACAATATCGGAGATACATTCTCTATTAATATCCGCAGGGATGGTTCCCACTGATTTTGATGCTTTCATATGCAATAGTGGGAGTGATTTATTTTACCCTTCACAGACTGGTGATTCACCAAGCACTTCCCGTGTAACATTTGCATTAGACCGTAATTACCAGTCTCATGTCGAGTATCACTGGGGTGGAGAAGGTTTAAGAAAGTATCTAGTGAAGTGGGCTTCTTCAGTAGTGGAAAGGAGGGGCAGAATGGAAAAGCAAGTTATTTTTGATGATTCAGAACACTCCTCGACATGTTGCCTAGCATTTAGAGTGGTCAATCCAAATTATGTAAGTATTTTCATTCGAGTATCTTTTTCCTTTTGCTTGCATTTTATTGCGTGGAATGTTCAAAAGTGCATTGTTTTGTGCTATTCCTTTACGCAAGTGTTTCTAACTATCACTTGGCATGTCGTTTTGCAGTTACCTCCTTTAAAGGAGCTGCAGAAGTTGATGAGAGTCCAATCACTACGTTGTCATGCTCTTTATAACCACAGTGCTACCAGGCTATCTGTAATTCCAATTCATGCATCACGGTCTCAGGCTATAAGGTTTTTCTCAGTTTCCTTCATGCATTTATCATTTCCTGAACTTCTGCACAATAACTGCAGCATTCTTGTGTGAAGCAGTTTTCAAAAATCTTGCATCAAATGTGATGTGGTTTTAGCTTCTATTTTTTTTTTGGCAACTTAACTTTGATTTGTTGTCATCAATATTTTTCCACAGAAGATTTGACACATCGGTTTAGGAAAGAATTTAATCTATTCATTTAAAAGGGGATCCTAGCTAGAGCTGCGTCGTAAATTCATAAATGCTGCGTAACTTCAAAGTTGAGGAACAACTGCGCCATAGACTACAGTAAAGATTTGGGTTAGATTATCCTTGACCTGCTTTTTTTAAGAACATGGAATGCATAATAGATGCTGTTTGGTCCCATCTTTTGCTGCTACCAAAAAAAGGATCAGCAATAAGCAATAGGTAGCAACTGTTTTTTAGTGTTCTTGGGCTTGTTGAATTGATTTTTGTATTTCCCATATGTCCTAGACCTAGTGGCCTACATGCATGTTGTCCTACTAACATTTTTTTCTGCTCTTATAGGTACTTATCTGTTCGTTGGGGCATAGAGTTGCCAAATGTAGTGATTCTTGTTGGTGAAAGCGGTGACTCGGACTACGAAGAGCTGTTTGGAGGTCTTCACAAGACGGTTGTGCTGAATGGCGAATTCAACACCCCTGCAAACAGAATCCACACAGTCAGGCGGTACCCATTACAAGATGTTATCGCGCTTGATTGCTCCAACATCGTAGGAGTCCAGGGATGCAGCACTGATTGCATGAGGTCTACTCTAGAAAAGCTCGGGATACCGACAAAATGACACCAGTAGACATTTTTTTTGTTTTTTTTTTGTATACGATGAAAAGAAAGAACGATACACGTATAGCAAATGCATACCATCATTTCCATGCTTGATGGAAATACCAGTTTTGCCTATAAGTCATGTAGTATGTCTACTGTGTATGTGTGGTCCTCACCTGAGCTGTGAATAGCACTGAAATCCCATTTCCATGGAGACACTGGTATGCGGATAATTCTGAATGAACAACGAATCCAGGATAAGACAAACAAAGGTTGATAACATAACATAGAAAGCAACAAGGCTTTCAAAAAATTACTCCCTCTGTTTGAAAATGTAAGATGTTGAACATTTTGTTTGGTTTATCCATTTTAGTTTATATCTAGTCTATTTTTATGTATAGTTTCACTCACTTTGGTTTATATCTAGTCTACTTTAAAAATATCTAAAACATCTTACATTGATGATTGATGCACAGAGGGAGTACTACTTTAGTTAAGCAAAGCTTACAATTCCCCTCTTCTTGAACTCATTTACAAAGAAAGCTTAGTGTGAGCAACTTACTGTTACTGAAAATTCTTTTTTTCCCTTACTTTACTAGGACTGCTTTGTGAATTGTGGTCAAGACCTTTCAGTCCGCATCTAAAAGTTGTGCTGCACTGTTTTGTGAAAATTGTGGTTAGGATATGTCATTGTGCAGTTAGGTTCAGTTCTGCTGGGTCAAGGCTGACCGTTGTTTTCACCTTGTATCCATCTATCTGTACAGTCAGTCGTTAAATGTCCAGTTCCCTACACAGTTTCTCTTTTTTTCTAAACGAAGACCAAAAAACGTTACCTTATTCATTAATTAAGAAGTTGTCCAGTTCACAGTTTTCTAGTGGTTCCTCATAGCATTAACATCCCATCCCATCCATCTCTTGCTCGCTGATTGATCGTCGATGGTTATAGAGATCACTGTGGCAACGGTAATGGTTCCATCTTATGAATGCCTGCATGACAAGCTCCATTGTTCCGTACGACTTGCACTCAAATCAAATACTGTGTCTGGATGGATGATAAACGCCATTGCTCTGTATGGCTTGCACCCAAATCATGTACATGTAGTTTGGTGCAGCAGCTGCCGCAGTTAATACCATGTCGACCCCCTGACTTCTTGCCTCTTCTCTCCATTTCTTTTCCCTAACTTTCTGAAGAAACATTTTAAATTGCTCCGAGAATACTTGGTCTCTGTCACGGTGCTTCTTCCTGTATGCCTATCTGATGGATGGCTGAAAAGTAGAGACAAATTCGGTTGATGCCAACTTACAACCGCTGGGAAAGTTTTGCAGGTCCAGTTGGAGTGATTGGCGATCAGCTTGTGGTTGGCCATCTGTATCATACCCAACACCACTTCATGAGAGATTTCAGGATTTTGTAACACAGTGGCGCTGCATCTCCCGAACATCGCGCACGCCTCCTTCACGAAAATGAGTAGTTCTTTTTGACCAGGTGAAGGCAGTGGAAATAATTCTTTTTGACCAGGTGAAGGCAGTGGCATCTGGTACAGCAGGATGGTACCACGTCAACCCCCACACTGATGGCCATTACAGCTTCTGACACCGTGAATGAGAATTTCTCCAATTAATGATTTGCTTGATTTCCTCCAATCAGCTCATATAATGGCTTCAAATTCTTCCAAAAGTGCATAGCACCTGAAGTCTCAAGGAAAGCTTGTATCCGGTCAACGTTTCTCTAGGGTTTGACACGACTACCAACATTGTCGAAAAAACAAAACCTTCAAGTCCATGTCGTTTTCATCCTCGATGATCATGTTGTGTAGAATCGCACATGCACTCATGATTCTGGAGAGACTTATTGTCAGGACTCCGAACAATTGCAATCCTAGCTAGCAACACATCAAAAGCTCTCTTGATCTCCTTGCGGCATTCTTCTTGAGCTTTCGCAAAAACGCATTCCTTCTTTTTGCTTGTCTCTTTGATGATTTTCACAAATGTTGATCAGGGAGGATAAATGCTACCGGCAAGATAATACTCCATGGTATAGTCATGGACATTAACTATGTACTGCAAGATGTTAATGTCGTTGAGAGATCCAGGCCGGCTCTCGTTTCCGGCCAATCCCTTTCTCATGCATGGCGGCGAGCAAGATGATGTTCTCCACATCGTTGTCGTGAAGGAAATCGTCGATGCCCGAATCGTCTGATGAAGACGAGTCTTCGAGCAAACATCGTGCAGACACGGAGTCCTCCCACGACAAAATAATCTAAGCTCAAAAACTACTACGCGAGATTCTATAATACAGTAGGGGGATTTAGATTGAAATTATCTTTGGGATGGCGAGCGCGTCGACATGATCTGACGATGGGTTGCGGAGGTCGCAAGGAGGAATGACCGGGCAAAACGATAATGTAGATTTCTTCAAAGTTAGGAATCTCAATGGAATGGTTTTCACAAAATTCAATAACCGTGACTATGAATTCTTGGTAGCCATCATCTGATCTCAATTGTTCAAGACACTCTTTTGTTGACGACACTAGATGAATAGGGTTGATAATATCTTGTGACTTCTTCTGTAAAGCTTGACCAAGCAATTTAGTTATCTCAAATATTTCTTTCATCAAACAGAAGGTAAATACGAACTCATAGGAGAACATGGACATGTAGCTGAAACAGTTATCTCCATCTTCACGAAGTGAAAAAGGCTGTGTGCATCCTTTGGATGTAGAGGCCGGGGATTTCCCCCATTTCTAAAAAAAAAATAGAATAAACAACACCAAACAATGTCATAAGGCTGTAAACTGAACCAAAATGGGAACCCCACCTTGTGTCTTCTGGTCGCTTAAGTGAGCGGACCTGGAGCAGCAGCCGTTTGTAAATCGGAGAAGAAGGTGAGGATCCTGCGCGTGATGTCGCCGCCTCGCCGGAGCGCCCGCGGTGCTAGCTGTCTGGCCCGACGCCGGCCTGTGTCTGCTGCCTAGCAGCCTAGCTAAGGGCTCGATTTAGTACTTTTAGAACAGATGTATACCTATAAAAAAAAATTCCCCTCTTAGGCTGGGCGGGCCATGACCCGGGTTTGCCCTCAAGTAGCTCCACCAGTGGTGGCAGAAGAGGAGCTGCACCCGATTTTTTTTTCTAGGATTCGCATCACAATGGCGTGCATTAACAACATATTTATGTATGTACTCTTATGGATGCAGCCCAGCCAATTTTCGCCCACCCCGTAAAAGAACAGTTTCTAGATTAGAACAAACGGGGTGTAAAGTGTGAAAGAAATGCGAAGAGAAATTTCAGAGGGAAAACTAGTTAGCAGAATTTGAAACTTATTTTCAGTTAGGTTTTAGTTAGGATCATCCATTCTGCCTCTGGAAGTTCTGATGCACTGCTTTGTGTAAAATTGTGGTTAAGATCTTTCGTTCTGCAATTAGGTTCAGTCCTTCAGGAGCACTGAAGAGTGGTGGTTGGAAGCTAGCGGTGAGACTTTGACACGGTCACCATTTTGGTACACTGGAGGCTATGGAAGGAGCTCAATGCTCGTATTTTCCAACAAATGTTCAGCGAGCCAGATAAGGTGTTTGAGCTGATCTTCGAGGACCATCGTGCTTGGAGAGTGGTTGCATTGTAAACTTATAAGGGGTGCCTGAGGTTGTACTGAACTCCTTGGGGTTTTAGAGTGCCGGTGGCCTTCTTGTTAGTTTTCCCTTTTTCGGGCACACCTCAAGCAGACCTACCTAGGGTTGGCCTCGCTTGAGCGGACGATGGCTCGCCAGCGGGCAAAGATCGCATGGCTGCGGGAGGGGGACGCCAACATGGCCTTTTTCCACCAGCATGCGGCCTACAGGCGCCAGAAGAACGTGATCCACAGTTTGAGGGTGGATAACGCGGTTGTTTCCGACTATGCGGCCATGGCTGAAGCTACCTTTGCACACTTTGAGGGCCTACTCGGCACCTCGGTGGCAAGGGCACACTCGCTGGACTTAGATTTTCTGGGTACCACTCCAGAGGATCTCTCCGAGCTCGAAGTGGCGTTCCCGGAAGAGGAGCTTTGGGAGGTGATCAAGCACTTGCCGCCAGGCAAGGCTCGCGGCCCTGATACGTCTCAAACGTATCTATAATTTCTTATGTTCCATGCTACTTTTATGATGATACTCACATGTTTTATACACATTATATGTCATATTTATGCATTTTCCGGCACTAACCTATTGACGAGATGCCGAAGAGCTAGTTGCTGTTTTCTGCTGTTTTTGGTTTCAGAAATCCTAGTAAGGAAATATCCTCGGAATTGGACGAAATCAACGCCCAGGGGCCTATTTTCCCACGAAGCTTCCAGAAGACCGAGGGAGATACGAAGTGGGGCCACGAGGTGGCGACACACCAGGGCGGCGCGGCCCAGGTCCTGGCCGCGCGGCCCTAGTGTGTGGGCCCCCCGTGACACCCCCTGACCTGCCCTTCCGCCTACTTAAAGCCTTCGTCGCGAATACCCCAGTACCGAGAGCCACGATACGGAAAACCTTCCAGAGACGCCGCCGCCGCCAATCCCATCTCGGGGGATTCGGGAGATCGCCTCCGGCACCCTGCCGGAGAGGGGAATCATCTCCAGGAGGTCTCTTCATCGCCATGATCGCCTTCGGATCGATGTGTGAGTAGTCCACCCCTGGACTATGGGTCCATAGAAGTAGCTAGATGGTTGTCTTCTCCTCATTGTGCTATCATGTTAGATCTTGTGAGCTGCCTATCATGATCAAGATCATCTATTTGTAATCCTACATGTTGTGTTTGTTGGGATCCGATGAATATTGAATACTATGTCAAGTTGATTATCAATCTATCATATATGTTGTTTATGTTCTTGCATGCTCTCCGTTGCTAGTAGAGGCTCTGGCCAAGTTGATACTTGTAACTCCAAGAGGGAGTATTTATGCTCGATAGTGGGTTCATGCCTCCATTGAATGCTGGGAGTGACGAGCAACCTCTAAGGTTGTGGATGTCTTGTTGCCACTAGGGATAAAACATCGATGCTTTGTCTAAGGATATTTGTGTTGATTACATTACGCACCATACTTAATGCAATTGTCTCGTTGTTTGCAACTTAATACTTGGAAGGGGTTCGGATGATAACTCTGAAGGTGGACTTTTTAGGCATAGATGCATGCTTGGATAGCGGTCTATGTACTTTGTCGTAATGCCACTGATTAAATCTCATAGTACTCATCATGATATATGTATGTGCATTGTTATGCCTTCTTTATTTGTCAATTGCCCAACTGTAATTTGTTCACCCAACATCTATTTATCTTATGGGAGAGACACCACTAGTGAACTGTGTACCCCGGTCCAATTCTTTACATCTGAAATACAATCTATCGCAATTGTTCTTTACTCGTTCTTCGCAAACAATCATCATCATCCACACTATACATCTAATCCTTTGTATACAACAAGCTGGTGAGATTGACAACCTCAACCGTTACGTTGGGGCAAAGTACTTTGATTGTGTTGTGCGGATTCCACGTTGGCGCCGGAATCCACGGTGTTGCGCCGCACTACACTCCGCCACCAACAACCTTCACGTGCTCCTTGACTCCTACTGGTTCGATAACCTTGGTTTCTTACTGAGGGAAACTTACTGCTGTGCGCATCACACCTTCCTCTTGGGGTTCCCAACGGACGTGTCGACTACACGCAGCAAGCAAAATTTCTGGCGCCGTTGCCGGGGAGATCAAGACACGCTGCAAGGGGAGTCTCCCACATCCAATCTCTTTACTTTGTTTTTGTCTTGCTTTACTTTATTTACTGCTTTGTTTGCTCTTATATCAAAAACACAAAAAAA
This sequence comes from Lolium rigidum, assembly GCF_022539505.1. NCBI lineage: Eukaryota > Viridiplantae > Streptophyta > Magnoliopsida > Poales > Poaceae > Lolium > Lolium rigidum. The sequence continues at coordinate 96,803,082 of NC_061514.1, read as the reverse complement.
ATTAGTTGCTAGTTTTACTTTATTTACTGTCTTGTTCTCCATATTAAAAACACAAAAAAAATTAGTTACTTGCATTTACTTTATTTAGTTTGCTTTATTTACTACTGCTAAAATGGGTACTGTTGAGAATACTAAGTTGTGTGACTTCACTAGCACAAATAATAATGATTTCCTATGCACACCTATTGCTCCACCTGCTACTACAGCGAGAATTCTTTGAAATTAAACCTCGCTTTACTAAATCTTGTTATGAGAGAGCAATTTTCTGGCGTTAGTTCCGATGATGCTGCTGCCCATCTTAATAATTTTGTTGAACTATGTGAAATGCAAAAGTATAAGGATGTAGATGGTGACATTATAAAATTGAAATTGTTTCCTTTCTCCTTAAGAGGAAGAGCTAAAGATTGGTTGCTATCTCTGCCTAGAAATAGTATTGATTCATGGACTAAATGTAAGGATGCTTTCATTGGTAGATATTATCCTCCCGCTAAAATTATATCTTTGAGAAGTAGCATAATGAATTTTAAGCAATTGGATAGTGAACATGTTGCTCAAGCATGGGAGAGAATGAAATCTTTGGTGAAGAATTTCCCAACCCATGGACTAACTACTTGGATGATCATCCAAACCTTTTATGCAGGACTGAATTTTTCTTCGCGGAACCTATTGGATTCAGCTGCTGGAGGTACCTTTATGTCCATTACTTTGGGGTCAGCAACAAAACTTCTTGATGATATGATGATAAATTACTCTGAATGGCACACGGAAAGAGCTCCACAAGGTAAGAAGGTAAATTCTGTTGAAGAAACCTCCTCCTTGAGTGATAAGATTGATGCTATTATGTCTATGCTTGTGAATGGTAGATCTAATGTTGATCCTAATAATGTTCCTTTAGCTTCATTGGTTGCCCAAGAAGAACATGTTGATGTGAACTTCATTAAAAATAATAATTTCAACAACAATGCTTATAGGAATAATTCGGTAACAACTATAGGCCATATCCTTCGCTAATGGTAATAGTTATGGTAATTCTTATGGGAATTCTTACAATAATAATAGGAGTGTACCCCCTGGTCTTGAAGCCATGCTTAAAGAATTTATTAGTACACAAACTTCTTTTAACAAATCTGTTGAAGAAAAGCTTGATAAAATTGATATTCTTGCTTCTAAGGTTGATAGACTTGCCTCTGATGTTGATCTTTTAAAATTGAAAGTTATGCCTAATAAGGATAATGATAATAAAATTGTTACTACAGCAAATGCCATCCAAGTTCGAATTAATGAAAATATTAGATTGATGGCTGAATTGCATGCTAGGTGGGAAAGAGAAGAAAATGAAAAACTAGCTAAAGAGAATAATGTAGCTAAAGTTTGGACTATTACGACCACTAGTAATGATAATGCTTCACATGTTGCTACACCCCCTACTATCAATGGTAAAATAATTGGTGTTGGCAATGTTTCTACTCCTAGTGCAAAGCGTGCAAAATTACCTGAAACTGCTGAAACTGCTTGTGATAAAACTACTGAAATTTTTCAAAATGTTGGGGACAATGATCTCATTGCTGTAGATCATAATGGTTTAGATTTTGATGATTGTCACATCTCTGAAGTTATAAAGTTCTTACAAAAACTTGCTAAAAGTCCCAATGCTAGTGCTATAAATTTGGCCTTTACAAAACATATTACAAATGCTCTCATAAAAGCTAGAGAAGAGAAACTAAAACTTGAAACCTCTATTCCTAGGAAGTTAGAAGATGGTTGGGAGCCCATCATTAAGATGAGGGTCAATGATTTTGATTGTAATGCTTTATGTGATCTTGGTGCAAGTATTTCGTTATGCCTAAGAAAATCTATGATATGCTTGACTTGCCACCATTGAAAAATTGTTATTTGGATGTTAATCTTGCTGATAATGCTATAAAGAAACCTTTGGGGAGGATTGATAATGTTCGTATTATGGTTAACAATAACCTTGTCCCCGTTGATTTTGTTGTCTTGGATATTGAATGCAATGCATCTTGTCCCATTATATTGGGAAGACCTTTTCTTCGAACTGTTGGTGCTACCATTGATATGAAGGAATGTAATATTAAATATCAATTTCCTCTCAAGAAAGGTATGGAACACTTCCTTAGAAAGAGAATGAAGTTACCTTATGATTCTATTATTAGAACAAATTATGATGTTGATGCTTCATCTCTTGATAATACTTGATACACACTTTCCGCGCCTAGGCGAAAGGCGTTAAAGAAAAGCGCTTATGGGAGACAACCCATTATTTTACTTCTGCACTTTTGTTTTATATTTGAGTCTTGGAAGTTGGTACTACTGTAGCAACCTCTCCTTATCTTTATTTTATTGCATTGTTGTGCCAAGTAAAGTCTTTGATAGTAAAGTCAATACTAGATTTGGATTACTGCGCGAGAAACAGATTTCTTGCTCGTCACGAATTTGAGTAGGATTCTCTCGTAGGCAACTCAGAAAAATCTGCCAATTTACGTGCGTGATCCTCAGATATGTACGCAACTTTCATTCAATTTGGGCATTTTCATCTGAGCAAGTCCGGTGCCTCAAAAAATTCGTCTTTACGGACTGTTCGTTTTGACAGATTCTGCCTTTTATTTCGCATTGCCTGTTTTGCTATGTTTGATGGATTTCTTTGTTCCATTAACTTTCATTAGCTTTGTGCAATGTCCAGAAGTGTTAAAAATGATTATGTCACCTCTGAATATATGAATTTTCAATTATGCACTGACCCTCTAATGAGATTGTTTTGAGTTTGGTGTGGAGGAAGTTTTCAAGGGGTCAAGAGAGGAGGATGATACAATATGATCAAGAAGAGTGAAAAGTCAAAGCTTGGGGATGCCCCCATGGTTCATCCCTGCATATTTTAAGAAGACTCAAGCATCTAAGCTTGGGGATGCCCAAGGCATCCCTTCTTCATCAACAACTTATCAGGTCACCTCTAGTGAAACTATATTTTTATTCCGTCACATCTTATGTGCTTTACTTGGAGCGTCCGTTTGTTTTTGTTTTTGTTTTTGTTTGAATAAAATCGGATCCTAGCATTCTTTGTTTGGGAGAGAGACACGCTCCGCTGTTTCGTATGAACACATATGTTCTTAGCTTTATCTTTAATGTTCATTGCGAAAGTTGAACTATTTCATTCATTGTTATATGGTTGGAAACGAAAAATGCCGCATGTGGTAAATGGTATAATGTCTTGAATAATGTGATACTTGGCAATTGTTGTGCTCAAATAGATCATGTTTAAGCTCTTGCATCATGTACCTTATACCCATTAATGAATAATTACATAGAGCTTGTTAAAATTTGGTTTGCATGATGTTATCGCCGGATTTTAGCCAAGCAGAGATGGGCCGTGATTGAGATGGGCTTAGAGGATATGTACATAAAGTGTTTCTGAATCGGCCTCGTGCGAGAGTTTGGGCTAGATTGCCCGTATATCTGTACATTATGTAGATCACGTTTTAGTTTAGAATTAAGAGATAGAGTTTGGTTTGTACACAGTTAGGTTTATTCTAAAGATAGAAAGTCTACGGACTATAAATATGTACCTAGGGTTATTGAGAAGGAGGACGATCACGTTCACAATAAACACAATCTAGGCGCATCGCCACCCCTTGTTTCGAGGGTTTCTTTCGGTAGCGTCATGCTGCCCGGATCGCATCTTGCGATCTAGGCAAGATCGCTTATTCGTTGTCTTGTGTTGCTCGTACTGAAGCCTTGTTGATGGCGAGTAATACCATTATCATAGATGTTTTGGGGCTAACATTGATACTTTTCTGGTATGTTTGCTTAGTTATGCTGCCCCTAAATATCTAGCTGCCTTTGCACCTATCTTAGGTGTAAGGGCAGCATCTTGCTTGGTCTTTATTTAGTAGATCTGTCTGTTATGGTTGTTCCTTGTTCTTCGAGGATTAGTTTGATATCTGCATGGTTAGGCCTTGCAAACGGGTTGAACGATCCAGTAGTGCGTAAGGTATGATTTGCCGATCCAAGAGGGGTTATTCCGGGAATCGACTCTGTGTTGGTTTTTAGGCCTCTTCTAGGACTAGTTTTCTGTTATCTTTCGTATCTGTCAGGCTCAACTACGCATAGGATGTTCCAATTATGCGGTGAAAACCCTAGACTGTCGTAGATCGATTTAACTTGGTTTTGATGAAGCAGGATCCCCATGTTATCATAGATCCAATACGAACCATGGGTCAATCGGCTCTTTGAGCCGATTCACAGGGTAACCTGAGAGCCGATCGAGGCTCAGATTTAATGTTTACGTGTCTGCCATGCAGGAAACGAATTGAAGCAATCCATCACCTTCCTGACCAGTTATAGGTCAGGTGGCACGCCCTCGCAATAGCCAGGACGTGTGCCGGACTTTGCGGGCCGTCGCCCGAGGGACCAGGGCCCACCAGCAGTTCTGGGAGCCTCCCGGCTCTTCGTGTTGCTCGTCGCTGCTCGCCGGTGGGTTTTGGCATGCAACACATTCTGGCACGCCCGGTGGGACGTTCTACAGCAACTGCGTCAACATCTGCAACTGAGATGGCGGACGCACCAATCACGTACGAAGATCTGCCTGAGGAGCACAAGAAGAAATATGATGATATTAAAGCTGTCTTCGAAGCCGATCTTATTGGCTCTTTCGAGAGGACCCGTAAACATGGCATTAGGTGGAAAGGGTTCTCACCCGAAGGCGTTCTCGATGAGGTAGATCTGTCTCTCCCTTCGAGGAACGCACCGCAGCTCGCGCCGGAAGTTAATTACATGGTGGCTCATTCTCTACACCGTCATTCCGAGAGCCCGGTGAACGCTTTCGAGCGCATTGCGGTTCGCGTGGTTCAGGAAATCATGAAGCATCGGTACTCTCCGTCGTGGCCTGCCCTAGGGACTCACCAGGGAGAAAGACCATTCCGGCACTGCACCGTCGTACCGCCATTCACGCTTGCGGCTCCAGAACCACAGGGTTCACCGGCATACGTCGTCTACAAGATGGGAGGTGATCCTGGCGATTACCAATTCCTGTATGAGCCGCCTAAAGAAATCCCACATGGATACGTGTGCACATACGTGCCGGACTGCAATAACTTGGCACGCACGAACCAGATTGCAACAGTAGGGATTTCTGGAGCGGACGTCGATAAACAGGCGTGGCTAGCCAAATATGCCACCGGAACGAGTCATGAAAGCTCAGCCCCTGCAGCTTATACCGTGGA